>NC_063363.1:1445955-1450509 GCF_021869965.1 Rhincodon typus
CTTATCTCTGCATCTAACCCTGTGCTGTCCCTGTCCTGGGAGTGTTTGATGGGGACAGTGTAGAGAGAACTTTACTTTCAGTTTAAAAGCGTGAAGAGAGTTTTGCTCTGTATCAAACTCCATGGTGCAGTTGTCCTGGAAAAATCTTTTGTCATTTAGGAGAATGGTTCATTGTTGAGAAGATTGCAGTTATTTAAAAATAAACAATAATTGAAAGGCTTAAGTCAATAATAGGTTGTGTTGGAATAAAACCTGCATGAAGTCAAACAGACGTGAATCTATGAAGTGACATGAAAACTGATTCAGAGTGTGTTACTCTCGGATCTTTCTCAGCTTAGTTCATAACAGACTCTGGTGGCTCTACCCTCGCAGTCTTTCCCGAGGGTCCCTAGTGTACCCTGATCTTTCTGGTGACTCTAAGTCACCATACCTTGAAACTTTAAGTTGTCTGGCTTGGGCTTTCCTCGTTCTACCCTGTAGCATGAATTCTCAGCAATTTCCGCTGGTGTGGTACTTAGCTGCTTTTTTTTCTGGCATTGAGATCCTGGAGAATGGAAATAAAACATTAAAAGTCTTATTTTCTAGTGTGTTTGTGATCTCAGTTCTTTGCTGCCTTTGTAACTATGCTGTTTGCAGGAGTTATTACAAATATAGAAACACAATATTGCTTCCTCCAAAGAGCTTCTTGTCAAGGCTCTGCACAACTTGAGATTAACTTTGTAACCCAGACTGTTTTAACTTTGTCTCTGCTCACAGGCAGTTAATCATTTGGATACTTGGATTGCTAAGGCTCTGATTCTTTTCGGTTTCTGCTCTCTCACTGTTACTAAAATGTTCACTAAGTTTCAAAGTGATGATATCACATTTTCCCGCATCAAACTTCATTTTCGTAGTTTTGTGGATCTCTCCATCTTTCCTCATTATTGTGTCATTATTCCCCATTGGAACCTCCTCATTTTATGTCATAGAGTCATACAGTCATATATGGAAACAGACCCTTTGGCCCAACCAGTCCCTGCCAAACATAATCCCAAACTAAACCAGTCCCACCTGCCTGCTCCTGGCCCATATCCCTCCAAATCTTCCTATCCATGTACCTGTCCAAATGTCTTTTAAATGTTGTAACTGTACCCCCATTCACCACATCCTCCGGAAGTTCATTCCACCACACAAATTACCTCTGTGTAAAAATGTGCCCCTCATGTCTTTTTAAATTTCTCTCCCGTCACCTTGAAAATGTGCCCCCTAGACTTGAAATCCCACATCCGAGGGAAAAGACACCCACAATTAACCGTATCTATACCCCTCACTATTTTATAAACTTCTGTCAGGTCGCCTCTCAGCCCCCTACGCTCCAGTGAAAGAAGTTCCAGCTTATTCAGCCTTTCTTTATAACTCAAACCTTCCATACCTGGCAACATGCTGGTAAAAAAACAAAAACAAAGTTTCTGACCCCACCACCAAAGACATTTTTCCCTCCCCACCCTTATCTGCTTTCTGGAGGGACTACTCTCTCTGTGACTCCCTTGTCCGCTCCACACTCCCCTCCAGCCCCACCGCACCCGGCACTTTTCCCTGCCATTGCAGGAAGTGCTACACCTGCTCCTACACCTCCCCTCTCACCCCCAACCCAGGCCCCAAGAAAACCTTCCACATTAAACAGATGTTCACCTGCACATCTGCTAATGTGGTATACTGTATCCGCTGTTCCTGTTGTGGCCTCCTCTACATCAGGGAAACCAAGCGGAGGCTTGGGGACGGCTTTGCAGAACACCTACGCTCAGTTCGCACTAAACAACTGCACCTCCCAGTCGCAAACCATTTCAACTCCCCCTCCCACTCCTTGGACAACATGTCCGTCCTAGGCCTCCTGCAGTGCCACAACGATGCCACCTGAAGGTTGCAGGAACAGCATCTCATATTCCGCTTGGGAACCCTGCAGCCCAATGGTATCAATGTAGACTTCACAAGCTTCAAAATCTCCCCTCCCCCGACCGCATCCCAAAACCAGCCCAGCTCGTCCCCGCCTCCCTAACCTGTCCCTCCTCCCACCTATCCCCTCCTCCCACCTCAAGCCCCACCCCCATCTCCTACCTACTAACCTCATCCCGCCCCCTTGACCTGTCTGTCCTTCCTGGACCGACCTATCTCCTCCCTAACTCCCCACCTACCCTCACCTTTACTGGCTCCATCCCCGCCTCTTTGACCTGTCTGTCTCCTCTCCACCTTTCTTCTCCTTTATCCATCTTTTATCCGCCTCCCCCTCTCTCCCTATTTATTTCAGAATCCCCTTCCCCTCCCCCATTTCTGAAGAAGGGTCTAGACCCGAAACGTCAGCTTTCCTGCTCCTCTGATGCTGCTTGGCCTGCTGTGTTCATCCAGCTCCACACCTTGTTATCTCAGATTCTCCAGCATCGGCAGTTCCTACTATCTCCAAAACAAAGTCTTCCTCTGCTCTGAGGAAGGGTCACCAGACCCGAAATGTTAACTCTGTTTTTCCTTCACAGATGCTACCAGACCTGCTGAGCTTTTCCAGCAACTTCTGCTTTTGTTCCTGATTTACAGCATCCGCAGTTCTTTCGGTTTTTATTTAATATGCTGGTAAATCTCTTCTGAATCCTCTCCAGATTAATAATATCCTTCCTGTAACTGGGTGACCAGAACTGGACACAATACTCCAGAAATGGCCTCATCAATGTTCTGTACAACCTCAATATGACTTCCGAATTCTTATACTCAAAGGACTGACGAAGGTGCCAAACACTTTTTTAACCACCCTGTCTATATGTGACGCAAACTTCAAAGAATTATGTCCCTGTACCCCTAGGTCCCTCTGTTCTACAAAACTACACAAGGCCCTACCACTAATTGTATAAGCCCTGTTTGTTGTGCCAAAACGGAATACCTCGCATTTATCCAGATTGAAGTCCATGTGCCATTTTTCAACCCATTGACCCATTTGATCAAGATCCCTTTGTACTCTTAGAAAAACCTTCTTTACTATCCAATATACCACCAATTTTGGTGTCGTCTGCAAACTAACTCACCGTGCCTTCTATATTTGAATCCAATTGTACAAATGACAAACAAAAGAGGACCCAGAACTGGTCACTGTGGGACACTGTTGGTGACAGGCCTCCAGTCTGAAAACCAACCCTCCACCGCCACTCTCTGTCTGCTGCTGTTAAACCAATTGGCAAGGATATCCAATCTCCCACATTCCTCATTCAAGGCCTTAATCAGGAACGTGCCAGATTCCAGCTCTGTCACATCCCACCAATCAGAGTAGGTTCCCATTGATTCCACTGTCTTCTCCACTTCCTGAATCCATGTGATCTAGTTTTTATGAATGATGTTGATACAAAATCTTCTGCATGTCCACATTTCAAAGGGATCCCTCACCTGCCTTATTAGTTTGTCTGTGATCAGTTGATACTGATTATTACATTACAACTGATCTCTCACTCCCTCCTGTTCTGTACATATGCTGACATCTCAGGTCATCTGCTTCCATACAACTGTCCAACCCTCAGCTCTAGGAGCACCAGGGAGTGAGGTGACTGGGATAGCCCTTGGCAATCTGGGAGAGAGGACTCCTTCAGCAAAGGGAATAGAGAAACATGAAGGGAATATTGGAAAGTTTTACCTGCAGTGGCTGGAGGAGTTGGTGGAAGAGATCCTTTCTTGCTGCTGTGATTGGAACCTGAGCAGCTGGAATGGAGGCTGTTGCTTCTTGAACATTTTTGCATTATTGCATTGCTGTGGACGGGTTTCGCTAAATCTGGTTCCTGCACAACCCTGGAATGTTCCTTCTGTGAAATAACTCAAAGCAGCAGAGAATGAAGAGCAAGATACATTTTCGGAGGAATGTTCAACTTATAATGCATTAAATTTCTGTAGAATTGAACAAAAAACAGTGAAGGTCAGGAACAGGCCATTCAGCCCACCAAGACTGTGCTGTGACACGTTGCCTCTGGGCAGTCCATATCCCTCTACGCCCTGCCTGTTCATGGATCTGTCAAGATGCCTCTTAAACATTACTATTGTATCTGTTTCTCGCAGCTCCACTGGCACCAGGATCGGGCATGGGAGAGATCGGGAGGGGCACACGGGAGGGGTTGGGTAAAGGGAGCTGGCGTGGGGAAGACGAAAGAGAGGGGGGAGAGAGAGAGAGAGAACAATCCAGATCCTGGACCCTCCTTTTCACCCCCAGCCCCTAGTAACTGGGCCCTCCCCCCCACCATCCCTCCTCCCCCCGCTGGGGGATCTCACAACCTCCACAAGTGATGTCTCCGCAATACTGAGGCCTCTGCATGGTGCTAGTGATGATGATGAACCAGGATATGTTCCTGAAGGAACTCCCTTGCACTGTTGCCCATACTTGTAGGTGAGAGCCTTTGATAAAATCTGGTCTCGTGGTGACTGCATAACCCCCGGAGGATTGTTATTGAAACCTCTCGGGTTCACTACAAGGAAGGAAAGCTGCCGCTGTGCCCCGGGGGACTGAGCACCCCCCCATCACCCTGCCCTGGGGGACTGACCCCCCCCTCATCC
>NC_063363.1:1450909-1458163 GCF_021869965.1 Rhincodon typus
CCCCCCCATCACCCTGCCCCGGGGGACTGAGCTCACCAACCCCCGCCATCATGCCCCAGGGGACAGACCCCGCCCTCTTCATCCTGCCCTGGGGGACTGAACCCCCCCATCACCCTGCCTCGGGGGACTGAGCTCACCCCCCCCCACCATCCTATAGAACATAGAACATTACAGCGCAGTACAGGTCCTTCGGCCCTCGATGTTGCGCCGACCTGTGAAACCAATCTGAAGCCCATCTAACCTAAACTATTCCATTATCATCCATATGTTTATCCAATGAGCATTTAAATGCCCTTAAAGTTGGCGAGTCTACTATTTTTGCAGGCAGGGCATTCCACGCTCTTACTACTCTCTGAGTAAAGAACCTACCTCTGACATCTGTCCTATATCTATCACCCCTCAATTTAAAGCTATGTCCCATCGTGCTAGCCATCACCATCCAAGGAAAAAGGCTCCCACTGTCCACCCTATCTAATCCTCTGATCATCTTGTATGTCTCTATTAAGTCACCTCTTAACCTTCTTCTCTCGAACGAAAACAGCCTCAAGTCCTTCAGCCTTTCCTCATAAGACCTTCCTCATAAGATCCTGCCCCAGGGGACTGACCCCTCCCCTCATCCAGCCCCGGGGGACTTACCCCCAACCCTCACCCTGCTCTAGCGGACTGACACCCCACACTCACCCTCACTCTGCTCTAGGGGACTGAGCTCACCCCTCACCCTGCCCTGGGGGACTAACCCCCCACTCACCCAGCCCTGAGGGACTGACCCCCCCCTCACTGCCCTGAGGGAGTGACCAACCCCTCATCCTGCCCCAGGGGACTGACCCCCCCTCGCCCCCCAGTCCTGCCCCAGGGGACTGATCCCCCCCTCGCCCCCCAGTCCTGCAGTGTTGGTCTGAGCCCTGCCCTGGACCCCACGGTGAAGTCACTGAATGAGCAGCTGGAATGACTGACCGTGGTACAGAGCCGTCCTTGTTGACTGAGTGGGTTGTGTTTAAAAGCAGCTCGCTGTGTGGTTTCCACCTGCATGGCCGGCGGGTTCTGGTATGGGGGCGTGCGGAATGGCCTCTTGCTGCTCCGGGGTTGGGGATCTGCAAAGGATCAGAAAGGGCTTGAGTCTCCATTGTCACTCGGAAAATCCTGCTCTGCTCCACTTAATGGGGTGATGAGAATAGAATTTGACTTTCATTTTTGTAGCGCCTATCCTTCAGTACATTCCAAAGCATTTTACAGCAAAGAACATTTCAGGAAATGTAGCAGCTAGTTCATACAAACTTCATACAAAGCAAGATTCCATAAACAACAAAATGATAATGAGTAGATAATCTATTAAGTTATAAACTTACTGCAGCCCTCACAATGTTGAGTTGTTGGAGGAGAAAGACCTGAGCCTCACAGTTTCGAGGCTCAGCCAGAAAGCACCAGGAGTTCTCTCTGTAATCTCCAATCCTGCAAATTTACTGCTATATCAGCGCTCCTCCAGCCCTGGGTACTCTGGGTTCTTGATGCTGTTTCCGTGGCTGTACCTTTAACTGCCTGGACACTAAGGTTTATTAACCCCTTCCTAACCCTCTCAATCTCAATGCCCTCTCCACCTCCTTAAAACCTACCTTTTGATCCAAACTTTTCACTATCTACTCCCAAAACTCCTTATAGTGACTTTGTCAAGTTTATTAATGTCTAGTGTAATGCCTTGGGGTGTGGTGCTACCTAAATGCAATTAGCTGTAAAGCTGCAATGTGAACTGGCCTTCAGAATGAAATTGTTTACAATAATGTATGTGATTGTGATAATACTGCTTAGGTTAAAGAAAATTTTAAAACCCACAATTCTCTCTATTGTCTCTCCCTCCTGCAGTATCTAGGAGATTAATGATTAATCTGTGGAGTTCTGGAGAATTGGGTACTGAGGACGCTATGCTAAAGCTGCCAGTCTCAGACAGAGTGGTTCCTACACCAGGACCTTTCCATCCCAGGTTGAAGTGACTGAACTCGGAAGTCACTGACAATGTTGGGGATCAGAGCCCACAAATTGAACTGTCTCCAGAGATAGTGTGTGTGGAGAACCCATCCCCTCCCCACCCCAACCCAACCCCACCCTACCCTTCATCACAATCTGCCCCAGTCTCATCTTCAAGATTCTCAAGTCTGTTCAGAACTGTCTCCCTGCTTCACTGCACTTCCCACCATCACCCGACATCAAGCGAAATAAGAAACAAACAAAGCAGAGGTCATTGTGCCAAGACGAGGTAAAGTTTAGAAGCAGCTGTACTTCAGGCTTCTTACTCAGAGGCTGAGTGAAAGTGGACTGATAGTGACTCAGGAGATGGTCTGTAATTCCAGCCAATTTGTTCTTGTGACAGTTCTGATGGTGTTTGTGTTCACTGCAGAAGGAAAAGAAGGATTAATTAGTGAGTTTAACTGTGACAAACCTTAACCAGTGCTACTCAGGCACAGTTCCATTCATATATTCCCTAGATTTTATATTTTTGGTACTAAACCTTCTGGATTGTCCTGGAGTGCACACAAATTGAAGATTAATTTCCTGGATTCTGCAACTCAGGAGAATAATCACATCAACATCGAATTAAAGAGTATTTTTCCACTTTGTTTGAATAATTTGTTGATGAAAATATTGAAAAATTGGAAAATGGCTATTTGACTGGATGAGCCAGCGGTCATGAAGTCTCCAGGAATATATCCAGCACAAATTGGTAACTCTGTGTATTGCTCTGGATGTAATGCCATTACCTAATTGCCTGGCATTGTTAAATCATCATTCATCTCGCAAAAGATCATAAATCCAAGAAAAACAAAGACTCATAAAACCAAGGAAGTTGAGCCATCATGTCATTATTTCCTCATGGTTATCACTGACTGGTACATAAAGGGGAGGTGAGAGTGACTGCCCTTGACATCAAGGGGAGGGGGAAATCTCTCTATTAGCTCGAGTCATACTTAGCACATTGGAAGATGGTTGTGGTTATTGAAAGTCAGTGATGTCAACTTTAGGACATCTCTGCTGGTGTTCCTCAGGGTAGTGTCCCAGGCCCAACCATCTTTGGCTGCTTCATCAATGACCTTTCCTCCATCATAAGGTCAGAAGTGGGGATGTTCGCCAATGATTGCACAATGTTCAGCACCATTCGTGACTCCTCAGGCACTGAAGCAGCCACTTTAAAAGGCAGCAAGACCTAGATGTTATCCAGGCTTGGACTGATAAGGGGCAAATAACATTCATATTTGTCAAGCACCAGGCAATGACTGTCTCCAAGACAAGAGACTCTAACTATTGCCCCTTGATATTCAGTGGTGTTACCATCACTGAATGCCCAGGTATTGACAGGCTGAAAGTGCCTAACGGGCTCTTTAAGATCTGATCAGAATGATTACAACAAGATGTGCACTATGAGATAAAGTAAATTTATTAGCTTAATCTAACTTGGACATATACAAACTAATGAGTGAATCTATTAGCTTGAACTACTTTAGACATGTTCATCAAGCAAGTCTCATTGCCTCCTGCCCACTGGGGACTTCTGGTGACAGCTGGTACTTGGAGCTCTATCTCAGTTTCTAGGGCACCAGTCTGTCAACCCCAGACCAACGGTGAAAGGTCCCCAGTATGAATACTGTTCTGAATTTGATATTGCCATCTCTGAGTACATTTCCCAAGCGTTCCTCTGGGCTTGTTGGTCAAAACAAATCCAGGTGTCACTGCAAAACAGCCTATTCCCAATACAAGACCATTGCAGTTGCCTTCCAGCCAAAACAGGCTGCTTTTCCACTAACAGAACCAGTAATTGTTGGAAAAGCTCAGCAGGTCTGGCAGCATCTGTGGAGAGAAATCAGAGTTAATGTTTCAGGTCCATCCTCAGAACCTAACTTTTACACTAAGCCTGTTTTCGTTTATTTTCCTTCAATTATTTGTTTCTATGTCTAATTAGCCCTTAAAAATCTGATTTGGGAAGTTATTATTTTTAAGCCGAACTCTACACCACCAATATCAATATCCTGGGGATTACCATTGATCAGAAACTGAGCTGAACCAGTTACATTGCTACAAAGTTAAAGACTTGTGGGGAAAGGATCTTATTTAAATTTTTCTGAACATACGTGAACTGGTTTCTTTAAACAAGGTCATTGAAAGTTCATTGTGGATATTAGAGTTCTTTTTAAACAAGGCTTCCTAGAAAGAACATAACTGGTTGCTTTGCATTAGACTCTGCCAAGGGCCTGGAGAGCTTCTTGCTTGTATCTGGTTCAGTCACAGGAAACTCTGCTATGAGCAAAATCCCCAGCTCATCTCTCCTATTTCTGAGGACAGTGTGTGATTGTTTGTGTATTTTGGGGATATTTAGAGGGATAGGCTTTTATACCTTTAGATTACTAACTGCGCATGTTAGCCAAATATTATACCTTCACTGATTCAGCCCATAATTGTGTTTATTAAGAAACATCGTTGATCTTTTTGTTTCTAAGCCTGATATAGATATGTTCATTAATTATTCGTCTTGGTAATAAGAAAAGTATTTTCATTCTGTGTTGTGACTCTGTGGATTAGAGTGACAGTGCATTCCTCCAACCTCAGTAATAACAGAAAAAATACTGTGGCTAAGACAGCAAGTTAGAGGTTTGGGAACAGGCAGTGGCTAGCTCACTTCCTGACTCCCGAGAGCCTGTCCTCCATCAACAAGGTATAAGTCAGGAGTGTGATGGAATATTCACCACTTGCCTAGATGGGTGTAGCTCCAATGACACTCAAGAAGCTTGACACCATTCAGGACAAAGCAGCCGGCTTGATTGGCACTACATCTACAAGCATCCACTCCCTCCACCAATGCTTAGTAGCAGCAGTGTGTACCATTCTCAACATGCACAACAGTAATTCACCAGAGTTTCTTACACAGCACCTTCTGAACCCATAACTTCTACCACATAAAAGGACAAGGGCAGCAGATACAGGGGAATACCAACTCCAAGTTCCCCTCCAAGTCATTCACCATCCTGACTTGGAAATATTTCACTGTTGCTGGGTCAAAATCCTGGAATTCCCTCCCTAAGGGCATTGTGGGTCTACTTACAGCACATGGGCTGCAATGGTTCAAGAAAGTAGCTCACCTCCACCTTCTCAAGGGCAACGAGGGATGGGCATTGCCAGGGACATGTGTGCTCCACAAACAAATATTAAAGAAAAGATCACATGGCTTCTTTAGATGCTTCTTCCATTCATTTCAATCAGGGGAGGCTCATATCTTAACTGGATCTTAGTTCTGTAACTTCTAAAATGTACTAATAAAAGATTATCAATCTCATTTGAAATTTGATCTCCAACATCTAGAGCTCTTTGTGGAGAGATTTTGAGATTTTCAATACACTTTAAGGGAATAAGAGCTTCCTGGTGTCACCCTGAATGGCCTCCTCCTAATTTTAATGCTCAGCTCCTTGTGCTGTACTCCACCCTGCATCACCACCACAAATTGTCACTAACTCCTATCTCACTGCTCTATCCAATCTTTTAATCACCTTCAATACCTTGATCAACCATAATCTTCCAGATTGAAGGGAATACAGGTTCAATGAACTCTCAAAACAAGTACCATTCTGGTAAAAATTGCAATGCAGCTTCTCAAAGGCCTTAAAATTCCACCTGAGGTGTCCAGAACTGAAGAGAGGAATCAAGACAGAATCTGACCTGGGGGGTAGACCATCCAATCCCTTGAGTCTATTCAGTGAGATTATGGCAGACCTGTGGCCTAACTCCATATACCCACCTTTGGCCCATATCCCTAATGTCTTCGCTGAACAGCAGATTATCTCTCTCACATTTAAAATTAACAACCGATCCAGCATCCACTGTTGTTTGTGGAGGAGAGTTCCAAACCTCTCCCACCCTGTGTGTGTCGAAGTGCTTCCTAACATCTCTCCCAAACGGTCTGGCCCTAATTCTCAGATTATGCCCCTCGTTCTAGAATCCCCAACCAGTGGAAATAGTTTATCTTTACCCTGTCTTTACCTGTTAATATCTTGAAGATTTCAATCAGATCACTCCTTAACTTTCTAAATTTTTTAATAGAGTGTGGAAACAGGCCACTTGGCCCAACAAGTTCACACCGACCCTCCGAAGAGCACCCCAATCAGACCCATCCTCCGACCCTATCCCTGTAACCCTGTCTATGTGGGTTTCCTCCAGGTGCTCCAGTTTCCTCCCATATTCCAAAGATGTGCAGGCTAGGTGGATTGGCCATGCTAAATTACCCATAGTGTTTAGGGATGTGCAGATTAGGTGGGTTATAGGGGGATGGGTCTGGGTGAGATGCTCTGAGGGTCAGTGTGAACTTGTTGGGCTGAAGGGCCTGTTTCTACACTGTAGGGATTCTATGATCTATGATGATTTATGATCTATGATATATGTGACTATAAATAACTCATAATCTCATAATCCCTGTACAGCTACAGCATATTTTCTGCATCCTTGTCCTACAATCCTTTACATACAAAGGTCAGCATTCCATTAGCTTTCTTGACTATTTTCTGCATCTCTTCATGACATGATCTGTTTTTGGTCCAAATTGTATAACCTCGCACTTGCTTACATTAAACTCCATCTGCCACAGTTTTGCTCATTCACTTCTCATAAAATTACAAAGGGATATTGATAGACTATCAGCTACACTATCTACAATGCTGCCTAACTTTGTATCATCAGCAAATTTGGACATAAGACTTTCTATGCCATTACCCAAGACATTAATAAATGCTGTGAATAATTGAGGCCCTAACGCAGATCCCACTGGTCACATCCTGCCTTTCAGAGCAGCAACCTTATGATTAATGCCAACTTTCCATTAGCCTTTCTCAATAATTGTTATGTCTGTTTTCTAGCTGCCAGTCATTTCTTTACCTGGATCCCTATACCTTTCTGATCCTCTACAGCCCTTTGCATTGGACCATTTTGAACATGCTCTGTCTATCTTGCTTCGGTCCATCCAGCCACCCATCCATCCATCCATCCATCCATCCAACCCTCCATCCATCCACCCGTCCGTCTATCCATCCATCCATCCATCCATCCATCTGTCCGTCCATCCATCCATCCAACCCTCCATCCATCTGTCTATCTGTCCATCCATCCGTCTGTCCATCCATCCAATCCTCCATCCATCCACCCAGCCATTCATCCACCTGTCCATCCATCCATCCTTCCACCCACCCATCCATCCATCCATCCATCCATCCATCCATCCATCCATCC
>NC_063363.1:1458173-1466268 GCF_021869965.1 Rhincodon typus
TTCACCTATCCATCCATCCATCCGTCCGTCCATCCATCCATCCATCCGTCCATCCATCCATCCATCCATCCATCCGTCCATCCAAGCCACTCAACATCACACTATTGGGAAGCCAATGAAATTTCTGGAAACAATCACCAACAGGATGGAGCAATTGTTTAAAAATGAGATTACAGGTCACCTGAGCGATTTTGACCAATGAGATTATAAATTGCTGGGTGAAGTGAAGGTGAATAATTGGAGCAGCTTCAGAATCACAACAAGTTCGAAGGAGATCACCTCACATCAACTGAGGGGCACCCAATGTCTGAGTGACGGACAAAAAGCTATTTACAATGGATCGCATTTTCCTTTTTGATTTAATCACATTTGAACCCTCTCACTCCATGTCATTGAACATAGTGTTGTCTAATCAGGGGCATACCACCAGCCAATCACACTCAGTGATCAGACCCCAGCATCTGGTCATTGGAGAAAACTTTGTGTATGGTTTACAGCCAGTGAGTGAAGCAAAGACCATTGAACCTTTTCAAATAAAATTATAATATTTGAAGCACCAGATGATACCGGGCTATGGGGAGATCGATGCAGTGGCATTAGTTTGGGATTGATACAGGGCTATGGGGAGTGAGCGGGGCAGTGGGATTAGTTTGGGGACTGATACAGGGTGGGGAGAGAGCAGGGCAATGAGATTAGTTTGGTGATCGATACAGGACTATGGGGAGACAGCGGGGCAGTGGGATTAGTTTGAAGATTGATACAAGGCTATGGGGAGACTGCAGGGCAGTGGAATTAGTTTGTGATCGTTACAGGGCTATGGGGAATGAGTGTGGCAGTGGAATTAGTTTGGGATTGATACAGGGTTGTGGGGAGAGAGCAGGGCAGTGGTATTAGTTTCGGATTGATACAGGGTTATGAGGAGAGAGTGGGGCAGTGGGATTAGTTTGGGAATCAGTGCAGGGCTATGGGGAGAGTCTGTGTTTAATGTGCCCTCTTTCTGTGCTATAAAAAAAGGTTATGGGGCCCTGAATTCATTCTGTTGAAAGTTGGTGTCAGGGTTTTTAGACTGACACATGATTCAACCTCCCTGATGTTTAGGTTAAAGATAATCTCTCTGTTAATTCCTTCCTGAAAACTAAATCTTTCATAATCCACAGAGAGAGGGAGAGCAAGAGGGAGAAAACGAATGGGAACCCTGCAGAGAACCCATTGAGTGGAAACTCTAAACAGAGTTTGTAAGTTTGGAGCTCCCTGCCTAATTGCTGCACATGAACTGCAGCAGTTCTAGAAGGCAGCTTACCACCACCTTCTCCAGGGCAACTAGGGATGGGCAATAATGGTTGGCCCAGTCAATGAAGCCCCAATCTCTGAGCACAAACCTTAATCTCCAGCATCATAAAGGACAGGCTCCAAAATAATGTCGGCTGATAACTCTTATAGAATATTATCCCAAAGTTTTACAGCAAGGTTTTCAAACATCACCAGGAAGAGTTTATGTTCACTCAGCATCAGGTCTGAACTGTTGTTGTGTTTGCCTGGGAATCCACAGTCTGACGTAATATTCCTAGAACAGTGAAAACTTGCCTTCAATTAGCACCTGTCCTGTCCTGCAGGATAACCTAAAGTGATGTCTCAATGTGTTATAGTTTCCAAATTCTCAGTCCTCTTCTCCCGAAGGAATTGACTTGGATTCTGTCCAACACTCACTCAAGCAGCCATTGTTCCAATGCAGGACTAGGCAATGGAGACCTGCAGGACATTCAACTGTGGGGGCGATCACAGTCAACATCAAAACTTGTGTGCACTTTCCAGTCGGGACCATTGGTTGCTCAGGAGCAGAAATCCCACCTCAGTTTACCCCAGCCTCTATCGGTGTTGGGGGTAATTGTTCCGCAATGTCACTCTCATTGTGATGTCATCAGCTAGTTAGCTAGTTACCAGTAACCAATTAACCAAGGTTAGCGGCCCATAGCAGTGTGCAGGGTGCAGAGTTGGGGGGGAAGGCTTTGGTGACAGCGCAGGAGAGATGGGGTCTGGGTTTAGTTTGGGATAAATGGGTGTGTGAGAGTGGGAATGAGGAAGAAGGGGATAGCGGGGGAGGGGGGGTGGATATTGGGGCTGGGAGAAGGTGTCGGTAAGTTCAGACACAAGGGCAGTATAAGAATGCTCCTTGTGACCTTGTCAATGTAAGAAAGAGGATATTGGAACAGTTCTTACCCACAGTCACACAGCTCACATAGACATGAAAACACAGGGAATTCCATCTTTTCCAGACCGTTCAAATCTTCCAGAGCCATTTTAAATTAACAAGTTTGTTTTAAAATATTTCTCATAGACAATCACTGAGAAACAGAGAGATCCTTTTCAGTGTGTTTGAGAGGCAGCCTCCTTCTGTTTGTAGTTGATCACAGTTGTGTATAAACACTGTCCGCTTCTCCGGTTAGTGTACAGCTGTAACCATGGCACTCTGCAAGGTACAGGTCTGTCTCAAGCTGGGCAATTATTTTCATGTGAAACTGCAATCAGCTTACATCCAAACCCTGGCTGAACAAGTGAGTAGGTGGAGTTTATTTGAGACTTGCCTGAGGCAGGAGTTATTGTAGAAAAGATCTGTACTGCTGCTCAGTAAAACACAGCACTCACATTTAATCAGCATGGAGCAATGCAGCATCTAAGTGCTGCCCCTTACACTGTGAAACACCCTCAGCCTGACCCCAAAGTTTCAAGTCCCACTCCAGACTCCCAGGGTCAGTACTGAGCGAGTGGTGCACTAATTGAGAATCAAACAACAGAAATGGGAATAAGAAAAGTGATAGGCAGAAAAATCAATGGCCAGGATCAAATGGGGACACAGAAAAATAATGAGAATGGGACAGGTAATGTTAAAAAGACAAGCCTTAATGGTGGAGTACTTGCAATAAAATGGATGAATTAATTGCAGCAATAGTAACAGGGACAATATAATCAGATTTATGGAGACATGGTTGTGGGGTGATCAGGGATGGGAACTGAATATCCAGGGGTATTCAGTATTTAGTAAGGATAGACAAAAATGGAAAACAAGGTGGAATTGCCTTACTGGTTAAAGAAGAAATTCACACAATGGCAAGGATGGATATCAAAGCTGACAATGTGGAATGTGTATGAGTTGAGTTGAGAAATAGCAAGGGGCAAAAACATTAGTGGGCACTGCATACAAACTCCCAAACTATTGGGACTAGCATTAAGGGGAGGCAATGGCCTAGTGGCATTATCACTAAACTATTAATCCAGAGACCCAGGAAATGTTCTGTGGACCCAGGTTTGAATCCCACCATGGTGGAATTTGAATCCAAAGAAAATCTGGAATTAAGAGTCTAAAGATGACCATGAATTCATCATTGATTGTTGGGGAAAAGCCCATCTGGTTCACTAATGCCCTTTAGGGAAGGAAACTGCCATCCTTACCTATATGTGACTCCAGACCCACAGCAATGTGGTTGACCTTAACTGCCTGATGGGCAATAAATGCTAGCCCAGATAGGGACACCTTCATCCCATGAATGAATTTTTAAATAGCAGGAAATCAAAGTCGCATGCAATAAAGTACTTATAATAAATAAAGTTGTAATCATGGGTGACTTTAATCTGCATATAGCTTGGGCAAATCAAATTACTAACAATAACATAGAGGGAGAAATCCTGGAGTATATACACGATAGTGTTCTGGATCTATATGTTGACTAACCAACTAGGGAACAGGCCATCCTAGACTGGGGATTGTGTAATGAGAAAGGAATAATTGATAATCTAGCTGCATTCTGTTGGGGATGAGCGACTATAATATGACAGAATTCCTCACCAAGATGGAGAGTGATAATAGTCAATTCTGAGACTGGGGTCCTGAATCTAAATAGAGGAAACGACAATGTAATGAGGCATGAGCTGGCTATGATGGACTGGGGGTGTTACTTAATGGATTGATGATGGACAGACAATAGCAAATGTTCAAACAGCACATTGGTGAGTTGCAATAATTGTTCATTCCCATCTGGCACAAAAGTTAAACAGGGAAGGTGGCCAAACCATGGTTCACAAGGGAAGTTAGAGATTAGAGATAGTATTGGTTCCAAGGACGAAGCATACAAATTGGCCAGAGGAAACAAGAGACAGAGGAGTGGGAGCAGTTTAGAATTCAGCAAAGAGGACAAAGGGATTGATTAAGAAATGGAAAATAGAGTATGAAGGTAAGCTTGTAGGGAACATTAAAAATTGTCAAAGTCTCTATAGATTTGTGAAGAGCAAAAGATTGGAGAAGACAAATGTAGGCCCTTTACAGTCAGAAACAGACATTTATAGTGGGGAACAAAGAAATGGCTGATCAACTAAAGAGTTACTTTGGTTCTGTATTCACAAGGGAGAACAGAAAGAACATCCCAGAAATGTTGGGGAAATGGGGTTAATTGAGAAGGAGGAACTTTGGGAAATCATTATTAGTAGTGAATGGTTTTAGGGAAATTGATGGGATTAAAGTCTGTTAAATCCCCAGGGCCTAATAACCTACATCTCAGAGTATTTAAGGAAGTGGCCCAGGATATTGTGGATATGTTGGTAGCCATCTTCCGGGATTCTGTCGGTTGTAGAAGAGTTTCTGTTGATTTGAGGAGAGCTAATGTAACCCTGCTATTTAAAAAGGAGGAAGAGAGAAAACAGGGAATTATAGACCACTCAGCATGATGTTGGTAGTGGGGAGAATGCTAGATTCCATTGTAAAAGATTTAATAGCTGAGCACTTGGAAAACAGTGACAGTATGTGATGAGTTAGCACAAATTTACAAAAATGAAATAATTGGAAACTCTACTGTGTGGAAGCAGGCCATTTGGCCCATCAAGTGCACACTGATCCTCTGATGAGCACCCCACCCAGACCCCCATCTCTGTATTCCCCATGGCTAATCCACCTAGCATGCATACCCCTGGACACTATGGGTAATTTAGCATGGCCTATCCACCTAACGTGCACTTCTTTGGACTGTCAGAGGAAACTGGAGCACCCAGAGGAAACTCCACACAGACAGTCGCCTGAGGGTGGAATCAAACCCAAGTCCCTGGCACTGTGAGGCAGCGCTGCTAACCACTGAGCCACCGTGCTTCCCTAATTCTTGTCAAATCTACTTTGAGGATGTAACTAGTAGAGTTGATCAGGGGCAACCAGTATTTGGACTTTCAGAAGGTTTTCAACAAAGTCTCATGTAAGAGATTAATGTATAAAAGTAAAGCACATGTGATTGGAAGTAGTGTATTGAAATGGATAGAAAACTGGTTGCCAGTCAGGAAACAAACAGTAGGAATAAACTAGTCTTTTTACAAATGGCAGCCAGTGATTTGGGATACCACAAGGGTCAGTGCTAGGATCCCAGCTACTCACAACATATTAATGATTTGGATGAGGGAATGAAATGTAATATCTCCAAATTTGCAAGTGTCACAAAGCTGTGTGGAGGGTGAGCTGTGAGGAGGATGCAGAGATGCTTCAGTGTGAATTGGACAGGCTGAGTCTGTTGGAAATGCATGACAGTTGGAGTATAATATAGATTAATGTGATAAAGGCAGATTATTATTTGAATGGCTGTAAATTGAGAGGGGGGGAAGTGCAATGAGAGCTGGGTATCCTAGTGCACCAGTTATTGCAAAGGTGCATGTACAGCAGGCAGTAAAGAAGGCAAACTGTAGATTAGCCTTCAAAGTGAGAGTACAGAACAAGGATGTCTTGAATACAATTGTACTGGGCATCAGTGAGGCTGCACCCGGAGTACTGTGTGCAATGTTGGTCTCTATAACTGAGGAAAGATGTTCTTGCTATAGAGGGAGTGCAGTGAAAGTTTACCAAATAGATTCGTGGGATGGCAGGACTGATTTATGGAAGAGATTGAGTCAGTCAGGATTGTATTCATTGGAGTTTAAAGGAATGAGTGGGATCTCATAGAAATCTATAAAATTTAAAGACCAGACAGGGTAGAAACAAACAAAAACATTAATTGCTGGAGAATCTCAGCAGCATCTGTAGAGAGGGAAACAGAGTTAGGGACTTTGACTAGGATCTCAAACATTCACATTGGATTTATTCTCTCGAAAGAAAAGGCAGGCAGTGTTTAGGATCTATGTCAAGGAGATGTTCCCATTTACAGGGGAGGCCAAACCTGGACCATAAATAGAATATAGTTTCTAATAACCCCAATCAGGAATTAAAGAGAAACCTCTTCACCCAGACAGTGGGGAAAGAGTGGGTGTACTCCCACGGGAGGGGCCCAGGTGAACAATTAGGCAAGATTTACTGAGGGGTCGGGAGCACATGAGGGAGATAGGAATACAAGCATGGGTTGATGAAGGCACTTGTGGAGTGAAAAGCCCAGCATCGGGCTAAGGGCCCGAATGGTCTGTCTCTGTAACCAATACTTGCTGGATTCTGGCTCTATGGTAGGTGGATGAGTCAATGGCTGATGTACCACATGAGCACAGTTGTATTTGACTGAGCCTGTCGGATTATTCTGTGGGAAATAAGGCGGAATGAGAGCTGGTGTACCTGCAGTTCGGGCTCTGAACGGTAAGGGGCTCCAGAGGCTGTGACTTTGCTGCATGAATGTTTAATTGTGAAAAAAAAGACCTTTCAGGGTCAACACTCCCCACGGAGGAATAAAAGTTAAAAGGTGCAACTTCCGTTAAACTGACTCCATGGGAGAATGTTCTCTCTAATCCTTGCTGGAAATTCATCAGCTCCCAGTTACTGTCCATCCCAGATACAGTCTGCAATCCATGTTAAATAATCCAGTGATGACATTTTATAATAAAATGAAGCAAGGAACTGCAGATGCTGGAAATCTGAAACTAAAACAGAAATTGCTGGAGAAACTCAACAGGTCTGGCAGCATCTGCGAGAAGAAAGCAGAGTTAATGTTTTGAGAATGAAGAAGGGTCGCAGGACGCGAAACAATAACTGTTTCTCTCTCCACAGATGCTGCCAGACTTGCTGAGTTTTTTTAATATTTCTGTTTTTGTTGGTAACAGTTTATACTTCACTTCAACTCCTTGTAGATTAAAAAGGTAGTTTCTGGGGTTTAAAGAGAGACGGTATCTACAGAGAGACTGGGTCGTGGAGAGAAACAAATTGCGGTTCAGAGTGAATGACGTTCGAGTGAGAGATGAGAATCATCTTAACCACTTTTTCCTGTTTCTCTGTTTGAGACCTGTTTCTGGACCCAGTGGAAAAATCGAGTCAGTCTGTTTTTTTTTTTAATAAAAATTACCCGCCCTTTTTTAATTGAAGATAGTCTCGGGCCATCTTTTTTTTAAAAAAACTAACATTTTAATTTCATTTTAAATTTCTCCAAAAAAAACTCAGAAGATGAAATGTTACATTCTCCTGGTAACGGTCACAGCTGTGGCTCTGCAGTTATGCGGTGAGTTAAATATCTTTCAGCGATGGCTTTTGCATTCTTTCGTTAAAATTTGCCAAATTGCGCCGTTTCTTTCGTGTTATTGGCTTCAATGTACCAGCGCTGAGGAAAATAACACCCGAAAAGTTACAATTTCTGCTCTCACTGCCGCTTGCATTTAATTATTTACCAAAACACTTCTGAGTCCATTCTGCCCTGAAATGGTTAGGATTATAAATAGGTGAGGGGTCTCCTGATAATTCGTGTAAAAAATAGTATAAATTCCGAATGAGATTAAAGAAGCCTGTCCAATTTACCGCCACCTTGCAGAAACTAAACATGTGCGCTACAGGTTTTTACAAAAGTCCCACATTTATATCTCTAACATTTGGCTTGAGGGACGGGAAGAAACACTTTCCGAAAACAATGTCTGGAGTTTGAGGCTGGGGTTAGATCCCGAGCGTTGGGAACACTCCTCTGCCTGAGATTTAACATCAGACACAATTTCAATCTAAGGAAAGGGTGAAGAAGGTTCTCAACTATGAGGGAAAAATAGAAATGTATTACTGGAACTCTAAAAGCGAAGATTTGTTTAAAGTCTGCATGAAATTCTGAAGATGATAAATCCATCACTTTCCAAATTCTAATTGGGGCTGACTTTGATCCTAATTGGTTTAAAGTTT
>NC_063363.1:1471268-1486588 GCF_021869965.1 Rhincodon typus
CCCACCCTCAGCCTACAGGAATACACCCCTGACTGACCCTGGGCTAAACCCCCCCACACCCACCTCCAACCCCAGCCCTGCAGCAATACCTCCCTGACTGACCCCAATCCTCCTGCAATCCCATTTCCCACATGATCCCACTCCATTTCCAGTTCACTTGGCCAATGGCATGTGCGGCCTCCATGGAATCTAGTGTAAAATTGGAGAATTTTTGTCATGATGAGGGAGAGGGGTCTCCGGGAAAGGGGAAGGATTTTGGGGCTTTACAGTTTGTGCCAATTTGAAAACTAGACACAACAAAGATAGAGAAGCTATTAAGGCTAAAAAGAGGGTAAAACATGGACATTTCCAATGAGAATGTGGGACATCCCAGGCTAAAGAACAGGCTCTGTATACAAATGGAATCCTTGGGGGTAAGAGACAGCTCCTTCCCGCAGCTCCCAGCTGAATTCAAGTTCTGACAGATGCAACAGAACAGTCATGTGGAAGCAATCGGCATTTTCCAGACATGACCTCTGGATTTTTTCCCATGTGGAATCTGGGATTGGGTGCCATGGATTCCCAACAAAGCAAGTGGTTTCATGAAAAATGTTTAAGCTCATGACTAGTCAAAGGAGGAATGTGGGGGACATTGTAAAAACACAACTAACATCCAATTGTACATTCTTGTTTTCTACAGCACGTTGTTGTTGAAAATATGAGTCAGTGAAGGAGACGGTTTGGGGCTTGGGAAAGGTTGCAGGTACCTGGTTGCAACTCAATGGGGTCTGAGAGCGATGAGGATGTTTCTGGGGATTCTGTAACTGAAAGGTGGCCCTCAGTGAGTAGGAGTAACGCTGAGGGGCAGCAGGATGGAGATTGGACCGAAGCGATTACAAAGATTCAGGTCCCAGCCTTCACAGAGAGAACAGGCCCTCAGCATCAGCTTGCCAGTACAGCTGGCCCCCTTGATTACTTCACTTTACTGTGGCCTGACAGTGTGTTTGACACAATTGCAAAGGAGACCAACCGTTATGCTGCTCAGTGCCAGGCCCGAGATGGTAAACAGGATTCCTCCTGGATTCCCACTGATTCCCGTGAAATCAAAGCTTTCCTGGCTATCAACATAATGATGGGTATCAAACAGCTGCCTCGCATCTCCCTGTACTGGAGCCAGGACACTGCCGTGCGCTGTCCCTGGATTTCCTCGGCTATGTCCAGGGATAGGTTTTGGAAAGTGAACAAATATCTGCACTTGCGAGACAACACGGAGGCACTGGAGAAATCCCACCCCGACCATGACCCAATATTCAAAGTGCGAACTCTGATGGAGATTGTGCGCAACCACTTTGGCCAAAGATACCGGCCGAACCGTGAGCTCAGTGTGGATGAGGGAATGGTCGCTTACAAAGGGAGGCTGTACTTCAAACAGTATTCCCCTGCCAAGCCGACAAAGTGGGGCCTGAAAGTTTGGATGTTGTGTGAGGCAACAAGTGGTTACTGCCTGAACTTTAACATTTACACTGGGCGGCGCCGGGTGGCATCAAGGCACAGTCTGGGCTATGACGTGGTGACTGAGCTGTGCCACCCGTACCTCCATCGCAACCACCATGTTTACTTTGATCGGTTTTTCAGCAGCCCCGCCCTCCTGCAATATCTGCAGCTCTGTAACACAAGAGCATGTTCCACCATTCACCTGAACCGCAAAGGACTACCCTCAGCAGTCAGGAAAATCCAACTAACTAAACAGGGAGATATCCGCTTCTTCCAAAAGGACTCCTTATTATTAACCATTTGGAAAGACAAAAGACAAGTAGCAACACTCTCAACAAATCAAAATGCCACAGTGGTTGAGTCTGCTGGGACAGTCAAACCTCAAGCTGTAGTTGAGTACAATAAATATATGGGTGGCGTTGACCTTTCTGACCAAATGAGGAGCTATTACCCTGTGGGTCGTCCTTCTAAAAAGTGGTGGAGGTGTGTTTTGTGGTATTTAATGAACATCACCATTGTGAATGCTTGGCTGATTTTCAAAAGGTCATCTCATGACCCTCCACTTCCAAGTCGCTACGATCACCTCAACTTCAGAACGAGTCTGGCCAAACTGTTGCGAGGAGATTATTCAGCAGGAGCCAGTAGGAAAGGCAGATTGTCATCATCGTCAGACACCAGATATCCAGTCACCTTCTGTAACCCTAGTGCACACAATCTGGTAAAAATTCAGGGCCGTAAGAAAGTGTGCCGCCAGTGCTCGAAGCACAAACGCAAGACTGCGTCTGGGAGATCAGTGGAAACATCATTTCAGTGTGAATTCTGTGAAACTCCGCTCTGCAGGGTCAGCTGTTTCAGCAGTTACCATCAGTCTCTGTCTTAAACTCCAGAACCGTAGATCCAAAGTCAACTCATAATAGACTTGAAACATTAACTGTTTCTCTCTTGACAGATGATCCCAGACCTGCTGAGTTTCTACAGCATCTTCAGTTTTCTGATTTCCAGCATCACAGGATTTTGCGTTCAACCAGGATTGAGCTGGAGTCTCCAGAAATTCCAAATGAATTTAGCTTAGATTATTTTGGAATTTAAAAACTGGTTTTCTTCAAAGATTTTCATCCAAGATTTAGCAAAACAAAATGTGTTGAGGGGTTACTTTGATTGGTTGGTGTCACTTGTGAAGTGAACAGCCTCCAAAGTTATGTTCACCCAGAGTTGGGTGTACTGCGTCATTTTCCCCTGGGAAACCCCTTTGCCACTGTCTCCAAAAGGGTCAGCTGCTCATTGTTTGCAAAGGTATTTGAATTTCTAGCAGATGGTCTGTGCCATTCCTAATGGCTGCATCTTGTTGTGACTCTGTTGTGGTGTTTATATGCTTAAATTAAACATTGAACACATAGAACAGTACAGCACAGTACAGGCCCTTCAGCCCACGATGTGCCGACCTATTAAGCTTTTGCTTAGCCATTCCTTTTCAATGCTGTACCCACCTGGGCGATGTGACGCTCAGTAATTGTTAGTGGGACATGTCTGTAACTGGGTGGATGCTGTAAATCACTGACCTCTAGTCTTTGAGAGTGGTTTGTGTTTGATTTGTATTAGTTGTAATTGTCTTTAATGCGATGGTGGTATTATTTACAGCAGCTGCATTTTCTGCCTGTGCCTCATTTTTTGGTGTGGAGAAGGGGCAGTATTGTGTTGGCCGTGGTTGCTGGTGTATTTTTAACTAGACAAGAACAGGCATATGATAATCTCCAGTGACTGAAATGGAGACCCTTTTGAACAGAATTTGTGCTTCAGACCATTGCATCTGCTCACTCAATAACTACCAGATTGGAGAGGATTTTAAATTAATTCATCACTGAATTCTGCATGTTCCATGATGTGCTTTTTGTTAACAGTTGTATATCTGGGGTCTCATTTTGTGAACAAACTTTCATTGAGTTGCTGCTGGATTCAGACAATGCAATAATGATGTTGGATGGATAAGTACCGGGAAATGATCTAATTGATAATGAACAATCAAAATCACCAAGACTTCTAGCAGAGTGTCTAATTAATTTGTACCAAACTTAAAGTGCTAGCTTCTAAAACAATTGTTTAATAAAAAATAATTTGTGATCAAGGTGTGATTGGTTTATCATGACTGCTTTTAATGTTTTTTAACCACAAATTTTTCAGCTCAGGTGATGATTTAGTCTTTAGTACAGAGTTTGTTTACTCAGACCCCACCCTCAGCTTCTTTCCTAAACTTCAGCCCAACTTCATGGAGATTTATCACAGAATCATGCAGTTTATAAAGACATTCTATCACTTCTAAATATTACTTTTAAAATTGCTCAAAGTTCTTGGATCAATATGAAGTGAGAACTTGAATAAGGAACTGTTGAATTGAACAGAAGATGTGACACTTTCACAATGATCTGACAAGATGAAGAATTGGTTTTTGCTGAGATTCTGTGATTAAACATAATCACTCCTGACCTTATTGTTCCATCAGTGTATGTATAAACACACTGGCACCAGAGTTCACTATTACTTTTGAAAATTAAACCTCAACTCTAAAAGCTTTTGCAATTGTAATGCCTGATTTTCTTGTTTTTTTCAATCCAGGGGTTTCTCAAGGATCACTTGGTAAGCGAACTTTTGACATTTTTGTTTTGTGTCAGGATTTGAAATGTTGATAAAATGTGAAATCTGAAGGTTTGGATAAAGATGAGAAACTCTGGCCGTTTACTATTGTTTAGTTTAGCTGCATTTCCCTGCCCATCACTGCGCTCCCCTATTGTCAACAACCTAGAGTCTACCATCAACCAGAAACTGAATAAGACTTACTATGTAAACACAGTGGCTACAAGAGCAGGTCAGAGACTGGGAATCCCACAGCAGTAACTCGCCTCCTGACTCCCCAGAGCCTGTCCACTATCTACAAGGCACAAGTCAGGAGTGTGTTGGAACACTATCCAGGACAAAGCAGCCTGTTTGATTGGCACTACATCTACAAGCATCCACTCCCTCCACTACCGACACTCAGTAGCAGCAGTGTGTACTATCTACAAGTTGCTCTGCAGAAATTCACCGAAGATCCTCAGACAGCACCTTCCAAACCTACGGCCACTTCCATCTAGAAGGACAAGAACAGCAGATACATAGAAACACCTCCAACTGCAAATTCCTCTCTTCCAAGACACTCATCATCGTGAGTTGGAAATATATTGTTGTTCCTTCACTGTAGCTGGGTCAAAATCCTGGAATTCTCCCCCTAATAGCATTGTGGGTCAATCCACAGCAGGTGGACTGCAGCGGGTCAAGAAGGCAGCTCACCCCCACCTTCTCATGGGCAACTAGGGATGGGCAGCAATGCTGACCAGCCAGCCTCACCCATATACCATAAATAAATATTTTATTAAAAAGCTAAGTTTAAATTCTCTCAACCTCCCTGGAAATTTGAATTCCCTTTTGAAAGTTCTCAGCTGCAAAGCTGGTTATCAATTGGTCTGAGTAATGAAGCTTCTCGAGTGTTTGGGCTGCACTCATCCAGGCAGGTGGGGAGTATTCCATCACACTCCTGCGTCATGCCTTGTGGATGGTAGACAGGCTTTGGGGAGTCAGGAGGTGAGTTACTGCTGCGGGCCCAGGGATTTGGGGAAGCAGTGGGATGTTGATGATAATTTCAGCAGCTTCTCTGGTCATTCCGTCATCATCTCAGCAGATTTCATGAAATAAATTCTCAACACGTCCTGACTCAGGGTTAGATCTCCCAGCCTCAGAGAAGCTTGTCGAGTGCCATAATCATTGCCAAATGGCAGTAAAACATTGAGGCTTCTTCACTTTCTTTCTGTTCTTAACCCTTCCTCTTGACATTTAACGTGAGCCTTGAGCTAGGATTCAGGAGTTAGAGCAGCTCAATCTCAGTGTTGCTCAGTTGCTGTGTTTTGTTTCTCAGTGATCAAGGAGCAGATAAATGGAATCATTTTGGAATGTCCACACAGTAAATCCTGGAAAAAGGATGGAATAAAGTACAATAAGGTGATGGACAATGGGAATGTCATACTCTCGACGCTGTCAGACAGTGATTCTGGAGAATACAGCTGTGCAGATGATCATGGAAATTCTTCAGCTTTGGTGTTTGTCAGACGTAAGTTGTATGTTATTTTTTCTGAGCAGAGTTTTGAAGAGATGTAAAGGGTGCTGTTTGTCACTGTGTAACACTGACTGTGTCACCAGACTTGGAGACCATTCCCCAGGATGAGACAGTTCTTGATCCCACAAATTGCTGGCTGGAAGGTGCAAGCCAGGCCCCAGAAGTTAGGGTTTTAGTGATGGGGTGTGGGGAAGCGGTGTGTTCTCTGGTAAAGGGGGCACTGAATGGGAGGGGAGGCTGCCCAGTGTGGGTCTTGGCCGAGTGGAAAGTGCCTGCAGGCTCTAGCTCTGTGCTTCAGTTTAACTATTAACAGGAAATCAGTTACCGCCCCCACCCCACACATGCTCCCCTCCCGCACATTCTCTATGCCCCACCTGAGCTAATTACCTTGAGCCCCACACTCCCTTGTAGCCCCTCATAGCCTCCATGCCTCTGTACAGCCCCTTTACCCCCTCAGGACAGCTCATTCACCGTCCACCCACCCACCAGCCACCTTTTGCCTTTACACTGATTATTATCAACTCAGCACATATCCACCATGGACAGACTGCAATTACCCAATTCTGGCACTAAGTAACATGAAGTTCCAAATGTCTATTGCAGACTTCATTTAAAAAAAAACATTAATTTATAGAATCCCATTCACAATATTTATCCTTCTTCATCTGCATAATCCTTTATGACAACAAATGTCATTTTAATTGCCTAATCTCTAATAAAAACAAGTTTTGGAATTTATATAAAAGCAAATTACTGTGGATGCTGGAAATCTGAAACAAACGGAGAAAGTGCCAGAGAAGCTCAGCAGGTCTGGCAGCATCTATGAAGAGAGAAACAGAGTGAATGTTTCAAGTCTGATTCTGTGAAGAGTCACACCAGACTCAAAGCCTTAATTGTCTTTCTCTGTCCACAGATGCTACTAGACCTGCTGAGTTTCTCCAGCTTTATTTGGAATTTATAGTTATAGACTGTCTTAATTGGAACTACTTGGAGATGTCGATCAAACTGTGAAATGGCATCCTACTGTGATAAAGGAAGGTTGTGAGATCAGTCACATTAGCTGCCATCAAGTAACAGTAACCCTCTATCTAATGTCGAAGGAATGAAACAGCAATCAACTTTTTTCATAAACATTTTACTAAGTTTGCTCCAAATATTTAAAGGCAGGAGTTTTAGATGCCTTGACAATCCTTTCGCCATTGTTAGAGTTGTATTTGACGGTTTCACTGCGCGATGCTATCCTAGTGATTCCATGCACTTTTTACACACATTCATCCTGATTTTTAACAATCCCGAAGAACACATGATCTCTCCCAAAGCTGACCCAGGACCATAGCCAATAGGCCACCTCACCGCTTCAAGTGATACCCTGGCTATGAAAATGAATCCACAACATTCTGACCTGATCTGCTTTCACACCCAGCTTCCCAGTTTCAGACACAAGTAGAGACAGCTTTCTGTGAGAAATGTAATATGCTCCCATTTCCACTCCCCACAAAATCAGTGGGAGTGGGGTTTGGGGTGAGGGGTAACCTCCATTGCTGTGAGGAGGGGAGAGGCTCCAGTTATGAAAGTCCGGGTCTCAGTTTCTGATGGGTTTGAGAGTTAAACAGTTGTTGAGAACTATCTGACTCGTGGAGCTGATTATTCCCCCAGACAAAAAGAAACAGAGAAGTGAAGATGATATATGTTGCCTGTTGCTGATTTCAGTTTGTAGGAACTGTGTGAAGCTGGATCCTGGTACCATCTCAGGGATTGTGGTTGGGGACATCATTGCCACCACCTTGATCGCTCTGGCTGTTTACTTTGTGGTATCTTCCAACAAGGACAAAGCTTCCAATGGTACGATCTTCTTGTTAATTTTTCCAATTTCCCCCAATCTGCTACTGAAGACATTGACTTCCATGTCCATTGTTGTGAGAGCTGATTATATTCCCCAAAGGGTCCGTTCATGGTGATCAGGAACAGGAGACTCTGGCTGCGGTCTCACTTCTCTGAGTGAATCCTCAGTCACTCCCTCCAGTCACATTGGGATCAGTAAAACTGCGCAGTGGGCAACCAAATCCAGATTCTCTCAATTGGACAGAATCCATTGTCACCCCCACCCCCACCCCACGTTTACAAAGGAAACAGGAACAGGAGGCCATTCCACCCATTGAACCTAGAACATAGAAGGGGAGGCGATGGCCTAGTTGTATTATTGCTGGACTGTTAATCCAGAGACCCAGATAATGTTCTGGGGACCCAGGTTCGGATCCCACCACGGCAGATGATGGAATTTGAATTCAATAAATATCTGGAATTAAGAGTTTAATGATGACCGTGAATCCATTGTCAATTGTTAGAAAAAGCCATCTGGTTCACTAATGTCCTTTAAGGAAGGGAACTGCCACCCTTACCCACCTGGCCTACATGTGACTCCAGACCCACAGCAATGTGGTTGACTCTTAACTGTCCTCTGGGCAAATAGGGATGGGCAATAAATGCTGACATAGCCAGTGACACCTTCATCCCGTGAATGAATAAAGGAACAGGAAGAGGCCATTCTGCTTCTCACAAGACTGTTACACATGCACAGGAGGAGACCGTTCAACCTTTCTGGAGATTATTACACAGGAACAAGATTAGGCTATTCAGCCCCTCAAACCTCTTACGTAGGGGCAGGAGAAGGCCATTCAGCCCATTTGAATTTGTATTAGTACATACATTCATATTTATGTGAAAAACTAGAACTGTTTTGACACTTAATGGACTAGGCAATGTTTTATCGATGAATGTTTAGGTGTGAGCCATCTGCTGAATACAGAGTCAAATGACTTTGGGAAAATAGGCAACCAAAGCTTTGGGTGAGACAAGAGGTGGGTATGTTACTTGCGCTGATGCCTAGCAATCTTTTCTGGTTGTCGTTTCTGTTTCAAAACCCTAGGGAGTTGAAAGGAAGACAACCTCAACATTTGCAAGTCTCTTTCTCTCCTCTTGGTTGAAATAATTGGGAACCTGATGAAGTTTCCGTACCTCAGTATTTTGACTACCTTGTTAACCCTGCAAAGCTAAACCATGAGCACTTTTCAAAGATTTAAAACCCCCTAGTTTTCCATCTCAGCTGCTTGGTCTGCATCTGTCAGCAATTTGATTTCAGCAACAAGAAATTCAGTGGACTACAAGAATTCATCAAATTCTAGCTTATGTTTTTAAAACTTTTGGCCAATAGGATGTCTTTCTTTTTCAGTCAGCCCTTCTGTTGCACAGTAACAGGAAGAGGCCATTTGACCCCTCAAGCCTGTTGCATCATTCAGTATGACAGCAGGTAGCTGGGGGCAGTGGCGGGGATGAGGTCAAGCCCAAAGCAGGGGAGGTCAAGACCTTGTGAGGGGATGTGAGCCCAGCATGGCCAGGAGCATGTGCTGAACTATTAACTGTTTCTTTGTTTTTTCACTTTCTAGTAAGAAGGACTGTAATTTATAACTTTGTTTTCCTTAATTTTCTGTTTTGCATCCTAGGTTTTGTACCTAGGTACATTTGTACCTAAGATGGTGCTGTAAATGGCGACTTGTAAACTTTTCACTGCACTCACATGAGTATGTGACAATAAAGCTAATTCAATCCATTTACCCCTTTGCTCCACCCCCTCGGTTTCTTTACTCAACATAAAGTTACCCATTTCAGTCTTAAAAACCCCAACTGCCCCTCATCCTGCACATGGGCCAGAATTCCTGATTCCATTCCCTTTGTGTGAAGCTGTGCTTCCTGACATCACCCTGAGTGAACAGTCTCTCTCTCTCTCTGTCCTATTAAGTTCTTTTTAACCATCTCTATTAGAGCACCCCCTACAACGTACCAAACTAATCAGGAATAAGAACTTAGTCTGTGCAGCCTGACCTCATACGTGCCTGGGATTATTCTGGTGACTGTGCTGTGTGGCTTCTCCTTCTTGAACTAGTGTATGTGAGGAACTCACCAGTGAATCTTTCTGATCAAGTTGAACCTGAAATTGAAATGAACAGTAGCTTCCACTTGTCTGTAACACAGCTGCTTTGAGAAAAAGGCCATTCATTTGACAGTGAATTGTCCCTCACCCTGACTCTGAAACATCAGAATCCTTAAGAACTTGCCCTTTTCTCTGATTCCCTTACACTTGGTGAGGTGCAAGGTTGGAGTATGTTTCTGTCACAGACTGTTGCATCTTTCTCACGTTTTGTATTTTTCTCTTAGAGTCTGAGAATCAGAACCTCATTCCTCATGATCACAACGATCTTTATCAGGTACGGACAGAAATAGCTTCAATCTATAAAATCAAAGACTTGAATTAGCTTCTAAGAGTCACAGAATCACTACAGTGCAGAAAGAGGCCAATTGGCCCATTAAGCCCACACCAACCCTCTGAGGAGCATCCCACCCAGACCCACGCCCCTATTCTACCCCTGTAACCCTGCATTTCCCATGGCAAACCCAGCTAGCCTGCACATCTCTGGGTAATTTAGCATTGCCAATCCACATAACCTGCACATCTTTGCACTGTGAGAGTGAACACAGGGAGAATGTGCAAACCCAAATAGACAGTCACCTGAGGCTAGAATCAAACCTGGATCCCTGGTGCTGTGAGGCAGCAGTGCTAACCACTGAGCCACCATGCTGTCCTGTTAAATTGTAGCATCTCATTTCACTAACTTTCCAGCATTGTTTGTGAATTTCTCGAACTATCCCTATCCCAAACAGTTTGGGTTTTGTTTCTAACTAAATCCTGCAACCCCATTAGCACCAGCATAGGCACTACACTCTGATCCCAATTTGGGAACCAGTTGATGATAATGGCTGCAGGATTCACCTAGACCCAGTGTTGTTGGGACCACTGATGGTTGTGTTGGTACCAGTTGCCATGTCAATTAGTAAAGTCGGGTTTTGGTAATTAGCTGGCATCAGATTTGGCACATGTGGTGTGTCTATTATCAACTGCTTCTCCCCACCCTGAGAGAATAGGTGAGAATAGGCCTGTGCCAGACACACCACCATCTGATGACAGCGACGTCAGTCGATAGAAATCGCAAGTTTGTGTCCAAATAACGGAGCTTCTGATACAGACACAAGATGAATTAAGTGATTAAAACGTGATCTGTGTAGAAATTGACCAACTCAGATACCAGCAACCAATAAGCAGTTGACATTAGAACAGATGTTCTACTGCACAGTGGAATCAATCACTGTCAAGTCTGATAGATAATGCTAACTGATTCTCCCAAAATGGAGAACCCAAACCATGTTTCCATGTGGAACATTTAAAACCCTTAAAAATTAATGAGTATTTCCCATGAAAAGCAATCAGGCCTTGAATTAATAGGCCAGGTGATTGCAGCTTAAATGGGCTCCAATGTTATGAAAGGACCCTGTTCCCAGGCAAATGCAGTGTCTTCTCCAAGTCCAATGAAAGATTGAAATAAACACAGAAATTGCTGGAGAATCTCAGGAGATCTGCCAGCAGCTGTGGAGAGAAACGTTTCGGGTTCATTGACCCTGCAGAATGAGGGATTGACCTGGGCTGATCTTCCTGCGCAGAATCTCGGTCCTGGGCTGGGAGCGGTACCATGGTCCCTGTGACAGAGTTGCCTGTTGGAGGGACTGTGCTCTGTTGTTGAGCACTGTGGGCTGATTGTGAAGGAACAGCTGTGTAAAACTGTGGCTGTACCTCAATGTGGAGGATCTGACTGTGCAGTTGAGGCAGTTAGTACTCTTGCACACTTATCTTTGAATTCTGAATTGTAACACTGTCCTTCTCTATTTTGTCAGGATCTTGGGACACGAAGGGGAAGCTGTGAATACAGCCAGCTCTCCCCCCGCCTGAAAATATAACCCACTCTCCTGAGACTGACCCAACAGCAATGCTTACCACCTCGTTCACTGCTTTCCTGTTACTCAATAATGTTTTTCATGTTATTCGGTAATGTTTTTCTGACCTTTCGTTGTTGTTAATGAGTCTATACAAGATCGATGCAAATTCAGCGACTGGTTCAACTCCCAGCCTTATCCCTGTTACCTCTCGTCATATAGCACAGTGACAATTACAAACAGGTTAATAGTTTGCTAAGAGCTTTTGTGAGCATTCTGTGGGGTAAACAATTGTTTAGGTTTCACTTCCAGCGATCTCTCATTCTAGCTGTTCATTTGATATTTTTTGAGAGAGTATAGAATGCTTTAGCAAGAGTGAAGGTCTGGGAGAGGAGTTATGGTGGGGGAAGATATTAGACAGGGTGACCTTCGGAGGAAATAACTCTACTCTATATTTCAGCTCAGGAGCTGGTTTCAGTTTCCTCCAGATCCTTTTAGTCGCTTGATTTGATGGAACCCAGGTCTTGCTTAAAACAGAGTTGTGCTGTTGGAGGTTTTCACCTTATACTCATCAGGACAGAATCACAAGAATACTAAATCCCAAAGGGAACACCAATTTATACTGCATGAGGAAAAGATGCTGATTGGTTTGCAAATCAGCTCTGCCAATGCCTTGACCAAAGGTAATGCACTAGTTAGCTCTGATTCTGCATTTGGACAGCACTTGCTGGACAATCTGGAGTGTGCCAAGAACTTTACTCACAACCAATCGAAGATTGGTCACATTGTAGCTCATGTATACTTGCTGCAAGCTGCATCTATTCATACGCAGTGACTTGCCTTTTGCAGGCAAAGAGATTTTGTCCAGATATTGCAGCTTTTTACAATTAAACAAAAGCGTGGGACAGTCGTTCTCTGGTGCAATCTGTGGCAATGTCTCAATCAATCTGATTTAACTTGCCAGCCCTTCAGCACCCTCTCCTCATGCAGTATAAATTGTTGTTTACTTTGGGATTCGGAATTCTTGTGATTCTGTCCTGATAAGTACGAGATGAAATACTCTTAACAACGTGTTTTTTTCAGCAGTAAAGATGCATTTCATTTTCAGACAAGTTTAGGATTTTAGTTTGCCGTAATCAGCACTGTTTTTTATTTGTTGCTTTATAAACACAGTCTGCTCTTTATTGACTTAATTCCATGGGCTGAGAGGCAGCTTTCTGAAGTGGATAATGTGTTTAGTTCTTTTCCATGCTAATGACTCGTATATACTTCCTTTTAGAATAAGCAGGGAGCAAGAGCTATCCATCCCTAACAGCATTTAAGATTTGATTTGATTTATTGTAGTCACATGTGCATAAGTACAGTGAGAAATTTTGTTTTGCGAGCAGTACATACAGATCAGAGGGTGCTTAGACAGAGCGAGGATTACAGGTTACACTGCACAGGAGGTGCACAAAGCAAGATGACCATTAGATTTGAAATTAGAGAGGTTGTATCTAGGTTTTGCTTTGAAAAGTTATTTTGGATTTTTTGGGGCTTTTTAAGATGCTGAGGAACATATGGATTTAAACAGTCTATTATCTTAAACCATAAACCCATTGACTAGGAGAGAATGGTTTGTGCACCAATATCCCACAGTCCTGATCCCAACTCCCTCTGCGGTAGTCGGGGGAGCAGGCCAGGATTAAAACTGACAGGGATTAGTGAGTGAAATTGACAATCACAGGGATCAGTGGAGGCAGTGAGAACCGTTCCATTTATTCCATATGACATGGATCAATGGCCAGTGAAATACACAGGACTGTGATCAGGGTCCCCTCCTGGAGGATTTTGGGAAAAATAAACATGGCCACTAGGGCATCTCATAATAGTTAGAGATCCTTGCTCTCTCATACACATCCACCAACTGGAACATAAGATATAGGAGCAGGAGTAGGCCATTCAGCCCCTTGAGCCTTTTCTGCCATTCAATACGATCCTGGCTGATCTCCTCTCATCCTCAACTTCACTTTCCTGCTCATTCTCCATAACCCTTTAACCTGTTACTGCTTAAAAATCTGCCCATCTCCTTCCTAAATTTACTCAATGTCCCAGCATCCACAACACTCTTGGATAGTGAATTCACAGATTCATGACCCTTTGAGAGAAATAATTGCTCCTCATATCTGCTTTAAATCTACAGTTTCTGTACAAAAATAACTCCGATGGCCAGATAATCAACTACTGTTGTACTTACCCACTGGTTACACACCCATCCATTACAGCACTACCCATTACGCACCCATCCATTACAGCACTACCCATTAAGCACCCATCCATTATGGCACGACCCATCCATTACATGCCCATCTGTTTATAGCACCACCCATTACATGCCCATGCATTACACGCCCATGCATTACACGCCCATCCATTACACACCCATGCATTACAACACCATCCATTACAGCACCGCCCATCCATTACAGCGCCGCCCATCCATTACGCACCCATCTGTTATAGCACCAACCATTACACGCCCATGCATTACACACCCATGCATTACTACACCATCCATTACAGCACCGCTCATCCATTATAACACCGCCCATCCATTACATGCTCATCCGTTATAACACCACCCATTACACACCCATGCATTACACGCCAATCCATTACAACACCATCCATTACAACACCATCTGTGTTGGCTTCACACATGATCCATTCAGTTGGGTGTGAAATGGGCAGTTGATCTGAAATTGCTTGATGTCATTTATTGGTGATGTTTATCCTGCTGTGTGTCAGGCTTTCTGAATTTGATCAGGTCAGCAGTGGATTTTCCATCCACACTTGCTGCTTTTATATTTTATGCCGCTTTGTCATGGATTTGCTGCAATTATTTTGTAACTTTGTAGATTACGCCATCTCTGAAATAAATAATTTGAGACTTGCACTTGTTGCCTCTGATTTGACTTTGATTTCTTTAACTATTCACAAATAATCTGGAATCAAAACACAAGATACTGAAGATAGTTTATAACCCTTGAAAACCTCGATTTAAATTTATCTGTAACAGGTTCCTGAGTGTCCATGCTCTGTTAGAAAGCAGGCTAGGATCTTTCAGAATGGTCAGGTTGTGACGCTGAGTCACTTCAGGCTATAACCTGAAGGTCACTCAATGGACACAGAGAATGCTGGAGAATCTCAGCAGGTCTAGCAGCATCTGTAGAGAGAGAAACAGATTTAATGTTTCCAGTCTGGTATGACACTTCTTCAGAACTCAACATTGGACTTGAAACATTAACACTGTTTTTCTCGCTACAGATGCTGCCAGACTGAATGTGTTCCTCCAGCACTTTGTTTTAACTCCTATCTTTAGCATCTGCAATACTTTGATATGAGCCTCTCTGAGATATGAGCAAACAGTGCATCGAGTGAGTGAGGACTGAGTGATCTCTGCTCAAACAGGAAGCTGCTCAGTCAGTACCGAGATGCGCCTGACTGTGTGGGAGGTAAACCGCTCGAGAGAAACCAAGAAAAGTCACATCCGTCCATGGAGTCAGTGCAACTTCAACGAAATCAACTACAAAAACAATAAGCCAGGCCCAAACTGACACCTCTGGCAGAGACCAATCAGGAGGCCTGCTCTCAATGGCTGTTATCAGTTGTGGAAGGGTGGAAACAGGGGCAGGAAGATCCCAAGTGTTACCCTTCTGACCACTTAGTCAAACAGGACACACTAGAAGGAACCAGTTTCTCAGCCTCAGCCAGACACTGAAACATTATTGACTATGTCCAGCTAATAGACGGCACGTCAGAGCGTCAGTACTGAGGGAGCGCCGCACTGTCGGAGGGTTAGTGCTGAGGGAGCGCCGCACTGTCGGAGGGTCAGTGCTGAGGGAGC
>NC_063363.1:1486598-1494542 GCF_021869965.1 Rhincodon typus
AGCGCCGCACTGTCGGAGGGTCAGTGCTGAGGGAGCGCCGCACTGTCACAGTTTTTTTATTCATTCAGTGGATGTGGGTATCATGGCTAGGGCAATATTTGTTCTCTGTCCCTAATTTTAGGAGTCATAGAGATGTGCAACATGGAAACAGACCCTTCAGTCCAACTTGTCTATGCTGAACATATATCCTAAATTAATCCAGTCCCATTTGCCTGCATTTGCCCCATATCCCTCTAAATCATTCCTATTCATAAAGCCATCCAGATGCCTTTTAAATGTTGTAATTGTACCAGCCTCCACCACCTCCTCTGGCAGCTCATTCCATACACATACAAAACTCTGCATGAAAAAATGCTTCTTAGGTCCCTTTTAAATCTTTCCCCTCTCACCTTAAACCTATGCCCTCTAGTTTTGGACTTCCCTATGTTGGGGAAACGACCTTGATTATTCACTATATCCATGCCCCTCACGATTTTACAAACTTCTATAAGGTCACCCCTTAGCATCTGACGGTCCAGAAAAAATAACCCCAGCCTATTCAGCCTCTCCTTATTGCTGAAAGCCTCCAGCCCTGACTACATCCTTGTAAATCTTTACTGAATCCTGTCAAGTTTCACAATATCTTACTTACAGCTGGGAAACCAGAACTGCACGCAGTACTCCAAAAATGGCCTAACCAATGTTGTGAAAGGCCACAACATGTCCTCCAAACTCCAATACTCAATGGTCTGACCAATAAAAGCAAGCCAACCAAACACCTTCTTCACTATGCTATCTATATGCAACTCCACTTTCAAGGAACTATGAACCTGCACTCCAAAGTCTTCTTGTTCAGCAACATTCCCCACGACCTTACCATTAAGTATATAAGTACTGCCCTGATTTGCCTTTCCAAAATGCAGCATCTCATACTTACCTGTGATTTGATCCCAGGCCCCCAGAACATTATCTGTGTTTCAGGATTAATAGTTTAATGATGATACCAACAGGACATTCCCTCCCTGAGAGAGCTGCACTTTGTTGGAGGTGCTGCCTTTAGGATGAGAACTGAAACTGAAGCTATTTCTGTTTCCTTTTGTTGATGTGACAATCCTGCAGTAACTTGTTGAAGAAATCAGGGAGAGTGTTCCTGATGCCCTCAACAGTATTTATCAGTCAAACAACACCATTCAAACAGTTTATCAGAATCGTTATCATGTGGTTGCTTTTGCAATCATTCTTCATTGGCTGTAAAATGCTTTGGGATGCCCGATAATATGACAGGAATAAACAGCTGTTTGCTTTGACAGAGCTAGAGCGTTGCTAAACAAAGAGATAAACTATCTGTCATTTTCATGCTGAACTCATCAGGACACATTGCAAGAATAACAAATTTCAAAGGGAGCAACTATTGATTCTGCACAAGAAAAGGTATATTGATTGGTTGTCTTATTGATGTCTTATTTGCATTTAACTTGGAAATGCAATTGACCATTTACATATACAAAATAAGTACTGGGGACTAACCAAATAAATATGAAATAAATGTTTTATTCTAAGCCACTCAACTCAGAAAAAGCAGGGATCGGGGTGGTTGCTGCCTCTTGCTGGTTCTATCAAGTGATGAAGGTGGCCACTAACCAGAACAGTTCACCCAGTGATTGAGATAATGCTCACGCATCAGTTTCAAAAATCCACCTCTACGCAGTCACCGAGCGAGCATGTTTAACCAGCCTTCAGAAAAATTAGGCTCGTCATTGGTATGATCCCCAGGAGGAAAAAGGTTAATCACTTTTGCTGGTATCTTTTCACTTAAAAGCGAACGTCTAATCTTCCTCTAATCAGATTATCTCAGATGTTGAAGTGTTTGCTTCTTTTAAATATTCTTTAACGACTTTTTAAACTAAAATTTCCTGTTTAACAGCAGTGACTACATCTCAAAAGAAAGCTTCATTAATTGTAGAACACCTTGGGCTATCTGGAGATTGTGAAAAGTCTTTCTCTCCTGTTGGATAACCTCATTTTCTCTCCTGGTTCATTGATTGCTGGGTCTCCTGTACTCGAAGATTATTGTGTGTTCATTCCAGAGCAGGATGTAAAATTGATGAATAAGTAGTTAACTCTTCAGGTAGATTATACCAGAAGTTTGTGGAGAAACTTTGTATCCTTTCTGTCTAATATTTTCGAATTACAAATTTTTCATGAAACAATTGTCACAATGTATTAGAGAGAAAGTGCTATGAGGGAAGCAAAATTGTTCAATGTACATCAGGGAGTTTCTCCATGGAGCGCGTGAGACAGAAACTGTCACAGAGTCCAATGCACAGAACAAAGGTAACTATAAGAACTTCTAATCAACCTGTTCAGAGCTGTCATTACACACCCCTGGAGCAGTAGGACCTGATACTTGCTCTGTGAAGTGAGTGGCAGAGTGACTGCAGAAATGACAGTCTCATTACTCCATTCAGACAATGGGAATGTTCTCATTCTAACGTTCAAAAGCATGTGAGTTCAAATCCCACTGCTGCTATTTGAGAATTAGAAATTCAGAATTGAAAGGTTGGTTTTGGTAAAGAGTGAAACAGTTGGATTGTAAAACCCTGAAGTAAAAGCAAGAAACACTGGAGAAAGTCAGCAGCATTTGTGGAGATTGAAGCAGAATTAATGCTTCAAATCTGATATGGCTCTTTTTCCAAAGGTTCTGAGAAAGACTCATCCCAGACTCGAAATGTTAATTCTGTTTCTCTCTCTCTCTACAGATGCTGCTGACTTTCTCCAGCATTTTCTGATTTTTATTTCAGATTCCGGCATCTGCAGGATTTTGTTTTTATTGAATTCGCTTCCAAACATCCTCTCTGTCCATACCCTGTCTTTGACTCTGATGTCCTTTTCCAAAATTTCAATCCACACTGGTCCAGAAAGCCAGTTCTATTTTCACAGAAATCACTGTTTTGAACCCTTCTGTTGTTATCATTCAGTCTGTCTCACATTGCGATAGGGCCATTAGCTGTTACACGTTCATATAAATAAAGCGAAAAAAGCCAATCTGACATATCACATGTGTTGCAATCATGACCAGCACTGAGTTGCAAAGAGGCCATCAACTACGTTATGGTGTAAAGTACATTTTATCTTTTGCATTGAGTCTTTTTGAGGCCTAAGGGAATCTAGGCTTTATAAATTGAGGTAGACAGTGCAAAGGGAAGGTGGACTTTTAAAATAAAAACACAGGCTGTGTCTCATCTGAAGGACTGAGCCCAGTTCTGGGCATCATCCTTTAGCGAGGAAGCTGGAGACTGTGGTGGAGAAGGTTAATGAGAGTTAGATTTCAGTCCCCAAGGATAGATTGAAGTAACTGGACTGTTTGTCTTGGAGAATACTGAAGGAAGAGGTGAGAAAGCTGATTGATGCCCTGAGCAATCCTGACGGAGTGCATCAAAAGAACCTTCTCATTGGCAGAGAGATGGAGAACCAGATGTCACAGGAGGAAGAAGGTTTTAATGTAGTAAGTGGTTAAGACTTTGAATGCACTGCCTGAGCATGATGGCTTTCCAAAGAGATAGAAACTATAGGACTACTAAGAAAGGACTGGGACGTGAGGTTAGTTGCTGTGCTTTTGCAGAGCCAGCCAGATAGAGTGGCCTCTTGCTATGCTGTACTATTCTTGAATTTATCTTTTTAATTAATTCAAGCTCATGCAACCTAAACTAGTTTGTATTTCCTGCCAGTTCAAATGACTTCCTTACATATATGAGCACGTGTCGAATCCTGTAGCGAGTAACTCACCTCCTGACTCCTCAAAGCCTGTCCACTATCTACAAGGCACAGGTCAGGAGTGTGATGGAATACTCCCCACTTGCCTGGATGAGTGCAGCCCCAACAACACGCAAAGCTTGACACCATCCAGGACAGTGCAGTCCACCCGATTGGCACTACATCCACAAGCATCCACTCCCTCCACCACCGACACTCAGTAACAGCAGTGTGTACTATCTACAAGATGCTCTGCAGAAATTCACCAAAGATCCTCAGACAGTACCTTCCAAACCCACAACCACTTCCATCTAGAAGGACAAGGGCAGCAGGTACATGGGAACACCACCACCTCCAAATTCCCCTCCAAGCCACTCACCATCCTGAATTGGAAATATATCGCCGTTCCTTCACTGTCACTGGGTCAAAATCCTGGAATTCCCTCCCTAATGGCATTGTGGGTCAACCCACAGCAGGAGGAATGCAGCGGTTGAAGAGGGCAGCTCACCACCACCTTCTCAAGGGCAACTAGGGATGGGCAAGAAATGCTGGGCCCAGCCAGCAATGCCCACATCCCACAATATGAATAGATAAAAAAAAAGACAGGTAATGGAATACATGATACTTATGGATCCAGGACTATGGAGTGCCACAAACTGGGGATGGTCACTTACCCCAGCTGCCGGTGATCATCAATCTGGCTTCTGCAAGGCAGGACTTTTCTCTTCCAAATAAGCTTCATGAGGGTCAGACAGACAGCATTTCATCAGACTGGTACTGCACCGTTAACATCTAGATGTAGTATTTTTGCTCGTGGCTAGTAGTCTCTTTCTCTTCTCTGCATTCACAATGTGCATTGTGCAAGGAAGATGTGATCATGAACCTGTAACTGCAAATTAGGGGACCAGCTTTCTAAGACCAGTCCTATATTTGTGAGAAATCTTAGCAATCTTTTGGAGGAGGGGGAGTGTCTTGTCGGCTTTTTGTAATTAAAAGATGTATTTGAACATCATCAACAACAAGGGGCATGGCACACTGCATGTCCCTGGCTCCTATGGTGCTGATTGTCCCGTTTGCCGAGCTGTAGCTGGTAGGACACTAGGACTTTGTTTAAAAACTAATGATCAAATTAGTTGTGATTTAACGGAATGTGATTTAGTTTGCAGGATAGTCATAGGATTTTGAATAATAAGAATAGCATTTTGTTTTTTTTTTATTTACCTATCTTTCTAATCAGCCTTTTCAGGGATGTTATTACACACCTCTGGAGCAGGGAGGACTAGGACCCGGGCCTCCTGGGCCAGGGGCTAAGGACACTACCACTGCGCCACAAGAAGGTCGAAGAACAGCATTTTATTCAATCACTACAAATGAAAGCCATGTGTTCGGTTGTTGGTTTAGATTTTTTAATGCTGTCTGTTAAGTGCTGTTAACTTTCTAGTTTAGTGTGTTTTATTAATTTTCCGTTGCATGAAGTATGTTTGCAATGTGTTTACAGAAATGCCACCTATCATAGCACAACTATCTGGAATTAAGAGTCTAATGATGTTCATGAATTCATTGTTGATTGCTGGATTTCACATGGAACTCCAGACCCATAGCAATGTAGTTGACTCTTAACTGCCCTCTGGGCAATTAGGGATGAGCAATTAATGCTGGCCTGGCCAGCGATGCCCTCATCCTGTGAACCAATTAAAAAAACCTGATTGTAAGCTATAAATTCTCAGCTCAGTCACTCACTTACACCTGCCACAGTCTAAGGCAGCCTCTGTCAATGAGACTTATGATTTAAAGTGTGGTTTTGGGCTCCAGTCAATTTAAACCAGATGAAGGACATTTGGATGTAGTTTTTAACAGGTGGATTATGAGGGGTCTCAGTCATTAGTATTCCTGTCTCCTGGTTGATGTGCCAGCTTCAGACCTGCAGATCAGCTTCTTGTCATTCCAGCCTCACATTGGGCCCATAAGATCATTAAACCATCTCCCAGTCACCTCAATGATTATACCCCCATCCCACCCCCACACGAAGAGTCTCTGAAATGTCCCACATTTACTCCTCACTCAAGGCTGCTTTGGGAGTGGAACCTAGAATGAGATAGTGTGAAATTCAAACTTTTCTTTATTTGTTCATGGGACGCAGGCATCCCCACCCATCCCTATTTGCCCTGAAGGTAAGAGTCAGCCACATTGCTGTGGGTCAGGAGTCACGTGTAGGTAAGGACAGCAGATTTCCTTCCCTAAAACATATGAGTAAAAACCTGATGGATGTTTACAACAAGCAACAGTCCTTACATGGTCCCTGTTAGACCGTCTTTTCAATTCCAGATTTTTTGTATTGAATTTGTGCAGGGCAGGACATGTCTTATTAACTTGATTGAATTTTTAGGAGGTGACGAAGGTGATCAATGAGGGTAGAGCAGTGGATGTTGTCGACATGAATTTTAATCAGGCTTTCAACAAGGTCCCTCATGGTAGGCTAACCCAGAAGATTAAGATGCATGGGATCCACGGTGACTTGGCTGCATGGATTCAGTATTGACTTACCCACAGAAGACAGTGGGTAATGGTGGAAGAGTGTTTTTCAGGCTGGAGGTCCGTGACTAGTGGTGTTCCGCGGGGATCTGTCCTGGGGCCTCTTGCTGTTTGTGATATATATAAATGACTTGGACGAAAATGGGTGGGTTAGTAAGTTTGCAGATGATACAAAGGTCGGTGGAGTTGTGGATAGTGTAGAAGGTTGTCAAAGGATACATTGGGATATAGACCAGTTGCAGATATGGGCGGAGAAATGACAGATGGAGTTTAATTTGGGTAAGTGTGAGGTGCTGCACTTTGGGAGATCAAATTTTAGGAAAAGTACACAGTTAATGGCAGGACCCTGAACAGCATTGATGGACAGAGGGATCTTGGGGTTCAAGTCCGTAGCTACCTGAAAGTGGCCTCACAAGTAGGTAGGGTGATAAAGAAGACATATGGCACGCTTGCCTTTTTGGTCAGAGAATTGAGTGCAAGAGTCAGGAAATCATGTTGCAGCTTTATAAGACTTCAGTTAGGCCACACTTAGAGCATTATGTTCAATCTATGTAACCACGTCACAGGAAGGAGGTGGAGGGTTTGGAGAGGGTGCAGAAGTGGTTTACCAGGATGCTGCCTGGATTAGAGGGTATGAGCTATAAGGAGAGGCTAGAAAAACTCAGGTTGTTTTCGCTGGAGCAGCGCAGGCTGAGGGGAGAATGGAAAGAAGACTATAGAAATATGAGATGCATAGATAGGGTTGATGGTCAGAATCTTGTTCCCAGAGTTGAAATGTCTAAAACTAGGAGGCATGTATTTAAGGTGAGGAGGAAGCTCAAAGAAAACGAGAGGTGCAAGATTTTTTTTAAAACACAGAGAGTGGTAGGAGTATGGAACGCTGCCAGGGCTGGTGGTGGAGGCAGAAACAATAGGGACATTTAAGGGACTTTTAGACGAGCACATGGGTATACAAGGAAGGTAGGGATATGGACCAAGGGCAGACAGAAGGGAATGGTTTAATTTGGCGTCATGTTCAGCACAACATTGTTGGCTGAAGGGCCTGTTCTATGCTGTACAGTTGTATGTTCTATGTTCAAATTCAAACGTCAACATCTGCCATGGTAGGATTTGAGCCCCTGTCCCCAGAACATGAGCCAGGGGTTGGGGATTACTGACTCAGTGGCAATCCCCTGGGCTCCTCCTCCACGATTGGTATCACAGTGAGACCTCGATGGTGTGACTCCCCGTCTCTGACTGATTCTCTGCCTTTTATTTACAGGAACTGTGAAAGCAAAAATCAGTAAGTGTCATTTTCTGGCTCACTGTTGGTCAAGTTCAGAATTAAACTCAGTGCCAAGTAATTCACAGGTAAAATTCTGTCACAAAGAACACTGACTTCAGCGACTTGCAGGGAGAGAGAGAGAGAGAACCAGAGAGAACCCTCGAGCAGGACCTGTCCTGCCCCTGCTCGGGGTCCATTACAGACTGGGACAGGGATCTCCCACTGACTGGACTGGAGTGAGTGACTGAGTATGAGAGAGAGTTGAGAGAGCATGTGTGAGAGAGTGTGTGAATGTGAGGGAGAGTGTGTGAGTGGGAGACAGTGAGTGTGTGAGTGGGAGAGAGAGTGTGAGAGTGAGTGGGAGGGAGAGTCTGTGAGTGAATGGGAGGTAGAGTGTGTGAGTGAGAGGGAGGAAG
>NC_063363.1:1494552-1494912 GCF_021869965.1 Rhincodon typus
AGAGTGTGTGAGTGAGAGGGAGGAAGTGTGTGTGAGAGGGAGGAAGAGTGTGAGTGTGGGAGGGAGGGAGAGTGTGTGAGTGAGTGGGAGGGAGAGTGTGTGAGTGTGAGGGAGAGTGTGTGAGTGGGAGACAGAGTGAGTGTGAGTGGGAGAGGGAGTGAGTTGAGAGTTGGAGAGAGAGAGTGAGTGGGAGGGAGAGAGTGTGAGTGTGAGGGAGGGAGTGTGTGAGAGTGGGTGTGTGTGAGTGACAGGGAGACTGAGTGAGTGAGTGGGAGTTCTCAGTGAGTGAGAGTGATTGAGAGTATGAGCAAGTGAGTATCTAAATTTCAGAGCCCCTCACTGAAGAGTGCTGCAAGAGGG
>NC_063363.1:1499912-1502807 GCF_021869965.1 Rhincodon typus
GTGTGGGGGAGAGAGGGTGGGTGAGGGTATGGTGTGGGTGTGTGGGTGAGGGTGTGGGTGGATGTGGGGTTTGTGGGTATGTGAGGTGTGCCTTGATCCCTGGCTGAGATATTATGTTTCTTTCTGGCTGTAGATTGTCTGAACTGTGTCCAGGCTGACACTAAGACTTTTCTGGGAATGGTGCTGGGGAATCTAATTGCCACAGTTCTGATCGCAGTCGCTGTTTACTGTGTGTTCGCTCCCGGGAAAACAAAGCTGCACCGAGGTAGGAACTGGATTCCCCCCTCCCCACCGCCAGGGCGATCTTGTTGGGGAGGTTGGGGTGTATCTTTGTTGGCGGGGTGCGGAAGGAAGGGTAGGAAATAAAGGGAGCCGGTGTGGGGGTTTAGGGGTTGGAGGGGGTGGACAGTTTGTGGGTTGGAAAGGGAAGGGGGAGAGGGGCCGGGGTGTGTGTTGCCTCCTTTGGGACCTCTGATTGCTCCCGGAATCTGGGAATCTGTGCCCCTTGTACAGAATCCTGCTGTCTGAGGCTGCAGGGTTCATGCAGCATTCAGTGGTCGGTGAGATTGTATTATAGTGCTTGTGCTGCATTATCTCTGACATGTGTTGGGATGGCCTGAGATGGGGAAAAGCGCTATCGAAACGCAGGTTTTGCATTTCTGACCTTTGGCTTTTCCTATGTCCCCACAGCCTCAGATCGCCAGGCCCTGGTCCGGAGTGATGAGATTGGTGCTGTTTATTCCGTAAGTGATCGATGAGGGTAGAGCAGTGGATGTTGTCTACATGGATTTTAGTAAGGCTTTCCACAAGGTCCCTCATGGTAGATTAAAATGCAGGGGATCCACGGTGACTTGGCTGCATGGATTCAGTATTGATTTGCTCATAGAAGACAGAGGGTAATGGTGGAAGGGTGGCTTTCAGGCTGGAGGTCCGTGACTATTGGAGTTCCACAGGGATCTGTACTGAGACCCTCTGCTGTTTGTGTTATATATAAATGACTTGGATGAAAATGTAAATGGGTGGGTTAGTAAGTTTGCAGATTATACAATGATTGGTGGAGTTATGGATAGCGTAGAAGGTTGTCAAAGGATACAGCAGAATATAGATCAGTTGCAGATATGGGCAGAGAAATGGCAGATGGAGTTTAATCTGGGGAAGTGTGAGGTACTGCATTTTGGGAGATCAAATTGCGTTCAGAATTGAAATGTCTAATACTAGGGGGCATGCATTTAAAGTGAGAGGGAGAAAGTTCAAAGAGGACGTGAGGGGCAAGTTTTTTTTAAAACGCAGAGAGTGGTAGGAGTCTGGAATGCACTGCCAGGGGTGGTGGTGGAAGCAGATACAATAGGGATGTTTAAGGCTTTTAGATAAGCACATTGGTATGCTAGGAATGGAGGGATATGGACAAGGGCAGGCAGAAAGGATTAGTTTAATTTAGCATCACGTTTGGCACAACATCATGGGCTGAAGGGCCCGTTCCTCTGCTGTACAGTTTTATGTTCTATGTTCTAGGGGAATCATCCTGACTCTGAACTCAGGCGAATCAAGATGGAAAGTCCCAAGCTCCAACGGGCAGTGGGCTGTGGTCCGCATTCCATGAGGTTTGGGGGATTCTGATCAAAACTGAAACTGCTCTCACCCAATGAGGCTTCATTTCAGGGGAAAAACACTGAGGTCAACTCCAAGTGAGAGAGGAAGCAGGTTGGGTGTAGAGGTGGGGGTTGTGGAAAGGAGGGGTAGGCCAGATGGAAAATCAGGTTGGGGGAGGAGTAGGAGGATGGAGGAAGTGGAATGAGGGTGACGATGGGGATAGGGGATTGGGAGTGGGCAGTCATGGATGGGGAATGAGGAGGGGTGGGTGGGGGTGTGGGGAAAGAGAGGTGGAGGGTGATGGGGGTACCCCTGGGGTGAGGGTGAACCTTGCAGTGAGTCGGGTTGTCCAGTGACAACAGGAGAGAGACCTCAGTGGGTCAACTGCAGGGATGGGTCAGTTGGATCATGCAGGGTTTGTAATGCCAGGATTTTCAATTTCCTTCCTTTTTTGTTCCAGGGAATTGAACAGTCAGGCCGACAGGAATACAGTGATTTGGAATTCAGGAACAAGAAATGAATCCACTCCCACCTGGGTCAGAGAGACAGCTCCATGACAACTTCCTATTCAAACCTCACAGCAACTGGAAAAGCTGACTGAGCCCGGGGCAGTTGGGGGGGGGGGGGTGGGGGATAGTGGGGGGAAGGGGGGCTAGGGGGGGGAAGGGGGGTGTGGGGGGATAGGGGGGGGAAAGGGGGGGGGCAAGGGGATGAAGGGAAGGGCAGGAGGGGAGGGGAGGTGGTTTATGTTCCGAAGCTGTTTGGACCTCCTGGAAATCCCATGTTGGTCTCCGAGAGGGTGGTTTCTCTGAGATCAACTGGATTTTGGGATCAAGGAGCAGGGTCAAGGATCCTTGTAGTGGTCATATCTATGTCATCCCAGGTGCCCCCTCTCCCCCAGCTCTGCCCCAGTCACTCTCTGAGGGTCTGACCCCCAGCTGTGAGCTACTTCTGGGGCCAGGAGAAGCCAAAGAGCAGCTGGAACATGTCAACATTCAGTTTTCTGCTCTTGCCCCAGCTCTTCCCAACATTTCAGCAGCCAATTGCCTGGCCGCATGGAGATTCAGCGAAAGATCCCAGCTCACTGTATCACTGGGATTGGGTGTCCCAGGTCCTTGTGAAATAACCCCCAGGCCCAGGGGCACATGAGGAACAGAGAGAGGGAGAGAAAGTGGTGGGTAAACAGGACTCTCTCTCTCTCTCTCTATCTCTCTCTCTCTCTCTCTCTCTCGCTTTCTCTCTCTATCTCTCTGTCTCTCCATTTCTAGTGCTCTAGTTATCTCGGATCTTTCGCTGAATCTCCAT
>NC_063363.1:1502907-1535332 GCF_021869965.1 Rhincodon typus
ATCTCTCTCTCTCTATCTCTCTCTCGCTATCTCTATCTCTATCTCTCTATCTCTATCTCTATCTCTCTCTATCTCTCTCCCTGTCTCTAACTCTCTATCTCTATCTCTCGCTATCTCTCTCTAACTCTCTCTCTCTATCTCTCTATCTCTCTATCTCTATCTCTCTCTCTCTATCTCCATCTCTCTCTCTCTCACTATCTCTATCTCTCTTTCTCTCTGTCTGTATCTCTCTCTCTCTCTATCTCTATCTCTCTCTCTCTCTATCTCTATCTCTCTCTCTCTCGCTATCTCTATCTCTCTTTCTCTCTATCTGTATCTCTCTCTCTCTCTATCTCTATCTCTATCTCCCCCCCTCCTCGTCCTAGAGTAGGGACCTCCAAGGACTCTATGACTGTGAGCTCTCTGTCCCTGAGCCCTCAGGAAGTGTTTGATTTGTTACTGTCAATGTGAGCTGGGAACGTATTTAAAAATGCTCTTTGTTCTGTAATGCTCTTTATCGGGGAGGCAGAATCACAAACTTGGTCTCTCAGGTTAAAACAATCTGCCTCTATTTTTGACCATGTGTGCTTATCGCTTTAATAAATTCCTGCTGCTGTCTCTGACTGATGTTTCCTTGGCTCTTGTATTCATATTTCTGGCCAGGCTCCAGGACGATGGTGTGAACTCAATCCTAAAGATGTCCAGCAGCTGGAGAGAGAGCCCAAACAGCATTGAGTCTCTCAGAGAGGGCCTATGCCACTCTGTCCTAGCTCACAACAAAGGCAGCTCCAGCACTCGATCTGTTTCCAGACCAGTGGCCATCGGCGGCAGCTGCAGGGATACAGGAGGAGCTGTCACATGAAATTCTCAACGGCCAATGCCAGCCCTCACTCCTGTGATTTGGTGCCTGTCAATTCTGGCCCTGTGTCATCAGTAGATTGTGTGGGATGGGTATGTGGTGAACTGAAGACAATCTATGTTGCTCCTTCTGTCTCAGGTTCTCTGTGATCTCCACCCTCACATCCCGTGTGGGTACCGTGCGGTACGGAGAGTTCCCCTCACGCTCTGTCACCCCAGCTAGGCTCATCGACAAGCAACTAGTCAGGAGGGAGAGTGTTAACAACTGCTGGCTTCTCTATGTCTGTACTGACTGCGAAAGCTCTCCAAAGGCCCCCAGATCTTTTGTCCATTCACATTTTAAATAATCCTGGTTTTGCTGAACTACATTCAACTTAAGAAACATTACTGAGAATTGGAAATTTAAAAAGTTAATTTTTGGGATGTGGGTATCGCTGGCTGGGCCCAGCATTTATTGCCCATCCCTAGTTGCACCTTGAGAAGGTGGGGGTGAGCTGCCTTCTTGAACCGCTGCAGTCCATGTGCTCTAAGTTGACCCACAATGCCATTAGGGAGGGAATTCCAGGATTTTCACCCAGCGACAGTGAAAGAACGATGATATGTTTCCAAGTCAGGACAGTGAGTGGGGTCTGTTTCCTAGTGTACACATTCCTAGGGTCTTTGGATGGGAATGGATTTACAATGTAGTTACCCTGACCTTCCCAGAGAGAGTGGTCACACCGGGAGATTCAGCAACGACGGAATTCCTCTTCATTAGATAGACTCAACAGAGGGATCATGGCACTTTTGTCACTGTTGTAAAAGGGAGGGCAGGGGATCAGGAAGGGAGGGGTTCGCCAGGGGCAAGGGCGGTTCGCATGGGAGGTGGAAGGGAGCCCAGCTGCACTCTGACCTGATTCGGCTGACATGAGGTTGGTGAATAAAGCACAGAGCGACTCACCCAGAGCAAACAACAAAAACACCCATCTAAAACCAAAACTCTGAGGCGCAAGGGGTTATAAGCAGCTGGGTCTGTAATTCAAGAGAGACTGAAAGAAGAGGCTAAGCTCCTTATTACCATTGAGGATTCCTCTCAGCCCCTTTTGGAACTGGCCCAGGACCATCCTCAATAATCATACTGTCATCCTGTGGATTTCCACATTGCCAACTGCCTCATATTCCCTCATTTACACAGAATTATCCCATTTTACAACATCATGTCCAGAACTTTCTAAAACCTGCCACAGAGTTAAAAAATCTGTCCAACAAAAACCTCTTTTCTGCTGGACTCTAGGGTTTGGAAACATTATTAATTAGTAAGAGTTTTTTTTGTTACTAAGTTAATATTTTTCAGAATAAAACAAACCTCAGTAAAACGGCACAATTTTCTGTTAATCAGGTATCCCTCATAATTTCCGTCCCCCTCCCTCACCCTCCCTTCCTCTCCCTCACCATCTCCCTCACCCTCCCTTCCTCTCCCTCCCATACTACTTTCCTTCCCCTCCCTCACCCTCCCTCTCCCTCCCTGGCCACGTCCCTCGCCACCACCCTCATTTTCCTTCTGTTCCTACCTCAATGATTCCTCACTGAACCCCTCTCTCACTTTTTAATCTTCACTGCCATTCTGTTCCCTCCATTCCTTTATGTTCCTTTATTCCTTCCCTCCCCAGCTCTCCGTTCTATCCCATCCACTTGATTGCTCCCACCTTCGTTCTTTATAACTCCTTTTAGCAAATTGTGCGAACTGAAAACCCACCAGAAGTCATCCTTACCACTCAGGGCATGTTCCTTGAATTGATCCCATTATCTGAAGCAAAGGGAATTCAGCTTACTATAACCCAATGTCCAGCAGTTTGTGTGTGTGCAGAAGAACTTCAGAATCTGAACACTGTTTGGGATTATCCATGATATGTTTTTTCACAAGTTTCTCTCTTACTTAGCCAAAATACTTTAAAATTAACATTTTGTGGTGTTTTCATTTTTTGTTTTTCCTCAAATATGTGAGTTAGTTTTTTAGAAGAATAGAAATCTATTTAAGACCATAAGAAATAGGAGCTGGAGTAGGCCATTCAGTCTCTCAAGCCTGCTCTACCATTCAATAGGATCACAGTTGATCCAACATTCTTCACGTCCACTCTCCTGCCCTTTCCCTATAACCCTTGATTCCCTGACTGATCAAAAATCCATCTACCTCCACCTTAAATATATATAAGGATTCTGCCCCCACAGGTCTCTGTGGCAAGGAGTTCTGAAGGCTCATAACCCTCTGAGAGAAGAAATTCCTTCTCATCTCAGTCTTAAATTGGTGGTCCTTTATTCTGAGGCTTTGACCTCTTCTCCTAAACTCTCCCATGAGGGGAAACATCCTCTCAGCATTTCCCTGTCAAGCCCCTCTCATTCTCCTAAATCCCAGTGAAGAGTCCCAATCTGGTTAACCTTTGGTCATAAAACAATTTCTTCATACATACAGGGGTCATCCTGGTGAACCTTCTCTGAACTACCTCCAATGAAATGTATCCTTTCTTAAATAAGGGGACCAAAACTGCACTCATTATTCCAGATTTGTCTCACCAACACCTTGTACAATTGCAGTAAGACTTCCCTACTCCTATTCTCCAATCTCCTTGAAACAAGGGCCAACATTCCATTAGCCTTCCTAATTACCTGCTGCCTCTGTGTGCCAGCTTTCCGTGTTCCATGCACAAGTTCCCCCCAGGTCCCTTTGTGTTGCAGCTTTCCGGTATATTTTCATTTAAGTAATAGTCTGTTCTTTTGTTCTCCTTTCCAAAATGAACAACTTCATGTTATCCACACTATACCCATTTGTCAGCTTTTTGCCCACTTACTTAATCTATCACTAATTCCCGTGCAACCCCACCGCTCACAGGTCACTAACTTGAAAAAGAACCCCTAATCCCCACTTACTGTTTCCTGCCCATTGACCAATTCTCTATAATGGCACCTCCACCTTGTTTCTGCCTCCCTCTCTTTTTGAATAGAGCTGTCACATTAGCAGCTTTCCAATCCTCTGGTACTTTTCAGAATCCAATGATTTTTGGAAAATTACAACCAGTGCATCTTCTATCTTTGTAGCTACCTCTTTTAAGTACCTAAGACACAAGGCATTAAGGCGAAGGTACTTACTTGACTTTAGCCCCATTAGTTTGTCTAATAATACTTCTCTAGTGATGGTGACAAAACTTCCATAGAATTCCTACAGTGTTGAAACAGGCCGTTTGACCCAAAAATAAACATGCACTCTCCAAAGAGCATCCCACCCAGACTCACGCCCCAACCCTACCCTCCCAGTTGGGGAACACTTCAGTTGTCAAGGACATTCAACTCCCCATCTCAGGCAAACATTTTCCAAGGTGGCCTTCAAGACACACAACAGCACAGAAACGCCGAGCAGAAACTGATAGCCAAGTTCCATACCCATGAACCCATACTCAACTGTGATCTTAGGCTCATGTCACGCTACATATGACCCCACACCACATTGTTCTGTATCTATAAAATCTTCCTTACTGCCCTGTTTTGACACCATCACCTTGATAACATGTTATGATCTCTTTTCCTCAATTGGTTTGTACAGTTTTGGATTGTGTGTTATTTTGGTTAGACCCTTGGCATATGACTCTTATTCCTATTTGATGTGTCTGCAACACCATCTTATTTCTAAATTTTTGTAATTATTTTGTTGTCTCATTTAATCAGATTATAGGTCATCCCTTCACTTATTATTCAGCTGTTGACTCTTTACTCACTCCACCTGACACTTTTGATCACTCGCAGAGTCTTATTATTCAGCCTGTCGACATTTCACTCACATCATTTTTATGATTTTTTGATCTCTCTGCTTATAAATTCAGAGCCTGTGTGCTTTTCTTCACTCCACCTGACAAAAGAGCAGCACTAGGAAAGCATGTGATTTCAAATAAACCTGTCGGACTATAACCTGGTGTCATGTGATTTCTGACCGAAATTCACCCCAGTCCAACAGCGGCACCTCAACATCATGGTTATCCTATCTTTGCAACCCTGCACTTCCCATGGCTAATCCACCAAACTCACACATCCCCAGGCACTATGGGCAATTTAAGTTTCAAAGTATCTTCCACTCTAAAGACTGATGCAAAATATCTGTTTAACTCTTCTGCCATTTTCTTGATTTTTCTTTATATTTATTCATTTTCTGGGATGTGGATGTCGCTGGCTGGGCCCAGCATTTCTTGCCCATCCCTAGTTGCCCTTGAGAAGGTGGTGGTGAGCTGCCTTCTTTAACTGCTGCGTTCCTCCTGCTGTGGGTTGACCCACAATGCCCTTGGGGAGAGAATTCCAGGAATTGGACCCAGCGCCAGTGAATGTACGGCATTATGTTTCCAACTCAGGATGGTGACTGGCTTGGAGGGGAACTTGCAGGGGGTGGTGTTCCCATGTATCTGCTGCCCTTGTCCCTCCAGATAGAAGTGGCCATGGGTTTGGAAAGTTCTGTCTGAGGATCTTTGGTGAATTTCTGCAGTGCATCTTGTAGATAGTACACACTGCTGCTACTGAGTGTCAGTGGTGGAGGGAGTGGATGCTTGTGGATGTGGTGCCAATCAAGCGTTTGCTTTGTCCTGGATGGTGTCAAGCTTCTTGAGTGTTGTTGGGGCTGCACTCATCCAGGGAAGTGGGGAGTATTCCATCACACTCCTGACTTGTGCCTTGTAGATGGTGGACAGCCTTTGAGGAGTCAGGAAGTGAGTTACTTGCCGCAGCATTTCCAGCTTCTGGCCTGCTCTTGTAGCCACTGTGTTAATGTGACGAGTCCAGTTGAGTTTCTGGTCAATGATAACCCCCAGGATGTTGATAGTGGGGGCATCAGTGATGGTAACACCATTGAATGTCAAGGGATGGTGGTTAGATTGTCTCTTATTGGTGATGGTCATTGCCTGGCATTTGTGTGGCACGAATATCACTTGCCACTTGTCAGCCCAAGCCTGGATATTGTCCAGATCTTGTTGCATGTGAACATGGACTGCTTCAGTATCTGAGGAGTCACGAATGGTGCTGAACATTATGCAATCATCAGCGAACATCCCCACTTCTGACCTTATGATGGAGGGAAGGTCATTGATGAAGCAGCTGAGGATGGTTGGGCCGAGGACACTACCCTGAGGAAATCCTGCAGAGATGTCCTGGAGCTGAGATGATTGACCTGCAACAACCACAACCATCTTCCTGTGTGTCAGGTATGATTCCAACCAGCGGAGAGTTTACCCCAATACCCATTGATTCCAGTTTTGTTCGGGCTCCTTGGTGCCACACTCGGTTGAATGCAGCCTTGAGCTCTCACCTCGCCTCTGCAATTCAGCTCTTTTGTCCATGTTTGAACCAAGGCTATAATGAGGTCAGGAGCTGAGTGGCCCTGGCAGAATGCAACCTGGGTGTCACTGAGCAGGTTACTGCTGAGCAGGTGCTGTTTGATAGCGCTGTTACTGACACCTTCCATCACTTTACTGATGATCGAGAGTAGACTGATGGGGCGGTAATTGGCTGGGTTGGATTTGTCCTGCTTTTTGCATACAGAGCATACTTAGGCAATTTTCCACATTGTCAGGTAGATGCCAGTGTTATTACTGTAGTGGAACAGCTTGGCTAGGGGAGCGGTAGGTTCTGGAGCACAAGCCTTCAATACTATTGCCGGAATGTTGTCAAGGTCCATTTCTTGATATCACGTGGAGTGAATTGAATTGGCTGAAGACTGGTATCTGTGATGCTGGGGACCACTGGAGGAGGCTGAGATGGATCATCCACTCAGCACTTCTGGCTGAAGATGGTTGTGAATGCTTCAGCCTTATCTGTTGCACTGATGTGCTGGGCTCTTCCATCATTGAGGATGGGGATATTTGTGGAGCCTCCTCCTCCAGTGAGTTGTTTAATTGTCCACCACCATTCACAACTGGATGTGGCAGGACTGCAGAGCTTAAATCTGATCCGTTGGTTGTGGGATTGATTAGCTCTGTCTATCACTTGCTGCTTTCGCTGTTTGCTGTGCAAGTGGTCCTGTTTGGTGGCTTCACCAGGTTGACACCTTATCTTCAGGTATGCCTGGTGCAGCCCCTGGCATACCCTCCTGCACTCTCCATTGAACCAGGGTTGATCCCCTGGCTTGATGGTAATGGTTGATTGGGGGATGTGCCAGGCCATGAGGTTACAGATTGTGCTGGAGTACAATTCTGCTGCTGTTGATGGCCCACAGCGCCTCGTGGATGCCCAGTCTTGAAGCAGGCTATTCAGCCCATCAAGTCTGCACTGGCCCTCCAAAGAGCATTCCACCCACACCCACCCCCTTCCCTGTAAGCTCACATTTCCCATGGCTAATCCACCTAGCCTCCACATCTCTGTAACTATGGCCAACTTAGCATGGCCAATCATCTAACCTGCACATCTTTGGACTGTGGGAGGAAACTGGAGTATTTGGAGGAAACACACGCAGACACGGGGAGAATGTGCAAACTCCACCCAGACAGTTGCCCGAAGGTAGAATTGAACATGGTTCCTTGGCACTGTGAGGCAGCAGTGCTAACCACTGAGCCAGCATGCCACCCTCACCCTGCCGGTGAGACAGGACACAACCAGAGATGGTGATGGTGGTGTCTGGGACATTGTCTGTAAGGTATGATTCTGTGAGTATGACTTTGTCAGGCTGTTACTTGACTAATGAGACAGCTCTCCCAATTTTGGCACTAACCCCCAGATATTAGTAAAATGGAATGTGCAACGTCAACAAGGTTGTTTCTGTCGTTGTCTTTTCCGGTGCCTAGGTCGATGCCAGGTGATCCGTCTGGCTTCATTTCTTTGAGACTTTGTAGCGATTGGTACAACTGAATTTACATTTCATTATCTTTTTAGTGCTCTCTTTTTGGATTCTGAATTTATCCCCGTCTTTGGGGCTATCACTGACTTTTACCTCCTTATACACTTTGTCTTTCAACTTAATACTCTCCTTAATAAGAAGGCGTCCACTGTTTTTTGTCATTTACATAAATGATTTAATGCTAACATAGGAGGTATCGTTAGTAAATTTGCAGATGACACCAACTGGAGGTGTAGTGGACAGTGAAGAAGGTTACCTCAGAGTACAACGGGATTTTGATCAGAAGGGCCAATGGGCCAAGGAATGGCAGATGAAGTTTAATTCAGATAAGTGTGAGGTGTTGCGTTTTGGAAAGGCAAATCAGGGCAGGACTTATACACTTAATGGTAAGGTCCTGGGGAGTGTTGCTGAACAATGAGACCTTGGAGTGCAGGTTCATAGTTGCTTGAAAATGGATGCACAGGTAGACAGGATAGTGAAGAAAGTGTTTGCAGTACTTGCCTTTATTGGTCAGTGCATTGAGTATAGGAGTTGGGAGGTCACGTTGCATTTGTACAAGACATTAGTTAGGCCCCTTTTGAAATACTGCATTCAATTCTGATCTCTCTGCTATAGGTAAGATGTTGTGAAACTTGAAAAGGTTCAAAAAAGAGTTACAAGGATGTTGCCAGGGTTGGAGAGTTGGAGCTATAGGGAGAGGCTGAATAGGCTGGGGCTAATTTCCTTGGAGTGTCAGAGGCTGAGGAGTGACTTATAGAAGTTTATAAAATCATGAGGGGCATACATAGGGTGAATAGTCAAGGTCTTTTCCCCAGGTAGGGAAGTCCAAAACTAGATGGTATAGGTTTAGGGTGAGAGGAGAAAGATTTAAAAGGGACCTGAAGGGTAACTTTTTCATGCAGAGTGTGGTGTGTGTGTGGAATGAGCTGCCAGACAAGTGGTGGAAGTAGATACCATTACAATATTTAAAAGGCATCTGGATGGATATGTGAATACGAAGGATTTAGAGGGATCGGGGCTAAATTCTGGCAAATGGGACTGGATTAATTTAGGATATCTGGTTGGCATGGACGAGTTGGACTGAAGGGTCTTTTTCCATGCTGTACAGCTCTATGACCCTATGACCCTATTAACTTCCTTAGTTAGCCACTCATAGAATCCTTCCTCTTTACTGGGATATTGTTTTGCTGACAGTCATGAATTGTCTCCTGAAATGTCTGTCACTGCTTGCTTACTGTCTTTCCTGCTAATCTATCAACCCAGACCACTTTTACTGACTCCACCCTCATTGAATTGTAAATCCCTTTATTCAAGTTAAACACAATTGTTTCTGACCCATGTTTCTCATTCTCAAACTGAATATTAAATTCTATCACATTATGATCACTCCTTCCTCAGGGATCTTTTACTCAGTGGTCACTTATTAAACCTGCCTCATTCTCCATTACCAGATCCAGGATAACCTGTTCCATGTTTGGCTCCATGACATACCGCTTTTGGAAACTATCCCTAATGTACTCTGTACATTAATTGCTGTGGATACACTTTCCCATTTGATTAACCCAATCAGCATGAATGTTGATGAGAGGTAGCAAGAACTGCAGATGCCAGAGTCAGAGTCAATACAGTGCGTGGCTGGAGGAACACAGGAGGTCAGGCAGCATCAGAAGTGGCAAAGAAATTGACGTTTTGGGTTGGGTCCTGATGAAGGATCAGTACCTGAAGAAGGGTCTTGACCTGAAACATCAGCTTTCCTGCTCCTCTGATGCTGCCTGACCTGCTGTGTTTGTCTGGCTCCACACTGTATTGACAGCATGAATGTTGAAGTCGCGCATAATTATTGTTCTATTCTTTCTACATGCTCCCATTATTTGTTAATTTATAGCCTTTTTTACAGAGAGGCTACAGTATGAAGATCTGTATACTACTCCTACCAATGTCTTCTTTCCCTTGATGTTTCTTTAGCTTCTATCCAAATGGATTCTACATCATCCGAGCTTAGATCATCTCTCTCAACTGTCCTCATTTCACCTCTTAGAAACAGTGCTACCCCACCAGCTTTTCCATCCCTCCTATCTTTCTGAAAGGTTAAATATCCCTGAATGTTAATCCTCCAGTTTCTATCTCCTTGTAACCATGTTTCTGTAATGGCTATGAGATCGCATCCATTTACCTCAATTTGTGCCATCGGTTCAACTACCTTATTCTCAAAGTTTTATACGTTAAGATATAAAACCTTTACATTTGTTCTATTACTGAGTTTCCCTGCAGTTTTATGGTTCCTTTGTACACTATGACATTCAGACACCATGTCCCTTCCTTTTATTTTCTGGTAACAATCAGCCCCCCTCACTAACAAACGATCCTCCCTTTTCCTTTACCTTTGATTATCTGATTTCTATGCCAGTGTGTGTAATCCAAGCTGTTGGTTGATAATATTTGCATCTTTCTTTAAGTTTGTTTTTGGTCATTGTTATGATCCTTGATTTTAAGGCCAAATTCATGTTACGATCTGGCTAGAGACCAGAAATTTTATTCCGAAGTAAACAAAGTGTGAGATCCAGGGAATTTGTGAAGAGAATAAAGCTATAAGACTCCACAGTTTTGAACAAACAATAATGAACCTTGCTATACAATGTTAGTACAGTAATATAATCTACAGTTCATCAATATCTTATTTCTTACAACAAGAATTAACATATAGTAAATATGGCAGTCTGTGACTGAACATTCCACAGAGCACATAAAACAACAAATGTGATCAGGACAGATCCCACAGGTTTCATGCTGGGTCATCAAATGTCATTAAACTTGACAAAGGATCACAATTTTTTACTTATGCCATCTGGGCCTCAAAATCCCTCTCAAAAACCACTTCACCATGAACTGCTGCAATAACTGCTCCTGTTCTGGTTGGTCACCCTCATTTCCTGGGTCTGCACCATCCTGCACTCATGCCCATGATATCTGCAACACCTCACTAAGGCTAGCTTCAATGAGCCAGTCCACCCAGAGGCTTTCCCAGGCTCTAAGCTGGCTCAGTTGTATCAAGTAAATATATCATTCTCTTAGCTGCACTGATCTATTAATGCTTGCAATTTCCCTCTGAGCTCCTCACAGCTCCTCCCAACACAGAGCCTTTCCACTTTCACAGCTCCCAGGACTTTTGAGCATTGATTCTAACATTTAGCTGCCTACTACTTGCTAAAAACATCCTTCTGAGTTCTGATAGCACCGAGCCATCGCTGCTCTGGACTCCAAAAGCATTTTTCTACGCAGTAGGTGTCATACAGCCAACTACCACACTCCCAGTCTGGAGTATGCTTCACACTCTGTCTCTATTGCTTGTCTGTAACCTTTGAACTACTCTTTGAGATCCTGTCCTGAGAGTGAACTATCAAACAACTTGCTTTGAGTCCCTCCCCTTATTCTGGGTAGAATTGAATATCGTCACCTAGTAACTCCTGGAGCTGAGTGTATCATGAAGGTTCCATTCTCACAGAATGCTGGAAATGGGTTACATGTTGACTAAAGTAACCAGACTGACTTGTTCTTAACTGAACTGACTACCATCTGAGACCTGTTTAACCTAAGACTATCTCCAACCTGGTTATAGGTGATGACCAGTGGAGGAGTGGGACTAGAAAAGGACACAGTGACTCCTCCAAGCTCAGTTGACACACAGTTATAGATTCACAGAGATGTACAGCATGGAAACAGACCCTTCCGTCTATTCTTTGAGGTTGTAACTAATAGGACAGATAAAGGGGAGCCAATAGATGTTTTGCATTTCCAAAAGGCCCTCATTAAGGTACCACACTAAGGTACAAGAAAGGATCATGGAGTTGGGTGTAATATATTGAGATGGAGGAGTATTGGTTAATGGACAGAAACTAGAGTTGAAGTAAACAGAACATTTTGAAGTTGGCAGAGAGTGGAGAAGGGTTTGCCACAAGAATTAGTGCTGGCACCTCAATACTTTGCAACTTACATTAATAATGACGAAAGGCAGAGAGTATTTTTTCAAAGTGTAATGAAAGTACCAGCAAGGTGGCCACTGAAGGAGAGACTACAGAATGATGTAGACAGGTTGTGTGAGTGTGCAACAAGGTGGGAGTTTTAAACAAAATTCATTGACAGGCTGTGGGCATTGCTGGCACAGCAGGCATTTATTGCCCATCCCTAATCACTACCGAGAATGTGGTGATGAGTTATCTTCTTAAGTTGTTAAAGTCCTCCAAGTGTAAGTTCTCCCACAGTGCTGGTAGAGAATTCCAGAATTTTGATCCAATGACAGTGAAGAAATGGCGATAAAATTTCAGTTCAAGTTGTGTGTGATTGAAAGGAACCTGCAGGGGGAGGTGCTCCCATGTATCTTCTATCCTTGTACTTCTAGATGGAGGTGGTCGTGGGTTTGAAAGGTGCTGTCTGAGGAGCCTTCGTTCTGAGGAAGGGTCATCGGACCTGAAACATTAACTCTGTTTTCTCCTTCACAGATGCTGCCAGACCTGCTGAGCTTTTCCAGCAATTTTGTTTTTGTTCCTGATTTACAGCATCCGCTGTTCTTTTGGTTTTTATTGAGCCTTGGTAAATGTTTCCTGTGCATCTTGTAGATGGCACTCACTGCTGCTGGAGGTGGAGGGAGTGGATATTTGTAGACACAGTTCCAATCAAGGGAGATGCTTTGTCCTGGATGGTGTCGAGCTTGTCAGGTGTTGTTGAATTTGCATTCATTCAGGGAGTATTCCATCACACTCCTGACTTGTGCCTTGTAGATGGTGGACAGGCTTTGGGGAGACAGGAGGTGAGTTACTCTTTGCAAATTCCTAGCCTGTGAACTGTTTTTGTAGCCATTGTATTTATCTGGCTGGTCTAGTTAGGTTTCTGGTCAATGGTACCCCCAAGCATGTTGATAGTGGGGGATTCAATGATGGTAGCAAAATTGAATGTCCAGGGCTGGTGGGTAGATTCTCTCTTGTCAATGATGGTCATTGCCTGGCATTAGTGTGGCATAAAAGTTACTTGTCACTTTTCAACCCAAACCTGAATATTGTCCAAAACAAACAGAAAGAAAGTTGGAGAAACTCAGCAGGTCTGACAGCATCTGTGGAGAGAAAAACAGAGTTAATGCTTTGAGTCTGCTATGACACTTCTTCAGGTGTTGTCCAGGTATTGTTACATTTGGCCACGGACTGTTCTAGTATCTAAGGAGCAATGAGTGGTGCTTTATGGAGTATAATGCAGAAAGTGTGAGTTTATTAATTTGGTCGGAAGAATATAAAAGGACAATACTTTTAAGCCATCCTGAAACTTGTAAACATTGATGTTCAAAGAGATTTGAATGTTCCTCACATAAGGAACTCAAAAAGTGAGCATGGGTGGGCAGGAAATGCAAATTACAGATGGACCTTTATTGCTGGATCATTGAGTTGTAGCTGTAAATGTACAAAGAGTTTGTGAGGTCAAACCCAAAATATTGTGTCCAGTTCTGATCTTGAAACTGAGGGAAGGATGGATTTGTATTGGAGGTGAAGGTTCACTCAATTAGTCCCTGGGATGATGGAGACGTCCTTTGATGAGAGGCTGAGTAAACCAGGCTGACATTCCTAGAGTTTAGCAAAATGAGAGGAGATCGCTTTGAAACAGACAAGGTTCTGAGGGGACCCGACTAGATAAATACGGAGAGATTGTTCCAGTCTGCCTAGGGAATCTTAAAACACAGGGGAATAGTCTCCCGATAAGGGACCAATCATTTAGGGCTGAGGGGGGCAAGAAATGTCTTCAATCAGAGGATTGTGAATCTTTGGAATTTTGTACCCAGAGGGATGTGATGTTCCATTGTTGAATATTTAAGGCTGAGATCGAAAGATTTACGGTCTCTCAGGGAACTGAGGATATGGGACTGGGTAGAGTTGAGTGGAGTTCAGCCAGGAGGATATTCTGTGGGACTGAATGGTCTCTTTGTGCTCCTATTTCTTTGGGTCTTGTGGAGAGCTGCATATGGCCCAGGCTCTCACATTCTTTCATACAGCCCTCTGCTTTTCTCCCCTTTAATCAGACTGCTCTGGTCAAGCTCTTGGTAATCTCCCCTAACAGCACTCGAGGGTCCTTACATCCCAAGGGTTATAGTAGCTCATAAAGGCAGCTCACCATCACATTTTCTTAGGGGTAATTAGGGACTGACAATAAATGCTGGCCCAGTCAGCATTACCCACATCCCACAAAATTAATAAAATAGAACAGTCGGTAACTCACTCCTGGGCATCTGTTATTCTACATAATAGGTGGTTGATTCTTAACTGTCCTCTGGGCAATTAGGGATAGGCAATAAATGCTGCCCTAGCCAGTGACACCCAGATCCCATGAGTAGATGAAAACATCTCCTTAACTAGATGCCTGTAAAATGTGATTAGATGATTCTCTTGCTCTTGGAATGTTTTATTTTATCAGAGGCATAATATAAATGTAACTTGCAATGTCAGTTGTTGAAAAACTGGTGAGTTTGGAGAAGCTTCAAACAGAAAGGGGATATCAGGAGAGGGAGATTAATCCAGGGAGAGGGGTTTAACCCGGGGAGAGGGGTTTAACCCGGGGAGAAGGGTTTAACCCGGGAAAGGAGTTTAACCCGGGAAGAGAGTGGTATAACCTGGGGAGAGAGGGGTTTAACCTGGGGAGAGGGGTTTAACCTGGAGAGAGGGGTTTAACCCGTGGATAGAGGGTTTAACCCGGGGAGAGGGTTTAACTTGAGGAGAAAGGGTTTAACGCAGGATGTGTTGCTGCAGAATGCTAGAATCACTTTTCTCTCACTTTTCTTTCAGAACCTGTTGCTGTGAATTGGAGTAAGTTCTGACTGTCTACAACAAAGTTCACCGATTTCTCTCATTGTAAAATTCTCCGACCACAGGCTCCTGACTAACAGCATGACACAAGAGCCCAGTGATTTCTCAGCAGAGTGAATGGGATCTCTCCTGCAGTCACTATCAGTCTCTGCTTCCATCTGTTCAATCCCACAGACCTGGCTCTGGGAGGGAGGTCACCCACATCTCATCATCCTGCTTGGAATCCTCACAGATCCTGACTCAGACCCACAGGAATCCACCAGGAATCCCTTATTGTCCTCCATCGCTGCCCTCATTACCCCCACCACCAGCCCTATATCCACCCAAACCCCACCAAAGCCCCATCTGCACCCAATCCCATCCCTACCCAATTCGCACTCCTAACCAAACCCCAGCCCCACCCCCACCCACACCCACACCAAACCTGGGGCTTGAGGGGGTGAGGGTCTGGGAGGGGAAGTGGATGAGAGGAGGGGTTGAGGGATGGGTGAGGGATGGGATGGGATTGAGGGTGAAGGGATGAGTGTGAGAGATGGGTAAGGGTTGGGCAGGGAGTAGGGGTGAGGGAGCTGGTTGAGGGATGGGTATGAGGAGTGATGGGGTGGGAGAAGAGCAGTGAAGGTGAGGGGACAAAGGGATGGGGAGAAAGCGTGGAAAGGGAGTTGCTGGAATGGGGCAGGTGACCCCTCGGCCAATATTCCTGTCAGTGGCAAAATGCCTTTGGGCCAAACTTGCACCTCCCCCCACCAGCCCTTTCATCAAATTCCAACTGGAATCCACAACTGTCCACCAAGATGATATTTTCATATTTTTTTCAGCGATTACTGAAGTTGATGGAGTCCCAGAGCTGACATGTAAATCACAGAATATTTTCGATGAAAATAATAAAGATATGGAGACTAAGACGTTGATATTGTCTGATCCATCCTCTGGTATTTATAAATGCTCAGGAATTGGGATCTATGTAAATTATTCAGGTAAGTTCCTTGGTCTATTTGATTAATGGGCTCCTCACTGAAGTCACTGAGATCACTCATATTGCTTTCCCCAGAGCTAAGTGGGATTTTGCCCAAGTCCAGGAGCCTGGGGGCAGGTTGAGTGACTCTGCAAATACTGTCTATCACCTGAGAGCCCTTTTTTTTAATTTGCTTATGGAATGTGGACATCACTGGCTTCACGCTAATTACCCAGAGGGCAGTTAAGAGTCAACCACATTGCTGTGGGGCTGGAGTCATGTGTAGGACAGAGCAAGAAAATAATATCCTTTCTTCAAGGGCATTAGCAAACCTAATGGATTTTTACATCAATTGATAATAGTTTTGTAATGAACATTACAGGGAGCATTTTTTTGTTGAGATTTATTAATCAAACTAAAATGTCACCATCTGCCATGTTGGGATTTGAACCCACAATAGCTGGTATTCTGCATTACTAGCAGTGCCATATTGCCATTACAACAGAGTCTCTCAATAGCTGGGGAACATGAAGTGAAAGCTGATGACAGTGGGGATGGGAACAGGAGAGGGAACAAAAAGTAAAGGAGGTGGCGTAGCTCTGTTTATTACAGATGTGGTCAGTATTTGTGACAGAGGATCTCAGGTCACAAGATTAAGATGTAAAATCAGTTTGGTTGGAGCTAAGGAACAGCAAGGGTCAAGAAATGTTGGTAGGAGTGGTTTATTGGTCACCAAACCATCATGGTAATGTGGGGCATGTTGTTAACCTAGTCCTCACTGGGGTAGCTCACCGAAGATCAAACCTCACTTCCCAGACTTGTCACAAAAGTTAAAGACGTCATGAAATATGCAGAATTTTCCCATTTAACTGTCTTTTAGACCCAGGTTGACAGAAAGTACAAAGCAGGTTTCTATACTTAACAAGGATGACTATTTGTTTTAAATAAATCGATTCTAGGTAAAAAGTTATGAACTGTTGGTGTATAATTCTACCAGGTAAAACTCTATTGCCCTTATAAACTTCCTCCCTACACATTTACTGACACAGATAGCTTAAGAAACATGGGTGTGATGGGCAGAGGGTAAGAGAGCTGGAGGCATTGACTTATTGATAAAGGAGATCATCACTGCAGTAATGAGGGAGGATGTCTTAGAAGGCTCTTGAAATGAAACCATTTGGGTAGAATCTAGAAGCCAAAAAAGGGCAATCTCTCTCCTGTGATTATATCACAGGCCTCCCAACAGTCAGAGTGAATATAGGAGCAGATATGTAGGCAAGTCACAGAGAGGTGAGAGAGGAATAGAGTAATGGTTTAGTTTATAATTGGGGGGACTTGCTAACATTAACAGGGATCACCTTAGTGTGAAAAGATTAGATGGGGTGGAATTTTTAAAGTGCTTCTGGGAGAGATTTTGTGCCAGAACGTAAATAGTCCTCTTAGAGATGGAGCAGTGCTAGACCTAATCCTGGAGAATGAAGCTGGTCAGGTGGTTAAAGTTTCAGTGAGTGAGCATTTCAGCAACAGTGACCCTAACTCTGTAAGTTTCAAAGTGCATATGGAAAGTGATAAGGATAGTGCAGCAGTTAAGTCTTTAAATTAGGAGATCGCCAATTTCAACACCATTAGATAGGATTTGGCTAACAGACAGGGAGCAGCTACTTCCTGGTAAGTCTACAGCTGGAAAGTAGGAGGAGCCTTTTAATAGTAGTACAGTGATTGCTCAGGGCTAGCATGTTCCTCTAAAAGCAAGTCTAGGGAATGCTGGATGTCAAAGAATAGAAAGTTTGATAAAGAAAAAGGAGGAAGTATATGTTAAATGCAGAGCATTAATAAACAGGGGATAGCTGTACGGGCTGCTTAAAAAATTAGGAGGGCAAAAAGGGGCTATAAAACATCTTTGGCAGATATGATTAAGGAAAACGCCAAGGCATTTTATTAGTATATTAAAATCAAAAAAGTTACCAGGGGAAAAACTGGGGCCTATAACCAAAGGGGCAATTGATGCATGGAGACAGAGGAATGGGTGAGGTCTTAAATGAATATTTTTCACTTGTATTCAAAGGAAAAGAACATTGGAGCTGGAGTTTTCAGTTGGATGCTCAGGTTCTAGAGCATGTGAAGATCAATGAGGAGATATGAGATGTGTCAGTGGCATAAATCCCCAGGGCCTAATGAGATGTATCTCAGGCTGCTAGGCAAGGGAAGACATTACTAAGGCCCTGATGGAGATATTTAATACTTCACTTGTGGCCAGCAAAGTGCCTGATGACTGGAAGGCCGCTAATGTTCAAGCAGCATAGCAGGGATAGGCCAGGTAATTACAGCTGAGTTAGTCTGACATTAGTGGTAGAGAAATCATTGGAAAAAATCTGAGGAACAGGATTAATCAACACTTGGAAAGGCTAGAATTAATCAGCAATAGTCAGCATGGATTTGTTGGAGGGAGATCCTATCTGAGTAATTTAATTGAGTTTTTTTGAAAAGGTGACTAAATGTAATTATTAGGGTAGTGCAGCTGATGTGGTTTACATGGACTTCAGTAAGGCCTCTGACAAGGTCCCACGTGGAAGTCTGGCCCAAAAGGTAAGAGCACATGGGATCCAAGGTAAGTTGGCAAACTGGATCCAAAATTGGCTTGGAAATAGGAGGCAAAAGGTGATGGTAGAACATTGCTTGTGATTGGAAGCCTGTGACCAGTGGTGTACCATATGACCTGGATGTGAATGTAGAAGATATAATTAGTAAGTTTGCAGATGACATGAAAATTTGTGGTGTTGTTGATAGTGAGGAGAATGGAGTCAGGCTATATTCTGATATTGATTTGCTGGTCAATTGACAGAGCAATGGCAAGTGGAATTTAATCCTGATAAGTATGAGGTGATGCATTTTGGGATGTCTAATAGAGGAAGGATTTACACAAATGAATAGTAAGTCTCTAAGAGTACTGAGGAGCCAAAAGACATTGGTGTGCAAGTTCATTGATGCCTGAAGGTTTCAGCACAGGTAAACAGGGTGGTGAAGGTGCCATATGGGATGCTTGCTTTCATTAGCCAGGGCAAAGCATATAGGAGCAAGGAAGTCTTGTTATAACTTTATAAAACACTGGTTAGGCCACAAGTGGAATATTGTGTGAAGTTCAGATTGCCACACTATTGGAAGAGCGTGATTGCACTGGAGAGAGTGCAGAGGAGATTCACTGGCATGTTGCCTGAGATGAAGTCTCAATTATGGAGAAGAGACTGGATGGGCTGAGTTTGTTTTCCTTGGAGCAGAGGAGGCTGCGGGGGAATCTGATTGAGGTGTACAAAATTATGAAATGTATAGACAGAGTAGATCATGAGAATCTTTTCTCTGTGGAAGACATGCCTAAGAGCAGAGGTCTAAGTTTAAAGTGGGGAGTAAGTGGTTTAGAAGAGATCTGAGGAAAAATGTTTTCAGCCAGAGGGTGGTAGAAATATAGTACTATCTGCCTGAGAGGGTGGTGGAGGCAGGTACTCTTGTAACATTTAAGAGGCATCTGGACAATTGGTAAAGTGCCAGGGCATGGTAGGCAATGGAGCAAATGCAGGTAAATGGGATTAGTATAGTTTGGTGTTTGTTGGTCAGCATGGACACAGTGAGCCAAAGGTCCTGTTTCTATGCTGTATGGCCCTATGTCTGAGCTTCCCCCACCTGCTTGAACAAGAAGCTATGCAAACAGCACCTAAATTGCGTGTCAGGTGATTGATTTTTTTCAGTGTGTGGTGATTCTTCAACAATCCCTAGTTTTCAAAATTGTCCTCTTCCCCTTTTGTTCCATGATTAAAAATACAGGAACTTTTTTTTAAAAAATTTGGAATGAAACTGGGTAATACAACAATCATGGGTGACCACATAGAAAGTTCATAGAAATGCACAAAGGATGCACTCAGAATTTATGTAAAATGGAGTTTACCAAATAGTATGTTGAGGAACCAACCATGGATTGGGTTATTTTAACTCTGGTATTATGAAATGAGAAAGGCTTAATGAATAATCTCATTGTAAAAGAGTCTCTAGGGAAGAGTGACCATAATGTTTTGGAATTTTACAATAGACTGAAGTGATGTTGTTCAATCTGAAATTTAAACAAACAAATCTGCAAATATGTGAGGGCAATGTGGCTGCAGTAGATTGAAAAACTACATTGAAAGGGATGACAGTCAAAGTCAATGGTTGGTATTTAAAGAATTAGTACATGGTTACCATCAATTTTACAATCCTTTGAGAAATATCCACTAGGAAACATAATACAGTCATGGCCAGCAAGAGAACATGAACATTATAACAAATCAATGGCATAGGCTTTTATAAAATTGCCAGAAAAAATAGTAAGCCTGAAGTTTCAAACCATTTCCAAAATCAACAAAAGAAACACCAGAAACTGATCAAGAAAGCAAAAATAAAACATGAAAGCAAACAAGCGAATTACATAAAAAAGACATTAAAAGCTTCTATAAGTATGTAAAAGGGGAAAGACCAGCAAAGCCATATGTGGGTCTGGTACAGGAGAATTTGTAATGGGGAATTAAAAAAAAGGCTGAAAAATTAAACAAATACTTGGATGTTAATCTAATGAGGAAATTAAGAAAAATCTCCTAAGAATACTAGAGAGGCAAGAGACAACAAGACTGAGGGACTAAAAGAAATTAGTCTTGGTTAAAAAATAATAACAAAGAAATGCAGTGTGGAACTGGGGACACAGGCTCACAGTAAAAGGTTCGCTGTTTAGGATTGAGATGTGGAATTTTGTCATGGGTAGGGGGGAGGGAGATCTTTGGAATTCTCTCCCCAGACAAAACTTAGTTATAGAGTAAGTTCAAGACAGAAATTGATGGGTTCCAAACTAATCACAATCATGAAGTTATTCTGAACAAAGACATTTATGTGAATGATCAGCCACGATCTGTTTGAATGGCAGAGTAGGTTTGATGGGCGTAAGGAAGTGAGTAGCAACGCTTTGGATGAGCTGCGTTTATTAAACAAAGAGGAGAGGAGACTGGGTAGGAGGGATTTGGAATTGGGAAGTTCAAAGGTATCAAAGGCATGAGGCTGCGTTACCGTCTCTGAGATGATTTAATACCATTTCAATCCTCCAGTGCTTACCATCTCAGTAACCTCTCTCAGCCTCGAGACTGTCTGGAATGATCTGCAACCCCTTCCCGTCTCAGTAAACTTCTCCCGCCTCTACACCTCCTCCCTTTCTCTGCAGCCTCTTGAGCCCCTACACCCCTCCCTATCTCTGACACCTCCTCCAGCCCCTACACCCCTGTGTAACACAGGCAATGTGTACAGCACAGGGAGAAATTGCATCAGGATGGATAAAGAGATTATTCGATGTGTACAAGGTCATGCTTATTTATAAATGTCCTTGCTTTAAAAATAGAGTCCAAAGTTGGTGTCATTGCCTGCATTCCTGCAACATTTTAGTTGGTTCTGAGCAGTTAAGTGTTTTAAACAGTTTCTTCATTTTAAAAAAATTCCTTTATGAGCCTCTGAGTTTTTTTTATATGAAATGTAAGCTGTGATTCATTATTTTGATGAAAGATGAAGTTTATTTGCAGAGAGCTCAGATACAGTAAGTGGCAGCTTTTTGCAGGGCAGGAGCTTTTTCTGAGTAGCCCAGAGTTAGGGCTTGCTGAGATTGCCTTCAGGTGTTGTATGAACTAACTGCTGTTTCTAAACTGTATCTAGTGCTGGGGGAGAGTGCCCATGGACAGGGTCAATCTGTTACTATCGGGATAAAGGCTTGCATTACAGATACCCAAATGTCATGGCCCATTCCAGAGGTTAAGTGGGAGGTCATTAACACATCTTATAGGATGGGCAATTCGATTGTGCGAGGATTTCTCCGTAGCAGGTTATAACACAATCGTCAGCACTCCAGCCGCATAAGGAGAGGTGACATTGAGGTGACATTGACTTTCCAGAAGTGTCCAGTCACATGATTATGGCAGCCATTTTTGGGCTGTATCTTTTTTTTTAAATATCCATATGTGTTAACAATTTTTTTTACCATTTATGACATCTGCAATTATTCAATTGTGGAATCTTGAAATTTTTATTTGATTCTCTCCATCATGGTTTTTGGATTCTAACAGCTGGACTTCCCCTCATTAAATTTCTAACTCTCTGTATCACACTGTCCTCCTTTAAGACACTCCTTACATTGAGTCTTTCGATTAAATGTCCTGATAGTTCCTTGTACATCTTGGTATCAGTCTTGGTTTTTACGTTCCAGTGGAGAGCCTTGGTATGTTTTCCTGGATGATAGGTGCTATATAAATGCTACATGTTGCCACACAATTCACTTCTTTGCTCCATTTCTCCCCCTCTCCCCACCCTCAGTCTGTTTGAATTGTGTGCCAATGGATTTCGGGGGAATAGCTGGAATTGTCATTGCAAGTCTCACTTTCACCATCTTGATTGCTGCTGCTGTTTATTCTGTGTCAGCCCAGGACAAAACGTGGAGTCACCAAGGTGAGTGGAATTGATAAGGAGACAATGATTTGACGACAATCTTTCCCACAGTGAGGCTGTGAGTCACTGGGGCCAGGAGCTGGGGAGGGGTATATTGGGGTCCTGTCACCAGGGCTCGGAGGAGTGGGTCTAGGGATATCCCACTGTGTTCGGGTCAAGGACAGAATCAGCCCTCTGGAAAACCCTGCTCTCTCTTTTCACCAATGACCAAGACACTCTTATACTGTCAGTCAAAACATGGAGGAGCATCTTAAACAGGGGCTGATGCTGAGGACCTGTGGATTTCGCACTTGCCTGGGTGATTTGAGTTCCTTCTGTACTATTCCAGGCCACACCAGGTCTCAGGCTGATTGACACACAACAGCCATTAATAAATCCAATCAGATTTTCAGGAAAAACAACTTCATCCAGAGAATGGTGATAATTGTTGAACATATTCCCACAGAGACAAAAACAGAAAGTGCTGGAGAAACTGGACAGAGACTCGAGAAACCGGGGTCATTTTCCTTCAAGCAGAGAAGGCTGAGAGGAATCTGACTGAGATGCACAAAATTATGAATGGCATAGAGAGGGTATATAGGGAGAAACATTCCCCTTAGTAAAGAGGTCAATCACCAGGAACACCATTTAGGATAAGGACCTGGCAGTTTAGAGAGGATTTAAGGAAATAATTTTCAGCCAGAGGGTGTTGGGATTTGGAACTCACTTTGTGTAAGTGTGGTAGAGATAGAAACATTCCAAGGTATTCAAGAACTATTGAGATGAGCACCCACAGTTTACATGGCTATTAGTATAGTGCTGGCAAATGGATTAGAGAAGGTGGAGGTTTGATGACCAGTGCAGACAAGATAGGCTGAAGGGACTCTTTCTGTGCTGTAAAATCCCTATTCTCTCTAAACTGAGCATGTCTGACAGCATTGTTGGAGAGGGAAACCCAGTTAATGTTTTGAGTCCAAACACTGGATTAGAACATTAACTCTGTTTCTCTCTCCAACAATGATGCTAGACCTGCTGAGTTTCTCCAGCAATTTCTGTGTTTGCTTCAGATTTCCAGCATCTGCAGGATTTTGCTTTTAAATCCTCAGGCGGGATTGATTGGGTGAATGGAATCAATGCATTTGAAGGAAATCTGAATGAATGAGAGACAGAGAAAAGAATAAATCGATAGGCTGACAAAGGAGCAGGAGATTCAGGTGGAGTGGAAATCCAGCACAGATCCCATGGGCCCAATTAAACATGAAAGTATCAGCAATATGACCATTTGGCCCTTTGAACATGTGCTGTTCCATGGGAGACCTGTTTGATTAGTTCTTCTGCTCCTCTTCATTCTCCATGGTCATGCTGTTTTTATTCTATTTCAATTTCCTTTGGAAGTTGTAATTGAATCTCCCAATCAGGCAGCACATTCTAGATTAGAAGAATTCACTATGTAAAATAACTCTTCTCATCTGTCCCTCTCATTCCTATGTCCCTCTGGTAACTAACCATCCTGCCACTAGTCATAGTTCCTTACTGATCCTGTCAAAAACCTGCTGTGGTTGAATAAATCAGTTAAATCTCCACTTCCCCCTCTCTGCTCTGATGAGACCGGTCCCTGTTTCTGCAGCCTTTCTTTCAATGATTGAGTCCCTCATCCCTTGGAATGTTCTGGTGAATCTCCTCCACCTTCTTTCTTCAAGATCCTTCCTGAAATGGGTCACTCAGAATTGGACACCAGTTCCAGCTGAAGTCAAACCACAAAAGATTACAAAACAACAGCGCATTGCATTTATATAGCTTCTTTAACACAATAAAACATCCCACAGTGTTTCATAGAGTCATATAGCACAGAAATAGACCCTTCAGTCTAACTAGTCCACGCCAATAAAACTTGCCAAACTAAACTAGTCCCACTTACTTGTGTTTGGCCCTTATCCCTCCAAACTTTTCTTATTCATGTACCTGTCCAAAAGCCTTTTAAATATCATAACTGTACCTGCATCTACCACTTCCTCTGGCAGTTCATTCCACATACAAACCATCCTCTGTGTGAAAAAGTTGCCCTTCGGGTCCCTTTGAAATCTTTCTCCTCTCACCTTAAAAATATCCCCCAAGTTTTGAAGTCCCCCACCTTAGGGAAAAGATCCTTGCTGTTCACCTTATCTACGCCCCTCATGATTTTATAAACCCCTATAAGGTCACCTCTCAACCTCCTATGCTCCAGTTAAAAAAAGTATCAGCCTATCCAGCCTCTCAATATAACTCAAACTCTCCATTCCCAACAACATCCTGGTAAATCTTTTCTGCACCATCTCCAATTTAATAATATCCTTCCTATAAGAGGGAGACCAGAATTGTACACAGTACTCAAAAAGTGGCCTCACCAACATCCTGTGCAACCTCAACAATAATGTCTTAAATCCCATACTCAATGGTCTGAGCAATGAAGGCAAGCGTGCTAAACACCTCCTTAACCACACTGTCTAGAAGAACATGAGCAGATACTACACTCATGACCATGCAGTTTGGCTGTTGCATCTTGAAATTTTTATTGGTTAATCATCTTTGTCCTTCACCCTATCACAGACCTTTCCTTTAGCTCTTCTTGTACCCTCCCCAGTTCTACTCATTTAAAATCTCTCACTTTTCTAAATATCTTCAGTTCTGATGAGGGTCCCTGATCTGAAACTGTATATCTCTATACAGTTGCTGTCAATGCTGCTGCTCAATTCCAGCATTTCTAGTTTCTGTATTTGATTTCCTGTACCTGCAGGTTTTGATTTTATGAGGAGATATTAAGTCAGATGACCCAAAGCTTGCTTAGTGAGATAGGTTTTAAGTAGTGTCTGAATGCAGGGTGGGGGAGAGGGATTGGGGAGGGAGGAGGAGAGAAGGAGGGAGGGAGGAGGAGAGAGGGAGGGAGGAATGAGGAGAGAAGGAGGGAGGAGGAGAGAGGCAGAGGGAGGGAGAGAGGGAGAGGAAGTGAGAGGAAGGGGAGAAAGTGAGAAGGTGGGAGGAGGAGAGAGCAACAGGGAGAGAGAAGGAGGTAGGAGAGGGAGTGAGAGGGAAGGAGGAGAGGGAATGAGGGGAGAGACAGGGAGAGGGAGGGAGGGAACTTCAGAGCCTGTGGTGCAGTCAGCTGAAGGTTTGGCCATCAATGGATATCTCAAGGGGACTGTAGAGCTACAGGCAATTACAGAGATCAGGAGGAGGAGGGATTTATAAAACCAGGGACGGTTTAGAAACATGATTAAAATGGAGGTGATGTTAACCAGGTGTTAGTGTAGGTGAACAAGTACATGGGGATTGAGTCCATGGATATTAGTCAGTTAAGATACAGGCTGCAGTTTTGGGATGACCTCAAGTTTACAGAGTGTGTTTGTAAAGTGGAAAATAACTGAATTACTTTTATATTCTCTCTGTATATTTATAAAGTCCAATACACTTCTTCGTCTTTCATGAATATTTTCTTCTCCAGCCTCTGACAGACACCCACTGATGCGTAATGATATTAATGAGGCAGTGTATTCGGTAAGTGTCATTCACCTCAAACTCACCAAACACAACATCCTGATTCAAAGTTTACCTTTCCCAAAGACACAAGGGAGCCTGAACCCAGGAATAGGGGCTGTCAGAATGTCTGACACCAAGCTGTGGTGGACCATGATGGGAGTTCAGTGAGAGGGAGGAATTAGTTTGCTGATTGTTTCTTCACTCTGCCTGATTCCCAGGTTCTTTCTCTGACCTTGGTTCACACAGCTGTGTTGTGCAAGGTTAGAGAGCAAAGCTAAAAGAGGGATTTTAATTGCTCCAGAACTCTATTTAATATGAAGATAAACTGTGAACCTGACTGAGAGTGTGAGTTCTATCGATATTGCACTCCCTCAGTGTTCACCAATAGTGAGACAATGCCTCAGTCAAGAGGCTTAAAGTGAGACTCACTGACTCAGGTGATATTTGTGGAAACAATGGCATTTAGGGAAAAAATGGATGGAATTTTACCTAAAGGTCACTCAGAGACATTGTGCTAAATCCTTAAGGCCTTGGTGCTTTAAGCTTTCTTTCAAACTTGGACTTAATCATTCACAGTTCAATCTCTCTGAATGCCCGAACAGTCCTGATGTAGCTTCAAATGCCTTTAGGAACATTTCTCCGTCTGTGAATGACAGACTCAAATCTTCATTGGGGTAGTGGCAGCCTGTTCCTGTTGCCGTGACAACAAGAGCCCAACTTCTGTCGGGAAGATCCTAGACAACTTTTAGAAGAAAAGTCAAACAGATTGAAGAAATAAGAAGGGATTAAATAATCAACCATCATATTGCAACATTATAGTGAATAAATCAATTGAACTTTCAATGTTTATAATTATTCATGCTGTGATAAATGATTTGTGGGTCTTTTGCAGCATCTTAACAATGATAACCGGGCCATGTACAGTGAACTGGGGAGAAGGGCCAGGCACTGAAGAAATCCGCACCCAGCAGCAAAACGGCTTTATCACCTTAGCAACCAAATCATGGAGCTCCAACAACCAACCTGTGCTTTAGAATTTTAAAATAAATAGTTTGTTGAATATTTCTCTGACAAATTCATTTTTAATTCTTCTAATTCTCTTTACTTTTGAATTCACATTTGGCAGCACAAGCTGCCTGATTGCTGAGCTTTCTCCTGAGACGATCACACCACTCGAGGGGATGTGTTTGAGTCTGTTCTCAATATTTGGAATCCTCGGGCCTGTGACGGAGCACAGAGTGACGGGAAAATTTGAGAGGGAGTGTGAGGCATGACCATCAGTTAATGCCGGAAACTGTCCTCTGCTCCCTTCGTCAAGTAGGTTTGTGTGAAAGATTCCATTTGATTATTGGTTTTAATTGATCTTTACTTGTTTGTTATCAGTTACTAAATTTGAAATTAAAAAGTTTCAAAAACCAAATATATAAAATCTGTTTACTGAATCTTGCATTTTTGTTGCACCCATAACCACCTCAGCGTGTCCCATAGTGTGCCACAGTCAATGAAATCCTTTCAGAGGCTTTCATTGTCATAATGTAGAAAAACAAAGAAGCACAGGAAGAACAGATCTGCCTAAAGTCCTTTAGGGAAGGAAATGTTTGCCACCCTCATCTGGTCTGGGCCTATGGGTACCTCCAGACACACAGCAAGGCAGCTGACTCATCACTGCCCTCTGAAATGGCCTAGCAAGACATTCAGTTGTACCAGTCACTACAAAGTCTCAAAGAAACAAAACTGGACGGATCACCTGACATCGACCTAGGCACCGGAAAAGACAATGGCAGAAACAGCCCTGTCGACCCTGCAAAGTCCTCCTCACTAACATCTGGGGGTTAGTGCCAAAAATTGGGAGAGCTGTCTCATAGAATAGTCAAGCAACAGCCTGACATAGTCAAACTCACAGAATCATACCCTACAGACAACGTCCCAGACATCACCATCACCATCCTTGGATATGTCCTGTCCCACCGGCAGGACCTCATGAAGTCTCATGGCATCTGTGCAGTCATGGACAGGAAAATCTCCTGCTGACTACCACTTACTGTCATCCCCATCGTCAGCTGATGGACCAGTGCTCCTCTATGTTGAGCACCAACTGGATAAAACCCTTGGGGGTTAAAGTTCATGTTCCATTGGCTCCACCCATTTTATTAATGGCATACATGGTCTTTAGGTGGAAAGAGGAAGTTCTATTTGAGCCATCAGAGGGAGAAGATGGATTTGTAATAACTCCATCAGGTCTCAGTGATTGTGCCTTTCCAAAAGTAGCTGTTCATGTCACTACTCTACATAAACCTCTTGTTATCTTAAGACAGGTGTTGTCCCCTGTATCACTAATCACTGCATAGGACTAAGGCAAAGCAAAGGGAAAGGAGGACTGGGGACAGCGAATGATCACAAATAACAAACTGCAGATGCTGCTGATCTGACACAAAACCAGAAATTGCTGGAGAAGCTCAGCACATCTGGCAGCATCTGTGGGAATGAAGGGTCACTTTTCAAAATATTAATGTTGCTTTCTCTCCACAGATGCTGCAAGACCTGCTGAGTTTCTCCGCAATTTCTACTCAAATAACCCTCACCCAGTCCCACTTCCTGGAGGAGGTGACAAATAACACATCATACCAGGATTGGCATTTGGGAAAATACCACAGCAATGACATTGGTTGTGGTGTGTGTGTTAATGGTCCATCAGAAGGAATAGATGGGGGTGAGGGGTTCCACTTGATCTCATGACTCTCAGTGACCCTCACTCTTGGTGACCCTCTATTTTTCTCTGACCCTTAATCTCTGACTCTGGCCCTTAGGGTTCCTGTCTGTAGGGCCTGTCAGGGGAATCTGAGACCAGGACCTGCAGCACATTAGCAGCAACAGCTGAGAGTGGAGCTGGGCCTGTGATAGTCAGCACTGTTACTGATAACCCTGTGGGACAAGCCACAAAGCTCAGAGAACACACAGCTCTGCTGCAAACCTTGCAGCAACAAACCACAGTACAGTCTGCACCCCGCTCTCTGCAAACATTCTGCAGCCCACACCCTGCAAATGAACACAGCAGCATCGAGAGCACTGCAGGTTAAACTATAGCTGCTGGGTCACCCATTTACAACACATGAAACTGCACTTAATCTATCACTCTGTATCTAACCCTGTGCTGTCCCTGTCCTGGAAGTGTTAAATGGGGACAGTGTAGAGGCAGCTTTACTCTGTATCTGTTATGAGTTGCCTCCCAGCGAGAGACAGAACAACAGTTGGACAGGCGAAGGAATGGGTAAAGATCAGCCTTGGGGAATTGTAGCTGCTATTCAGTTATTGTTATTGTTATTCTGTCTGTTCTCTCTCCACTTATTGTCTGCTCCTCTCACTTCTCTCCACCTCTATCTTCTGTATAAATAGCATCCTATTTCCTAGCTACCATCAGTTCTGAGGATGGATCACAGGACCTGAAACATTGACTCTGCTCTCTCTCCACAGCTGCTGCCTGACCTGCTGAGTTTTCCCAGCTATTTCTGTTTCTGTTTAAAACAGTGCTCATCCTGTCAGCAATGGTTCAGCTTGTTGGGCTAAGTTGTTAAACAATGAGAAATTTAGAGAAATAATTGATGACAAGGATGTAATTCTCCCTGGGCACTATGAGTGGGTTTAGAATGATTATGGTCCAAGGAGTCAATGGAACATGATGTGGGTGTAGATGCCCTTCTGCCTCAGAGGTTCAGGTGTTCACTGTGCCCCACAAACATTCACCACGCAGGGGTTATCCTGATTAATCTTGAGCCCTTACATAGATTCACAGGCTAGCTGTCTGTGCCTTCAGCATCACTGTGTCCCTGGTGTAACATGGACACAACATCTTGGTGGGATATTTTTGGTTATTGGGGCTTAGTTGCCGTTGAAAACAATTTGCCAGGTTTCTCTCTCAGACCAAACTAAACAAATCTTCTCAGGCTGTTCTTCAATTTGGTCTGATCATTGCTGGATAATAGTCTTTTGCAAATTTTTGCAGTTGTTCATGTTCAACAATTGTTGACTGTAACTTCACAAAGGCTCTGGCCAAAATGTATCAGATCAAGTGGATTAAGATGATGATCTTGGTCCTTGTGTGGGATGAGTAATCTGGCCAACAGCTCAGATGGAATCACCCTGGGAGATGGCTTCTCTCCCACTTTGAAAACATATCTTTGCAGATCATTGACTGACTTTATTGCATCATGCGCTTTGTTTTGCTAATGAGTGTGTTCTGTTTTTGTTATCCATTCCAGGATGTGGGGTCAATGGCTGGGCCAACATTTATTGCCTGTCCCTGGCTGCCCAGGAGCAGTTTAAAGTCAACCACATCTTTATAGGTTTGTGGCTGAGACCAGGTAAGGACAGATTCCCTAAAGGATATTAGTGAACCAAATAGGTTTTTATGACCATAGACAATGGTTACACAGTTGTCACTGGCTAGCTTTTCATTCCAACCTTTTATTAAAAATAAATTTCACTGCCTGGTGGGAGAATGAAGTGCAGAGGTTCAGAGAAATATCTGTAACTGGTCATGTGAACTATTTCAACACAAGTGAATGATGAGGCAGTGAGTGAACAATCAGTGAATTGCTGCCTGTGGCACCAGCTCGAAATGAGGTCAGAGTAGACAGGCCCTTGAGAAGCTCACACACACCTGGATGTGATGGTGGCCTCCTTTCTGTTTTTGCAATGGCTGATTGCACACAGCAATATGTAGCAATCTCTCAGGCTATCAGTCAGTGATAGGGATTACCCACATTCTGCCTGTTAATATCTAAATGTGGCTTATATGGGGAGAACAGTACTGCCACCAAACCTTGTTTCTGGTCTAAGCACCTATTTGGTTTATAATGATAGAGGAAGAATGACAAATGAGTCTTAACAAGTTGTAGTTTATTGCATTAGGAACAAGCTACAGGAACTAGTTAGACATCGATGCTGAAACTTTTGGGAGACACAGATGACACATCTGGCGCCTTTGAGATCCAGAGTGATTCCCCCAAATTCCCCATCCAAATTCAAATTGAGTGCAGCTTAATGCAGTCTCCAACACTAACCCTAACACAACACCTTCCCCAGTAATTAAATCAGAATATGCACGGACACAACCTTTGGGATGTGAATATCTCTAGCTAGGAATTTATTGCCATCCCTAAATACCCAGGAGAGGCTAACTTCTCAAACCTCCCAAAGGAGCTGGTCAGTAAGATGGGCCATTCCTGGATAAAATTTCCCAAATTTATTCCAGTTCCAGATAGGATAGACCAAATAATCAATCTCTTGGGTAAGGAGAAATGAAACGGTTCCTGTTTGTTATTCATCTGCTCCCTCAGTGAGTTGCACCAAGGTTAACTAAAAAATAGATACCTAACCTTAAGGATACTTCTCCCTCAGACTGAATGAATTTATATTTTAAAAGAAACAAATTTAATCAGGATTTTGAGTTCATGGAAGAATGACTTTTTAGTCAGCCAAAGGGCAATAATAATGCAAATTACAAATTAAAAATGAAAAATTAGTTCAAAAAAGACAAAAGCTCAAGGTATACAGATCAGTTTCAGGGTTGTTCATGACGAGTAAATGGTGGAACATTGATAGTCGAGCAGTTGATTTTGAGATTCCTGGCTGGCAGGTCAGTCAAAATTATTTTGTCCACTTTAATTTTGACTGTCTTCTATTTCTCAGAGTGAGAGACGAATACTTTACATACACCTACAGTTGGGTAATTCAGCCAATTAGTGCATGAGCTCCTCAGACTACCAACTCACAAAGATCTGTCCTTGTACATACGTAAAAGGGCACAACATAACATGACTCTCACCCAGAATGCTCTCTTTTCTTCCATCATAATCTGAAACACCCACCTAAGATTACAGTTCAATCTGATGTGCAAATTTCCCTTTGAAGATTCTTTGACATTTTCAAGTGTGACATTCTAGAGTCTCTCTCCAGAATGCCTGAGTTCACATCTGCAGGTTGTATTATATTTGTATTTCTTCTTGTTAAAATACACACATTGTGACTAGAAGCTCAACAGTGCCATAGGGGATGATCTAGGGGTATGATCCATGGTGTACGTGTAATGTCAAGGGACAAGTAATCCAGAGACCCAGGTGAATATTCTTGGAACAGGGTTCAAATCCCACCACAGCAGCTGGTGGAATTCAACTTCAATTAATAAAACCTGAAATTAATTACTTGCCTAATTGTGACGACAGAACTATCATTGATTGTTGTAAAAACTCTGCTTGTTCAATATGTCCTTCAGGGAAGGAAATCACCCTCCTTACAAGTGACTCCAGACTCACAGCAATGTAGTTAACTCTGAAACACTCTCTGAAATGGCCCAGCAAGCTGCTTAGTTGTATTAAATGGTTACAAAGCCTAAAATAGGATTGACCTGGCTGAATCACCTGATGTGAACGAACTCAATGGTTATGATAACAGCAAACCCAGCCAGGTCGACCAGACAAAGTCCTCCTTCCTGAAAATGCATGCTAAAAGTAGAAGAACTATCTTACAACAAGGTGCAGGGCTGGATGAACACAGCAGGCCAAGCAGCATCATAGGAGCAGAGAGGCTGACGTTTCGGGCCTAGACCCTTCATCAGAAAAGGGGGAGGGGAAGGGGGTTTTGAAATAAATAGGGAGAGAGTGGGAGGCGGATAGAAGAGGGATAGAGGAGAGGATAGGTGGAGAGGAAACAAACAGGTCGAAGAGGCGGGGATGGAGCCAGTAAAGGTGAGTGTAGGTAGGGAGTTAGGAAGGGGATCGGTCAGTCCAGGGAGGACGGACAGGTCAAGGGGGCGGGATGAGGTTGGTTGGTAGGAGATGGAGGTGCGGCTTGAGGTGGGAGGAGGGGATAGGTGGGAGGAAGAACAGGTTAGGGAGGCAGGGATGAGCTGGACTGGTTTTGGGATGCGGTAGGGGGAGGGGAGATTTTGAAACTTGTGAAATC
>NC_063363.1:1635332-1643847 GCF_021869965.1 Rhincodon typus
ACTTACACACACCCTCACTCACATTCACACCTACACCTCACACACACACTACATATACCCACAATCACCCTCATACCCATTCCTCGTACACATGGATTTGGACACACGTTCACACTCATACCACACACAGACTTACACACAAACTCACTGACTCCCTCGCACACACGCACACACACACACACACAAATCTGGGGGGTGGGGCGTTGCCATAGCTGAATTTTCTGTTGGTAAATCACCACAATTTCCCTTTAATTCAGTGATTTATGAAGAAATCTCATGGACAATCCAGCATTGAAACAACGATTTAAACTTTATTGCATGTCGCATCCTAATGAAGACCTGTCAAGTGTGCAGGTTAAGCCTCACGACTCAATCTGGCTGTTAGTTGATTAATGGGGGAATGTAGCTCCGATTCCAATCAAGTGTGTGTCTCTGGATGTGTCCAGGGTTCGATCCTTGTGCAATGCTGTTTTTCAATATTTTGCTGTCAGATTCTTGTACACAGGTCCAGGATGTGATATCATTGATGATTCTTTAAATTCTTTCGTCTAAATTATTGACCACTCTCTGAAACCATCCCACCATGTACTCTGGAACAGATTTACTGGGAAACCTGGGCTGACATTCCTTGATGCAGATAAAATAGGAGCAGCTGTAAACCATTCGGCCCTATTCAGCCCGTTCTGTCTTTCATCACATCATGACTGATCCTTTATCTCCACACCACACTAACCCTTCTCTTAACATCTCTAGCCTCTAGAAATCTATTTCTTTCTTAATCATGTTCCATTCATATTCCCTTTAACGCCAAGCTCAGCTTTAACTTTATTTTTTTTCCGTCTGAGTTCTGCTCATCTTTATTCGATGACATTACACTGATTAAAATTTAATTATAATTTGTGGTGTACAATATTATTTTTACTGAAATCAAGTAGGACGCGGTTCTTAAAGCCAAGTGCAGCGACCAGGGAGCAGTGCTGTAGTGAAACTGACGGTGGTAAAGAGTTGGGGTGGGGAAGAGTTGTGCATTGACCTTTTAAATGTGTGGCCCCACCTCTTGGCTCAGTGCCCTGGAGTTGGGAGTGAGACCAGCCCCTCTGTAATATACTGTCCTGCTCCGCCTCTCACCTGCTGCTCTCCACGTTTCTAACTGGGAGAGGGGACTAGGATTAGCAGCTTCCGATGTGTTCCCAGAGCCCACTCTGGCTGCTGGCCCTGGCCGTGATATTCCCAGGTGAGTGTGTGGCACAGGTTTAGGGACCAGGAAGTGGCAACAGGGCTCGGAGCTAGCAATCTGCTCCATTTTGGGATCCAGCAGGAACCTTTCCCTGTCAATTCCAGGGGAGGGAGCAGTCAGTCCAAGTGAGAGAAGGGTATCTTTAAAATGTTCCTCAGTAGTTGGCTGAGTTTTTTGAGCGAATTGCTGGAGGGACAGGGAATGTCGAAGTTTTGATTCTCTGACTGGATCTGGCCGTAGTGTTAAAGGAAGCAAACAGTCCCAACCCGCTCAGTGAAACTCTCCCTCCCGGGCCATGTTAAACCAAGTTCCCAGCCCGGAGAAATCACTTCACCAACATTCCAAAAAGTTGTCATCTGCAGCTGTTTCTTTTATCTTAAGAATTACTGAAAATAATAGAGGCGTATTGTTAAGATACAGTTTATGTTAATATTAGAGATCACCACGATCTCAATGAGTTTGGTTTTAAATTGAATGCACTCCAGCTTCAGAGCAGTGGTTGTGTCTAGACTTGTAGCAGAAACAATTCGGAGATAAGAGTTCAAACTATTATCTGGAGATTTGGTAAATCAATCTGCAACTAAACAACTCGGTGACTGAACTATTGGATTGTCATAAAACCCCAGCTTTGGGAAATCTGTCGCCTTTCCCCATGTGACTCCAGACCCAGAGCAATGTAATGGACTCAGGGCCCAGTGTGTGTGTGGGCAGTGGCTAGCACATCTGGCCAGTACAAGGCAAGGTGGCCAGTAATTACACTGGTGGTAGTTCCATCTGGGAAGAATTGTATAAATTTAGGATTAAGATACAAGTGAGTTCAGATATGATAATCTCAATGTAGTGACCTATAAGGTGTAGGAGCAGAAGTGAGCCATTCAGCTGATCCAGTCTATTCTGCTTCCAATGGCATCATGGCTGCTCTAATAATTCTTAACTCCACTTTCCTGCCTTTCTCCCCGTGACCCTTGAATTCCTTACTGATTTAAAAAAAACTGTTTCTATCAGCCTCGCTCAGCATCAACAGCCCTCTGTGGTAAAGGATTCCACAGATTTACAACCTTCTTTGAGAGAAGACATTCATCCTCATCTCTATCCTAAATGTATGACCCCTTAAGGTTCTCATGAAGATCTGTAGCTCGGATTGTGGATGAGGTTGTTGACTTGCTCGCCGAGCCGGCTAGTAACAGTTCAGACGTTTTGTCACCATGTTAGGTGATGTCATCAGTGCAGCCTCCGAAGAAGCGATGTTGTTCCACTCTGCTTGGTATTTATATGATCCCGTCTGTTGAGGTGTTTTGTGCCATTTCCAGTTCTTTTCGATTTGCAAGGGTTTGTATATATGTTCTAATTCCACATGTTTATTGATTACATTATGGGTGGAGAACCAGGCATCCAGGAATTCCCGTGTGTGACTAAGGTTGCCTTGAGCGAGGATAGTCACGTCCACTCAACCCAGGAATTCCTTAATAATCTCAGACCATCAAAATCAACAACGACAAGATTATGATATCCTTTGACGTTACAGTGCTATTCACATCCATTGATATTCCACTAGCCAAAGAAACACTGGCCACATTACTAGAGGAAACAGGAGCGCTGACCGACAGCTCCATCAGCAAGGACAACTTACTCAGACTACTGGAACTATGCCTCACCACACACTTCACCTTTTAACAGTCAAGTATACAAACAGATTAATGGCACACCAATGGGGTCGCCATTCACAGGATTTATTGCAGAGACAGTCATGCAAAGACTGGAATGGACAACACCGCCATCCCCCCACCGCACCCCCCACCCCCCCCAATCCCCCCATACAGCCAAAACTGTGGATACAATACATGAATGACACATTTGTAATCATTAAACCCACCAGGTTAGAAGAGACACTCTACCTCATCGACAACATATTCACCAGGATCAAATTCACAAGAGAACAGGAAAACAAGAATCAACTTCCGTTCTGAGACGTCAGGGTAGAACGAATGATGAACGGGGAATTCCAAACCACAGTATACAGTAAGGCAACCTGCACTGACCAAATCCTCAATTTCCACAGCAATCACAACGTCCACAAACAAAGCTGCGTTAGGACACTATTTAAACAGGCTGCAACCCACTACAACGCACCTGAACTTCACAAGAAGGAGGAAGAGCACCTATACAAGGTCTTCACTATCAATGGATGCCCCACAAACTTCATCCGCAGATGCCTATTGATAGGCAAGACCAAGAAGACACAATACAACCTAATACACTGGCCACTCTACCATATTTAAAGTTTTAACAAAGATCTGTAGCTCGGGTTGTGTGTGAGGTTGTTGACTTGCTCGCCAAGCTGGCTTGTTCTCGTTCAGACGTTTCATCACCGTGCTAGGTAACATCATCAGCGAGGCTTCCGATGAAGCAAAGTTGTTCTACTCCTCTTGGAATTTATACTGTCCGGTCCGTTATGGTGAGTGCTGTCATTTCTGGTTTTGTTCTGTATGGGTTTATATAGGGGGTCCAATTCTATATGTTTGTTGATTGCACATTAAGAGTTGAGCACCATGCTTCTAGGAATTCCTGTGCTTGTCTATGTTTGGCTTGGGCTACTATGGTTACTTTAATGGCCTTCATTGTCTGAGTGTACTGATATTAAGGAAAGTTCATTGTGTTGTTTTGCTGCTAGCTGATGACCATCACTTTAACTGGGACAAGGTAACCCCCTATATAAACCCATACAGAACAAAACCAGAAATGACAGCACTCACCATAACAGACCGGACAGTATAAATTCCAAGCGGAGTAGAACAACTTTGCTTCATCGGAAGCCTCGCTGATGATGTTACCTAGCATGGTGATGAAACGTCTGAACGAGAACAAGCCAGCTCAGCGAGCAAGTCAACAATCTCACACAACCATATGTCAACAACATATCGGAACTGACAACGAGACTCCTACGACCACTAGGAATCAGGATAGCTCACAAACCCAAAGCCACACTATGACAAACAATCACAAGGACCAAAGACCCCATACCTACAACATGCGGGACCAACGTAGTGCACAAAATACAGTGCAAGGCCTGCCAAAAACATTACATCGGCCAGACAGGAAGGAAAGTAGCCATCAGGATACACGAACACCGGCTGGCAGCTAAACGACATGACCGACTTTCTCTCATTTGAGTACACTCTGACAATAAAGGCCATCAACTTAACTGAGACGACGTGACCATCCTAGCTCAAGCCAACACCATAGACATGCCCGGGAATTCCTAGAGGCCTGGTTCTCCACCCGTAATGCAATCAATAAATGTGTGGAATTAGACTCCATATACAAACCTTTGTGAAAAAAGAACCAGAAATGACACAAAACACCTCAACAGACCTGATCTCATAAATACTAAGCAGAGTAGAACAACATCGCTTCATCAGAGGCTGCATTAATGATGTTACCTAGCATGGTGACAAAATGTCTGAACTATAACCAGGCAGCTCAGCAGCTATGACCCCTTACTCTGAGACAATGCCCTCTGGTGCTAGACTTTCCCACAAAAGGAAACAGCCTGAACATATCTACTGTGGTAGGCCCCTAAGAATGTTATATGTTTCAATAAGGTTGCCTCTCATCATTTTAAGCTCCAACCTACTGAACATCTCCTCATTAGACAGTCTCTCCATACCCGGGATCGGCTGAATAAACCTTCTCTCGACTGCTTCCAATGCCAGGATATTTTTCCTTTGATAAGAGACTCCAAAACTGTTCACAGTAATCTGGCTGTGGTCTTACTCATATTGTTTGAGCAAGATGTCCCTGTTTATATATATTCCATTTCCTTTTAAATAAATGCCAACATTTCATTTGCATTCCTATTACTGACTGAACTCGGATGGTAGCTTTTTGTGATTTATGCATGAGAGTTCCCAAATTACTCTGTGCTACAGCTTTCTGCAGTCTTTCTCCATTCAATTAATATTCAACTCCTCCATTCTTCCTGCCAAAGTTCATAATCTCATATTTTCCCACATTGTTCCATTTGCTAAGCTTTTTTGCCCACTTGCTTAATCTGTCTCTATCCCTGTGTAGATTTTGTGTTATCCTCTCCGCTTGCCTTTCCACCTATTTGTATTATAGCCAAGTTTGTGGCTGACACAAAATCAATTTCCTTTTCCAAGTTATTCATATATTTTGTAACTAACTGTTACAGGTTGGCAGCATGAAAATGCCCTCTTTAGCCCACCTCTCTGTTTCCTATGAATTCAGCAATCCTCTATCCATGTTAATATACTATCACATTACCTTGGACCTTGCCTTATTAAGCAGCCTAATGTGTGGAACCTTATCAAATGCCTTTTGGAAATACAAATATATTACAGCTACTTATTCCTTTTTATCTATCTGGCTTGTTACTTCAAAGAATTCTAATAAATTTTTCAGGCATGATTTCCCCTTCATGAAGAAATATTGTCTATCCTTGATAGCGTTTAGTATTTCTAAATGACTTGCTATTAATCATTTATGTTAGACCCACCGTTTTCCCAATGATAGATGTTGTGTTAACTTGTCTGTGTTACCAGTGTTTTTTATTTAATCGCCCTCTCATTTTTAAGTGTTACATTAGCTGTTTTCCAATCTTCTGAGACGTTTCCAGAATCTGAAGATTCCTGGGAGATTATGACCTGGGCATCCACTATCTCTGTAGTGACTTCCTCACTGGGATATTACTTTGCTGTGAGTCATAAAGCAATTTCTTTAAATGTCTGCCATTTTTCCTCAACCACCTTTCCTGCTAACCACCTTTCCCAATCCCCTCCAGTCAACTCTACCGTCCTTCTTTTGTAATTACTCATATTTAAGCTGAGCACAGTTGTTTCCAACCCAAATGTCTCACTTTCGAACTGAATACTAAACTCCACCATGTTATGGTCACTGTTTCCTAGGGGGTTTTTTACTCTGAGATTGTTTTTAAACCTGCCTCATTATATGTTACCAGATTCAAAATAGCCTGATCCTTGGTTGGATCCATAGCATATTGTGCAAGAAAACTGTCCTGAACATTCCATGAATGCTTCCTTGTAGCTACTTCTGCCAGTTTGATTTTCCCAATCTACATTAAGATTAAAGTCACCTATATTTAATGTACTGTCTTTTTTACATTAAACCTGATTTATTCTTTGTCCTACAGTATAGTTACTGTTGGGGGGCCTCTAGTCTACTCCTACCAGTAGCTTTGTCTTGTTTTTATTTCTTACCTGCACCCATTTGGATTCTGCATCTTCCAATTCAAGATCATTTCTTGCTATCAAACTTATTCCATCCTGAACTAACATGGCTACCCCTCCATTCTTTCCTGCCTATCCTTTCAAAAAGTTACATATCCATAAGAAGACCATAAGCAGGAACAGGAATGGGCCTTCAGCACCCCCCTCTGCCATTCAATTGGATCATGGCTGATCTGACACTCCTCATGTCCACTTTCCTGTCCTTTCCCTGTAACCATTGATTCCCCGACTGATCAAGAATCTATCTCGGCCCTAACTATCCACAAGGATTCTGTCCCCACATCTCTCTGATGCAACAAGTTCCAAAGGCTCTAAACCCTCTGAGAGAACAAATTCCTCCTGATCTCAGTCTTAAGTTGGTCTCACTGCAGCTTTCTGCAGTTTTTCTCCATTTAAATGATGTTCTGTTCTTTTGTTCCCCCTTTCCAAGTGAACAACTTCACATTTTCCCACATTATACTCCATTTGCCAACTTTTTGCCTGCTTACTTAACCAATCAATCTCTCTCTCTATACTCCTGTTTATATCCCTCACACAGCTGGCCTTTCCACCAGTGATTTGTGTCATCTGTGCGTTTGACCTCCTAGTAACCATTTTCTGAAGAAGGGTTCGGACCCGAAACGTCAGCTTTCCTGCTCCTCTGATGCTACTTGGCCTGTTGTGTTCGTCCAGCTCTACAGCTTGTTATCTCAGACTCCAGCATCGGCAGTTCCTACTATCTCACCATGTCTCTGTACTGGCTATAAGGATCGTATTCATTAACCTGTATTTTTGCTGTTAATTCATTTACTTTGTTCTGTATGCTATAAGTGTTCAAGTAAAGAAAGATGAATTTTGGCTTCTGTCATTTTTCCCCTTTTAAATCCTATTTACTGCTGTTTTTCTGTGCTTGTACACTCTGTCCCTTTATGTCCCATTCTGGGTATCGTTGTTTGAGTAACTATCTTGTAAATCTGCCATTTTCTCCTCTCCCAAACCCACCTTCCCCTGTAATTAGTTTGAAACCCTATCTATGGCCCTAATTGTTCATTCACTGGGATTCCCAACACCGTTCAAATGAAGCCCCTCCCGACAGAACAGCTCCCTTCTACCCCAGTCCTGGTGCCATTGCCCCACGAACTGAAACCCATTCCACCCACACAAATTTCTGACTGCCTTTTAACTCCTCGGGAAGAGTCACTATTCCCCCAGTTATACTGTCCCCTACCACAGCTATATTCCTATTTGCTCACCCCATTTGAATGACTTCTTGTTCCAAGATGCTGACGTCACTTTGGCCATCTTCCTTAAGTCCCCACTCTCATCCACACAAGCAGCAAGAACCTAGGAACAGTTCGGACCATTAACTCCCAGTCACTTGGTAAACACTGGGTTAGTAAGTAACACACAATGATGGAGTTGGCAATCTCCATACTGATCTATCAAGCTTTGCATATCTGAGATTGAACCTTGTTTGTTTTGTACCTGCCAATGTTTGACATTTTCATTTACTGAAAATGAGTGCTGCTCAGGAAAATAAGTGCATGTTACAGTTCCGTCACCTATAGCAATCCTGGGGCTATTCATTCCTATTGGACAAAAAACTAAGAGGAGATAATACTGCCAACTGTGCAGGAAATTTACCAAATGACAGAATCAGAGAACAAGATCCCAAGGAACCAACAAACAGCGCAATTGTCTTTTTACTGGCAAGACCAGCATTTGTTGCCATCCCTAACTGCCCTAGAACTGTGGGGTTTGCTCGGTCTTTGAGAGGCCATTCAGTTAAGAGTCAACCATGTGACTGTGGGTCTGGAGTCACATTCTGGTTCATTCTTCTCATCAATGCTTTCTTTTTGCCCCTGATGGATTTTTGCTAAGCGTTATGAAATATATGCTTAAATGTCTGCTATAGTTTTCTAGGCTGGTTTAGACAACTCCTTCTTTATATCTCTTGACCTTATTTGTAAGGATAACTGTACAGAGTCGGTGTTTATTCAGCAGGGTAAGGGTCACTCACTGTGTAACCGTA
>NC_063363.1:1643857-1662370 GCF_021869965.1 Rhincodon typus
CGGTGTTTATTCAGCAGGGTAAGGGTCACTCACTGTGTAACCGTACATGGTCGGTGTTTATTCAGTATATCACTGTTTGAATTGATTAATTAGAGGCAATGAATTTCTCCTGCTGAACACCCATCAATGAGATAATAAGGAATAAATGTTGCGGTTTCTGTGCAGGTATCAGTGATGTTGCTGCTGTTGATATTTACACCAGTGGGAACATTGAAGCTCGGAATGGTACCGAGAAACGTCTGAAATGCACATTTCAGTCCAGTTCTCCTGTCAGCAAGCGAACCACTGTCACCTGGCACTTTCGACACCCTGAAAGCAGCAATGAGGAGTCTGTAAGTATCTTGTGGGGATCTCATACGCTTCTCATATCAGGTACAAGTCACCTGCATTCACCCAGCCTTAACACAGGCTTAACAAAGCCAATAAGGTCCCTTAAACCACAAGCAGCCCCTAAACTGGAATCTCACTCATTGCTGACTCATTTCTTGCTGTTATGATCCCAGCCGACGGTAATACCAGCTAAATCAGATCTCCAAGTGAAACCTGGTCTGATCGATCATATTTTCTTTTTTATTTCGTTAATTAAAGTGGTCACTGAAACATTTTCATTGGAGGTTGCAGTTTTCTTGAACAGCAGAGCAGACGTTTTTTGCAGATTGGCAGAAATAAGAAAACAAAGTAGTCTAAATATATATAACAGTTTACACACAACAGAACCAAGTTACAACATGTTTCCTGACACTAATCTTTACAAAGATTCAATTTCAGGAAAATTACATCTCTATCTCAACTCTTTAAGGTTCCACCTGTCTAACTCCTTACAGTTTCTTTCCTGTAGACTGTCGAGACAGTTCGATGAGTCCTTTCTAAATCTGCCGATGTGACCTTTACAATAAACCTGAGAGCCGGAACTTTCTCAGTTCTAATAATCTACACATTTCTGACCAAATTTGCCCAGTTTGGAAGTTTTGCAAGCCAAAGGTGACTTGTTCTCTCAGAAAAACTAAACTTGCTTCTGAACTGAATTAAACTTGCTCTTCTCAGATTCTTCTGAGCTGAAAACAAAGCATTACATAAGAACATTAGAACTAGGAGCAGGAGTAGGCCGTCTGGCCCTTCGAGCCTGCTCCGCCATTCAATAAGATCATGGCTGATCCTTTCGTGGACTCAGATCCACTTACCCGCGTTCTCACCGTATCCCTTAATTCCTTTATTGTTCAAAAAAAATCTACCTTTTTTTAAAAACATTTACTGAAGTAGCATCAACTACATCACTGGGCAAGGAATTCCATAGATTAACAACACTCTGGGTGAAGAAATTCCTTCTCAGTTCAATCCTACCATTAAAGTACTCTACCATTAAATTTATAAAGCCAAAAGCATAAACATTTTTCCATTCATACCCTAGGGGTCCACAGTTGCCTGCCCTATAATAAATACTGGATTTAAATCACTGATCCTAGAGGACATTCTAAACTTTTATTTAAATGGAAAATCCCTCATAGAAGTAACTGACACCTACTTGTCCCTATTTTGAAATCCAACTTCCAAAATGTTGGTGATGCAGATATGAAACAGTTTTCATGATGGTATCCTAAATGTCAGAATGTCCTCAGCCTGGATCATGTGAAAGGGTCAATATTGTTGGCTCATTGCTGGTGAAATGTTCAACTGGAACTTCCACCGAGCAATGAGTCAACTCCTTCTCGAGTAAATTTCAACATCTGCAGCTGTGAAAAGTGATTGCATTCCATTCATCCCTGTACTGGTCTGTCAAGCTGAAAGGCAGAACAGTAAGCTGTTTTTATTTACATGTGTGGGCCTCACATTTCCACAGTCCGTGGCCAATCTCAGTCACTCTCAATCAAAAGTCACCGAATTCTGCCTGTGACCACACATGCTGCAGGGGCAACCAGGGCCTGTCTGAGCTGAATATAAAGCAGGACAGACACCACAGCTTTAGGCTGGTATGGCTAACCCAGTTCCTGGTACTGCCCTGTAACATGCTGAGTAATAAGGTCCAAACCAGAAACAGAAACAGCCAGTGCCTGAAGAACTGTGTCGCCAGCAATAGGCAGCACATTAGTCTGTGACATTTACTGAGCTCCAGCAATAAGGACTTTGCATGAATGTGGAGATAATTTGAGCTGGGAAGGTTACGAGGAGATTGAATGGAGACATTCACATAAATGAAGAATTTGATAGAATCAGTAGGGAGAAACGAAGCAGCACCACAAGAATAGTGACCAGAGGAGCGCTAATTTATTTGAGTAACAAAAAAATCCCAATGTGCGGACGTTAGGAGCATTTTAGGATGGAAAGTTGACTTTTTTACTGCTGTCCTGAAATGTGGGTATAATTTGGTCAGTATTTATTGCTCATCCCTAGTTGTCCTTGAGCTGCCTTCTTGAACCGCTGTAATCCATGTGCTGTGGGTTGACCCACAGTGCCCTCAGGGAAGGAATTCCAGGAGTTTGACCCAGTCACAATGAAGGAATGGTGATAAATTTCCAAGTCAGGATGGTGAGTGACTCGGAGGGGAACTTGCAGGGGGTGGTGTTCCCATGTATCTGCTGCCCTTGTCCTTCTAGATGGAAGTAGTCTTTGTTTTGAAAGGTGCTGTTGAAGGAGCCTTGGTGAATTTCTGCAGTGCATCTTGTAAATGGTACACACTGCTGCTACTGAGTGTGGTGTGGAGGGAGTGGATATTTGTGAATATGGTGTCAATCAAGCAGGCTGCTATGTCCTGGATGGTGTCAAGCTTCTTGAGTGTTGTCAGAGCTGCACCCATCCAGGTAAGTAGGGAATATTCCATCACATTTGTGACTTGTGCCTGATGGACTGTGGACAAGCTTTGGGGAGTTACTCGCCACAGTATTTCATAAGACCATAAGACATAGGAGCAGAAATTAGGCCATTCGGCCCATTGAGTCTGCTCTGCCGTTCAATCACGGCTGATAAGTTTCTCAACCTCATTCTCCCGCTTTCTGCCCATAACCTTTGATCCCCTTGACAATCAAGAACCTATCTATCTCTGTCTTAAATATACTCAATGACCTGACCTCCACAGCCTTCTGAGGCAGTGAATTCCATAGATTTATCACTTTCTGGCTGAAGTAGTTTCTCCTTATCTTCGTTCTAAAGGGCTTTCCCTTTACTTTCAGTCTGTGCCCTCTGGTCCTACTCTCTCCTGCCAGTGGGAACACCTTCCAAACGTCCACTCTGTCCAGACCATTCAATATTCTGTAAGTTTCAATTAGATTCCCCCACATCTTTCAATTTCCATCGAGCAGACCCAGAGTACTTAAATATTCCTCGTATTAAGCCTTTCATTCCTGGGATCATTCTCGTGAACCTCTTTTGAACCCGCTCCAGGGCCAGTACATCTGTCCTGAAGTATGGGGCCCAAAATTGCTCACAATACTCTAAATGTGGTCTGACTAGAGCCTTATAAAGCCTTAGGAGTACATCCCTGCTTTTATATCTAGTCCTCTTGAAATAAATGCAAACATTGTATTTGCCTTCCTAACTACTGACTCAACCTGCAAGTTTACCTTGAGAGAATCCTGGACTAGAACTCCCAAGTCTCTTTGCACTTCAGACTTCTGAATTTTCTCCCCATTTAGAAAATAGTCCATGCTTTTATTCTCCTCACCAAAGTGCATGACCTCATGCTTTCCCACATTGTACTCCATCTACCACTTCTTTGCCCAATCTCCTAACCTGTCCAAGTCCATCTGTAGCCTCCCACCTCCTCAATACCACCTGTCCCTCCACCTATCCTTGTATCATCTGCAAAATTTGCCAGAATGTCCATAGTTCCTTCATCTAGATTGTTAATGTATAAAGTGAAAAGTTATCGTTCTAACACTGACCCCTGTATTCCTAGCCTGTGACCTGCTGTTGTAGCCACTGTGTTTATGTGGCTGGTCCAGTTCAGTTTCTCAACAATGGTGACCTCAGAAATAACCTTGACCGATCCAATTTTTCCAACAAGCTGCAGTTTTCAATCCTGGCAACATTCGTCTAAATCTCCTCTGACATTTCTGTAGAGCAATTAGGTCCTCCTACCACTGAGTTAGATATGGCGTAAAGCTCTCTCTACACTGTCCCTATCAAACATTTCCAGGACAGGGAGAGCATGGGGTTACATACAGAGTAAAGCTGCTTTTTCACTGTCCCCTATCAAATACTCCCAGGACAGGGACAGCTCCCATACACTAAGCTGCAATGAATTGTGAATCCTGTAAAACCCTCTCCCTTTCACACAGGTCTTTTATTATCATGAGGAGCCATTCCCACCTTCTGGAGGTCGTTTTAAGGATCGTGTATCCTGGTCTGGCAACATTTGGAAAAAGGATGGATCAATTACTATCAGTAACCTGCAACTCACAGACAATGGAACCTTTGTGTGCAGTGTGAAGAATCCCCCAGATGTACATGGGATTGCTGGAGAAATCAAACTGAGTGTTGTCCATAAAGGTTTGTTAAGGTTGTTGAGATGGGAGAGGCCCCTGGTGCTGGTTTTATTCAGCAATATCTCAGCTGTGGGATTCACATCAGAATTACAAAATGAAAATTTGCACTTAAATAGTACCTTTCACCATTTCTGGACTTCCAAAGTGCTTTGTATCCAGTGGAGTATTTTAACGTTGTAACCACTGTTACTGTGCAGGAGGGACATCTTGCAACTGGCAAAATATTCTTGCCAGTACTTATGTGATAATTAACTTTAACCCTGGTTTAATGTTGCTTGATGTTAAATATTGGCCGAGGACAACAGAAAGAAGCTGCTGTTCATATTTAAAATAGTACCATGGAGATTTTAAGTTCACCTGAGAAGACAGCTTAGTCCTCGGCTTAACATCTGAACAAAAAGACAACAATTTCCGACAGTGCGGCGCTCCCTCGGCACCGACCCTCCGACAGTGCGGCGCTCCCTCGGCACCGACCCTCCGACAGTGCGGCGCTCCCTTGGCACCGACCCTCCGACAGTGCCCTCTCCCTCGGTACTGACCCTCCGACAGTGCGGCGCTCCCTCGGTGCTGACCCTCCGGCGCGGTGCTCCCTCTGTTGTGCTGAGATTATTGTCCTTAGGTCTTTGGTTTCAGGTGGGAGTGTGGGTGCTGCCAACTGGCCAGAGTTAATCAGTGACAGTGACTATAAATTATAAAGGAGAGATTCAGATCAATATCTCAGCCAGTGATTGTCTAGTCCAGCAACGTTGAGCACCAGCACCTTTTCTTACAGCTGATCCATTTTATACATTTCCTCCTCAGAGAATTAATGAAATGAAAAATGAATGTGTCTGAGCCCAGAGTCCTGACCTGTCTCTTACTATCCCCACTGCAGACCTAACCCTCTGCCAAAGAACCCCCATCCGCTCTCCGCTTGCCCCCATTCTCTGTACCCTTGTCTGCCGCCTTGGCTGTGATGGGATCTCTTCCCAAGTGTTAGTTGCAATATGCCGTGATCCTCAATGTCTTTGATAACATAGTCCCCACTGTAGTGTATGTGTGGGGCAGTGAGCGATAGTGACCTATGTAAATGTTGGAGAGCCTTGTCTGATCATATCCTCACAATCCCTGTCTCCAATGTTGTCCCTGGCTTGTTCTGACACCTGTCTATCCACAATGAGATTGAGGATGGACACTGGAATCTTTTTGTGCTGTTGGGGAATAAGATATCACTTGGACACTGGGTTTAACATCTCTCTCCATGTTCTGTGTTTATAGTCACATACTCGGAGATGACGATCCTGGGGATTGTGATTGGATGTGCCACAGGCCTGGTGGTGTTGATTGTTATTGCTGTGGTTGCTGTTCAATTTGTTCGTAAGAACCGGGAGCAGCAGGAACAGGAAGAGGTGGAGTATGAGGAGGACAAGGAACTCAATTATGAACATCAGAATGGGTAAGAAGCCACGGGTTGGGAGGCGGGGGTGATGGTGGGGGGTTTGGGGCAGGGGAGGTTGAGAGTGTTGGGGGGGTTGGGGCAGGGGAGGTTGTGGGTGGTGGTGGGGGTTTTGGGGCTGGGGGGGTTGTGGATCGGTTGGGGGGGTGATGGTGGTGATGGGGTGGAAGGAACTGACTTCCTGCAATGACCTTCCAGCTTCCTCAAGCTGCAGACACTTTCACCTTTTTAATGCTGCAGGCGGGGAACTCCCCAAAGGTAGTGGAGTTTGGAGAGACAGCATGGGGCCCCTCTTCACACCACCTCCCCCAACCCTCCCCCTTCACCCACTTCCCACTTGGGCCGCTGACCTAAGGAAAGGTACACTAGCGTTGGAGGCAGCGCAGAGAAGGTTCACTTGGCTGGTAGCAGGAACTGAGGTACTGTCTCATGAGGAGAGGTTGACGAGATTGGGCCTATCCTTTTCAGAATGTAGAAGAATGAGAGGTGACCTGTTTGTAACGTGCAAGATTGGTTGTGGGACAGGTGGTGTTGAGGAGGCAGGGAGGCTGCAGAAGGACTTGGACAGGCTAGGAGAGTGGGCAAAGAAGTAACAGATGGAATATAATGTGGGAAAGTATGAGGTTATGTAATTTGATAGGAAGAATAGGGCCCAAGGGTACAGCTTTAGCATAAAGGGAGGACCCTTTGGAACAGAAATGAACAGAAACTTCTTCAGCCAGAGAGTGGTGAATCTATAGAATTCATTGCCACAGAAGGCTGTGGAGGCCAGGTCATTGAATATATTTAAGACAGAGATAAATAGGTTCTTGATTGTCAAGGTGATCAAGGGTTACAGGCAGAAAGCGGGAGTATGGGGTTGAGATAATTATCAGCCATGATTGAATAGTATAATTTCTGCTCCTATTTCTAATAGCCTTAAGCATAAAGGCATAGACCATTTTCTAAATGGAGAGAGGCTTTGGAAATCTGAAGCACAAAGGGATTTGGGAGTTCTAGTTCAGGATTCTCTTAAGGTTAACATGCAGGTTCAGTTGGCAGTTAGGAAGGCAAATACAATGTTGGCATTCATTTCAAGAGGGCTAGAATACAAGGTCAGGATTGTACTGCTGAGGCTGTATAACACTCTGGTCAGACTTCATTTGGTATACTGTGAGCAGTTTTGGTCCCCGTAACTAAGGAAGGATGTACTAGACTGTGGGAAGTGGGGTCAAGAGAACGTTTATAAGAATGATCCCAGGGATAAAGGGCTTGCCATATGAGGACCGGTTGAGGACTCTAGGTCTGCACTTGGAGTTTAGAAAGATATGGGGGGATCTGATTGAAACTTACAGAATACTGAGAGACCTGGATAGAGTGGACTTGAACAAGATGTTTCCACCAGTAGGAGAGACCAAGACCTGTGGTTACAGCCTCGGAGTGAAGGAACGATCCTTTAGAACTGGGATGAGGAGGAATTTCTTCAGCCAAAGAGTGGAATCTGTGGGAATCATTGCCACTGAGGGCTGTGGAGGCCAAATTATTGAGTGTATTTAAGACAGAGATTGATGGGCTTTGATTAGTAAGAGGATCAAGGGTTACAGGGAGAAGGCAGAAGAATGGGGTTGAGAAACACATCAGCCACGATCAAATGGTGGATCAGACTTGATGGGCCAAATTGCCTAATTCTGCTACTATATCTTGTAGTCTAAGACTCTTATGGGACTTGATAGGGTAGTTGTGGAGAAACTGTTTCCCTTTGTGGGAGAGTCTAGGACCAGAGGGAACAATGTCCGAGTAAGGGGTCAGAAATTTAAGACCGATGAGGAGGGGAGTGAATGTGTGGAATTCTTTACCACAGAGGGCTGTAGAAGTGGGTCATTAAGTATATTCAGATCTGAGATAGACAGATTTTTAATCAGTAAATGAATTGAGGGTTATGGGGGAAAAGGCAGGAAAGTGGAGCTAAGGATTATCAGATTAGCCATGATCTTATCGAATGATGGGTTGAATGGTCTATTTTTGCTCATACACCTTCTGGTCTTAATCACCAGGCCAACCAGTCAAAAATAGATCTCCTCCAAATGTGGAACTGTCAGAATCTGAGGGATAGCTCCTCCAAGTACAGGCAGGTTCTCTCTTGTATTTGCTGCAGAAAGGCTCACTTTATAAAGGTGAATGGTACTTGCCAGGGTGAGTGAAGCTAGGGGTGTGGGAGTGGGAGGGGGTTGAGGTTGGGAGGTGGGGTAAGATCAGGGGATGGTGGGGTTGAAGTCAGGGTGGTGGGGACGTGGGGTGAGGTCAAGGGCTGAGGGGTGTGGGAGGTTGTCAGGTGAGGGGTGTGGGGGGAATGTGCAGTCAGGGGATAATATGTTTGAAGCTGGGGATGGGAGGTGTTGGGGGGATGCTGAGGTTGGGTGTTGGGAAGCTGGGGTTAGGAGCTGGGGAGTGAGGCTGCAAAGTAGGAGAGAGCAGTTTCGACAATGGAACAGTCAGTCAGCTGCCATTTAGGCAAACCAAAGAACTGAATCTTTGCAAATGAATGTGGAATCATTAGCTTAAGACTGCAGGGGTTCAGAAGCTGCTACCTGCAGTAACTTGTAATGTATGCAGTTGACATTGTCAGTTGGATAATTTAAAGTTTATGTTTTAGTCATCAGGTTGCAGTTTCCCAAATGGTAGGCTGGTGCAGGGACTATGTCAGAAATAGACATTAAAGTGTAATCTCACCAGTCCTCAGTGTGTCTGTTTAACAGGGCTGGCTTTTTGTGTGTCAAAGTGAATGTTTGGTGTTTTTTTTTTAGACATTTAATACTAATTTATGCCTGTTCTTTTGGACCAATTTGAATATTATGTCTGAGAAATTAGTTTTTTTTTCTATTTGTGGCTTTAAGTTTAATAGCCGGCTTATATTTGAGGATGTTGATGAATCCTTCTCACCTTGCTTTGGTTTGTATCCAAATTTCAATCTGTCATCAGAAGTATAGAAGCTGCAACATTTAAAAGGATGGGTATATAAATAGGAAAGGTTTAGAGGGAAATAGGCCAAATGCTGGCAAATGGGTCTAGATTAATTTAGGATATCTGGTTGGTATGGACAAGTTTGACCAAGGGGTTTATTTCCATGCAGTATATCTCTATGACTCTACTGTTGCTACGTAATTGCATCGCCAAATAAATGAGGGAATGAGAATGAGAATGAAAATCAATAAGTAGTTCTCAGGGAAGTCTCAAGAGGGGACCCTCAAAATAACATGATCTCACTCACCCCCCAAAGACCACAGCCTGAGCCCCAGAACTCTGTATTCTGTGCTACAGTCATTTCATGTCCAGTGGCAGAGACATTGGCTTGAGGATCTCAGTTTTCCAACCCTCACCTTCATCTCATTCTGTTTACAGGGTGGAACTGCAGAAATCAGACCATGAGCCAGAGCTTCTGACTGAAGGGTTAGAGACAGCAGCTGTCTCCTGACAAACCGCACCAGGAAGGTACCTGATTGAATGTGAAAACTACATTGCCGTGACAAACATTCACCTCCATGTGACTTGGTGATTGCACACTTGGTGATGAAATGGTTCTGGGTTCAGGATCCATTCCAGAGAGTCAAATATAAAATTCATGCTAATACTCCCAAAGGGAGCGCGGCGCTGTCGGAAGGTCAGCGCCGAGGGAGCGCAGGGCTGTCGGAGTGTCAGCGCCAAGGGAGCGCCGCACTGCTACTTGGCCTGGTTGCCTCTTCCCGCTCCTGCCCAATTGCTGCGAATGGATTCTGTGGCTGGAGCAGAGTTTTGGCTTTCATGGGCAAGGTGGCAACTTGCAGAAAGTTCAGTCTTTGGAGCAGCAGGAAGTGGGAGGGATGTGAGAAGCCTAATCTAAGTGCAGGCCTGAAGGTTACTTGCAGAGTGCAGACAGGAAGAATATTGATTCATATCAAATAGACACCACTGGTGGGGTCAGCATTTATTGCCTGTCGCTAATTGCCCTTGAGAAGGTCGTGGTGAGCTCCTTTCTTGAACCACTGCAATGTTTGGGATATAGGTGCACATAGTGCTATTAGGAAGGGAGTTTCGGGATCGTGACCCAGTGACAATGAAGGGATGGTGGTATATTTCCAAGTCAGGATAGTGAGTGACTTGGAGGGGAACTTGCAGAGGGTAGTGTTCCCATGTATCTGCTGCTATAGGAGAGCAGTGTTGGTTGCTGGACGATTGTGACGGTGCTGGAGGCTGTAATAAAGGTACAATTCAGTAGGTTGTTTGTTGTGAAATCTGAAATTTATTTTATTTTCCAGGTCAATTTCTGAACCAAGTTTGATTTTAACAAGAGAAGAAGCAAAATTCTAAACGGAACCACACGTCTCTTTACCTGTTGTAGAGAGAAAGAACATTTCAGATTCCATTTGCCCTTTTTGTTCTTTACTTCTTCGATGAAGCTAATGATGTGGTACAGATTCTACAGTCTAACCCCAATCTACAGCAGCTCCAGATGAATGTAGCCTTGGCCTGTCAATATTTATTAGTAAATCTATGGAGAAAATCAGAGAGTGTAGTTGTTATAGTAACAGATTATTGATCCAGAGAATGCGATGGTTAAATTCCATCAGATCAGTTTAAGAATTTAGTTCAGTTTTAGTAAATCTGGAAATAAAGAACTGGTCTCAGTAACTGTGAAAGAATGACCCAGTTGGAAAAACCCAACTTGCCAACTCATGTCCTTTAGGGAAGGAAGCCTGCCAAAAGTCTGGGTGATACTTGTCTCCTGAACCATACCAATGTGGTTCATTTGTAACACCCCTCTTAAATGGCCAACAAGCCTGTCAGTTTCATCAAGTGACTGACAGAGGAATGACACATGGACAGCAGTGTTTAAGAAGGCAGCCCATCACCAACCTCTGTAGACCCAGCCAGCTACACACACATCCTGAGAATTAGTTATTTATAAATTTCAGGTTAGGAAATTCTTTGTCACAATGTGAACTGCACCAAAAGCTAACTTTCACTTAATAAAAACCAAAAGAACTGCAGATGCTGTAAATTAGGAACAAGAATAGAAATCACTGGAAGTTTAGCAGCTCTGGCAGCATCTGTGAAGGAAAAAATCGGAGTTAATGTTTCGGATCCAGTGACCCTTTCTCAGAACAGTTCTGAGGACGGGTAGCCGAACCCGGAACAATAACTCTTTTTTTTCTTCACAGATGCTGCCAGAGCTGCTGAGCCTTTCCATAGCCTCCCTAACTTTGCATTCGATTTGCCTTGCAATAAACTGTAGTGTTCTATCAGCTTCACTACTTACTTGCTGTATCTGCATACTAACCATTATACTTCATGCTCTAGGACATCTACATCCCTGTGCACCTCAGATCTGTGTAGTCTCTCACTGTTTAGATCATATGCTTTATTTTTATTTTATTTTACCCACTAAAATAGGCCTCTCACATTTTCCATGTTATGGTCCACCTGCCAGATCCTTGCCCACTCACTTAATCTATCAATATCTCTTCGTAGCCTCTTTATGTCTTCTTCACATTTTCTATCTTACCTGTCTTTGTGTCATCAGCAAATTTATCTCCATTGAATCCCTTCATCAGTCCATTTATAGAAATTGTAAATAGTTGAGGTCCCAGCACTGACCCTAGCAGCACACCATTCATCACATCTCACCAACCAAAAGATAACCCATTTATACCCAATCTCTGCTTCCTGTTAGCCAGCCAATCTTCTATCCATGCCAATGTTACCCCTTACACAGTGAGCAATTTTTTTCTTCAATAACCTTCAATGTGGCACCTTATCAAATGTCATTTGGAATTCTAACTATAGTTACCTCCACTGATTCCCTGTTACATTGCACATGTTATTGCCTCCAAGAACTCCAATGACTTACTTAACATAACTTCCCTTCCTTGGAACCATGTTTACTTTGCCTGATTATCTTGAATTTTTCTACATGCCTTGTTACAGTATATTGAAATAATAGCTTCTAATATCTTCCCAATGACAGATGTTAAGTTAACTGGCCTGTAGTGTCCTGCTTTCTGTCTCTCTCCCCTCTTGAACAAAGGAATTATATTTGCTCTTTTCCAATTTAATGGAATCTAGGGAGTTTTGGAAAATTAAAATCAATGCACCAACTATCTCTTTAGCCATTTTTTCAATGCCCAAGGGATGAAGTCTGTCAGGACCTGGGGTCTTGGCAGTACACAGCTTCAATGATTTGCTCAGTATCACTTCTCTTGTAATGACAATTTTCTAGAGTTCCTTCCCCTGTTCCATTTTGTGATTTATTTTTGGGATGTTACTGACGACAAATACTTGCTGATTCATCTGCCATCTCTTTGTTCACCATTATTAATTCCCAGACTCATTTTGTTAACTTGTTTCCATTTTAAATATCAAGAGAAGCTCTTACAATGTTTTTTTAAAAATTTATAACTAGCTTTCTCTCATACTCTACTTACCCTTACTTGTGAATTGTTTTCACCATTCTTTTGGCATTCATGGCTAAGTTGTATATTCAGAACATGATTCCAAGAAAGATTCATCAGTAATGAGGGTATGACTGTTTGTTAGATAGGATATGCAACATGTTTTAGGAATATTTTTTTAAAAGCAATTTAGGTTTCAGTTTAGTTCCTTCTTCGTGTTAACACTGAGGGAGGTGGGGATCAAAGATCAGTGTTAAAGGAAGTGCATTGAAAAGTGAAATTTCTGTAAATATTGAACTGTTTTATTTTCAAATAATCCAGAGAATTTTATATGTGTAAGAGATTTGTATTATTTTTGTTCAAACACTATGACTTTGCTATGTATCAGATAAAAGCCACATTTTCACACCTATAATAAAAGCATTTATAAGAATAAATTACATTTTAACACAAGTTCAAGGTTTTCCTTTTTTTATTTGGAGTTTGCTTCATTTGAATTGCCTGTCCCATGGTAAAGATTTGAACTGAACCTTAGCTGGGGATAAATTGGAGGAAGGGGTATCAGGGAGGGCACAGGCTCAATGCAGCCCTACCAGCACTGGGATCCCTGTCATTGGCTGAAGGACTTGGGCCATTGTAATTGGGACAAAATTGAGAGAAATAGTGAGTTGACCTGGAATTCTTTCTTTCCCCATTGGACACAAGTGCCACTGGCAAGGCTAACATTTGTTGCCTCATCCCAATTTGCCCCAGAATTGCATTTCAGAGGGCACTTAAGAATCAATTGCAATGCTGAGAGTCTGGACTTGCATGTTGGCTGGATAGTATCTTTCCTTAAAGGAAATTAGTGAACAAGATGGGCTATTAACAATCATTTTGTTTTTATTTATTCATGGGATGTGGATGTTTCTGGCTGGGCCAGTATTTATTGCCAATCCCTAGTTGCCCTTGAGAAGGTGGGGGTGAGCTGCCTTCTGGAAACACTGCAGTCCGTGTACTGTAGGTAGAACCACCATGCCCTTGGAGAGGGAATTCCAGGATTCTGACCCAATGACAGTGAAAGAACAACAATATATTTCCAAGTCAGGATGGGGAGTGGCCTGGAGGGAACTGCAAGTAGTGGTATTTTCATGTATTTGTTGCCTTTGATGCTAATTTCATGGTCACTGTTACTGACACATACTTTTCAACTCGATAATTTTAACTATCGAATGTAAAATTTCCCCAAACTATCATGTTGGTATTTGAACCAGTGGCCTCAGGGCAGTAGCCTGGGTTTCTAGACAGTTAATTCAGTTACATTCCCACCACACCACTGCATTCTCCTTAAAGCAGGGGCCGATGGGTTGAATAGTCTCCAGTGTTGGAAGATTCTGTGAACAGACCTGGTTGATGCCAAACTGGAAAATAAGTCAACAGCCTTTTTGTTTAGATTTTACTGATTATTGTATTCCCAGCACCTCTCAGATCAAATCCCAGACATCCGATTTAGAGGAATGGATGAAGTCATGGAACTCAGTAGGAAAGCTTTTAACCTGAACTGTCTGTTTTTTGATTATAGGCTGTACATCAACCGAGAGAGTGAGACTTGAGTTTTTACAGCATGCTGACAACCATAGGACATTGGAAAATATTTTTTCTTTGAGTTTAATTTCACCTTAGTGAATTTACAAACGTCACCTTTTAAATGTAGTCAGCACTTACAAATGAAAGCCCCCTGCTCCTTGTTAAATCAGCATCATCAGCTGGGAGCTCTGGGCTGTGAAATGCTGAGACTATGATAAGTGAAATTAAAAAAAAAACATTTTTTAAAAATGTGAAAATTACTACTGTGACAAAGATTTTCACAAAAATCTCTCCAAATCTCTGTCATCTTACATGTTGTAACATTCATGTTTTGATCGGACCAGTTATCAATCAGTTTTACTTTAATCCAAATCATTCTGTGAAATTAGTAATTTTCAAGGAATACATAAGATAAAATAACTCCAATTCTGTGGTATTCCATAGTTTGGAGACATATTCATTGTATGGTCTACTGCTCTGTATTGAAGAAGTCAGTAATTTGTGGATGTCAAGTTTATAATGTCATGAGGAAAAATGTGAGGCAAAGTTTGGCCAATTTCTGAAAAGTGTCCATCACGAACAGCTTTTGCTTTTAAATGTTGGCTTGTTTGAAGCTGGCTGTATTCTTGCTGAAGGACCAGCTACACACCAAGGAGAACATTATCAGACCAAAAGAAATAGGAGCAGAGTGAGGCCATTTGGCCTATAAAGGCTGCTCCATCATTCGATTATGGCTGTTATGTTTCTCAGTCCCATTCTCCTGTTTTCTCACTGTGACCCTTGTTACACTTACTACTCAAGAACATATCTATCTCTGTCTTAAACACACTCAATGGCTAGATCTCCACAACCCTCTGTGGTAATGCGTTCTACAAATTAATCACTCTCTGGCTGAAGAAAATCCTACTCATCTCTGTTCTAAGGGGTTGTCCTTTCACTCTGAGGCTGTGCCTCTGGGTCCTAGTCTCCGATTAGTGGAAACATCTTCTCTACGTCCACTCTATCCAGGCCTCTCAGTGTTCTGCAAGATTCAATCAGATCCCTCCTCATCCTTCTTAACTCCAATGAGAACAGACCCAGTGTCCTCACATGACAAGCCCCTTATTCCTGGAATCATTCTCATAATCCTCTTCTGGATCCCGTCCAACACCAACACATCCTTCCACAGATATGGAGCCCAAAACTGCTCACAGTATTCCAAATGCAGTCTAACCAGAGCCTTATACAGACTCAGCAGTAACCCCCAAACTTGTATGCTAGTCCTTCAACAGCAAAGCAACTTGGGGCTGATCACAATCCTTCAAGAAAGCAGACATGGCATTGGTTAAAACTTTTATCTAAAGGACTGCACTTTCAACATTGCAGCACTCTGTCAGTACTGCACAGTGCCTGCTTGGACAATACAGCAGCCCCTCAGTACTGCACAGTGTCTGCTTCAATCTGTGCTCCCAAATCTTTGGCAATCAGATGAAACAAACTTCAGGCTGAGGCAAGAGTTGTACAAATTCAGCCGGGATTGTCACAATTTACTTAATCTTTCTGTTAAATGTTGTCTTCAGCAAAATCTTTAAGACATTTTTGAGACAAAACTAGAGCTTGACAACTTAGGAGTGACTTCAGGAAGCACTTTCACACAAAGAGTCATGGAAATCAGAACCAATGACAAATGGCCAGGGTGGAGAACCGGATACATATCAGGAACATGGAAATAAATTTCACAACAGAAACGGCAGTGATTATTTCAGAATGACGTCTTGAGCTGTCTGATACTAAGCAACAGCAGATTAGGAAGATGGAAGATCAATGTGAGAGGAGAGGAGACTGGTGCTGGAACATAAGGGAGCTGTTCCACTACGATGAACTTTCCTGAACCGGCCTGTGTCAAAGTCTGAGTAGAAAAGTTCGAGCTGCAGGAAGGACTGCAGTTAATAAAAGAGTGGAGAGGAAATGGGTGACAGATAAAAAGCTAACGGTTAACAAACAAGGAATTGAGAGTAAAGGTCAGAATAGGAGACAAAAATATCCTGAAACAGGGCTGGTTATTAGAATTACTAATGAAGCACTTGTTATAAACTATGTGATGGAAATGTGTTAAATTTCTGATATATTAACACACAACACATTAGCAACTTAAAATATGAGCATGTGATCAGGGCAGTGAGCATGTGGACTAGTTACCCAGGGAGTGGTCTGCCCAGAATATAACCACATGAGGAAAATGACGAATCGAGAAACACATGTGTGTGTAGTCGCCATTGGAGACCTGGCTACAAGCTGGGCATGATCAAGAGCCAAATGTTCCAGACTACTGGGTGTTTAGAAAGAACAAGAAAATAGAAATCAAGGGCAAGCAACAAATTAGTGAAAGAGAAAATGAGTCAGTTGGAGAGAGGGATTTCATTAGACTGACAATCTAAATTGGAGTGAGGCATCAAAACATGCAAGACTCTCGTCTTCAGACTTCCAGACAGCACTGACAGACTAAAGGATATTTAAACATAGTAAATAGGAACATATGTAGGCTGTTTAACCTCTTGAGCCTGTTCTGCCTTTCACTATGATCATAGCTGATTTGGTGTTTTGAATTCCACAATCTCTTCTACTCTGCAATTTCCCTCAATTCTCAGCCGAACAAGAAACTATTCAACTCCATCTCAAAAAATTCCATGACACCGCCTCCACTGCCTTCTGAGGCAAAGTCACACAAACCCTCTGAGAGAAATAAATTTCTTCTCATCTCTGTCCTGAAAGGGTGACCCTAAATTATAAATCAGTGCCCTCCTAGTTGTGGGCTGACCCCCAAGAGGAAACATCCTTTCCACATCCACCTTGTCAAGACCATCAGGATCTTACGCACTTCAATCAGGTCACTCCTCACTTTTCTAAACTCCGGTGGAAACGAATCCAGTCTGTCCAACCTTCCCTCATAAACTAACCCACTCATTCCAGTATCAATCTAATAAACCTCCTCTGAACCACCTCCAATGCATTTAAATCCTTTTGTAAATAAGGAGACTAAAACTACACACAGTTTTCGGGATGTGGTCCCAGTCATTCTCCATTTAAGTAAAACTCAGCCACTCCACTTCTCCTACCAAAGTGAACAACTCAGCATTTTCTGTATAAATACTGACATCATGGACCTAGTCACAAAAAAAAACATGATTCTAATCTGACAATTTATTTTCATACAGGCTGGAGAAGTAAAGGCACTAAAATTACTCCAACATATTGGGATAGTTTTCTACAATATATTGTGGACCAAGGAAACAGGTAAAACCAGATTCAATGATGACTAATGATGCAGAATTAGCTGCCGGTCTGACACATTAACTGCAGCCATTTTATAGTCACAGGAAGGAAAAGAAAGACATAAAGGTTTTAATGTCAGAAAATTTCTGAAGAAATGAAGTAAATGAGTCAGTTTCAAAGCCCCAGACACAAACACGTCATGTCAGTCAGCACACAGCTCACTTTTGGATCTTTCTGCACATTGCTGTGAGGTGTTGTAACCAGAAGAGTCAAGCCCGTCTAATCTACTCTACACAGTAATTATTTTATTTTGTAAACATGCCCTAACAGAAACTGCCTCCTGGTAAATGTTGCTCTGCTTGTTCTGCCAGCTTACAAAATGAGCTCAGACTTCAAAAAACAATTTAACAAATGCAGCCTAATCACTGGGTTTGCAGCAATGAAACAGTCTGGGTACCAGCCAAGCTAACACAGTCAAACTTTCTAGCCTCCCATCATTTTAACTTTTTTTATTTATTGCCTGGAAAACTCTTAGTTCAGTATGTGTGGCTACCCAAATTAGTCCATCAAAACACCAATTCCTGTCCAGACCCTGAGGAACCCATTCCATCTGGCACCATAAACACTCACACTACATCCAGCTGAAGCTGGTGAATAGATTGTTCATTTCAACAGCACTGCGGCTAATTTAACAATATTTAATAGACAGTGACTTGGAAACACAGCAGGTTTTTTGTGAACTGTTTTGAAACAATATATTTGTGTAAATAATAAAAATGCTAATAAGTTGATTGTCCTGCAGTTATTTCAGATAGGACACATTTTGCATTTTGTTAATTGTGTGAGAATTGTAATTGAGGAAAGGGAGGTGGACATACAATATAGGGATGTATTAGATTAAGCAAAACTGAGTTCTGGTGAGTTTACAAAAGCAAAATGCAGGAACCATGACATCGACTAATTGCCAAATTAACAAGGGACAAACACGTCTGTGAAACACTTCCATTTGCTGTGCGATTCACTCCCAGGGTTAGTGTTACAGGCAGAAATTGTGTCAACATTCGGAATTAGTTAAAGGGAGGAGGTGGAAACAGCACTGAACCAAACAATTCCGAGTAGAACCACTGCTCTTTCTGTTCAGCAAAATGCATTCCATCTGCTACTTTGCAAACAACTCTGTAACTCACTCTCAGGAATTTGAAATACTATATAAATGCCACTCACTCAACTCCAAATTTAAAATTTCAATTAGATTCTAGTCTGTACCTGTTATTCTATATACAAACCACCCCGAACCCCTCAATTAGATTCCAGTCTGTAACTCACTCCCAGGTATCTATTATTCTATATACAAACCACCCCGAACCCCTCGATTAGA
>NC_063363.1:1662380-1665249 GCF_021869965.1 Rhincodon typus
CGAACCCCTCGATTAGATTCCAGTCTGTAACTCACTCCTGGGTATCTGTTATTCTGTGTACAAACCACCCTGAACCCCTCGATTAGATTCCAGCCTGTAACTCACTCCCGAGTATCTATTATTCCATACATAAACCACCCCGAACCCCTCGATTAGATTCCAGTCTATTACTGATTGTCAGGGATCTGTTCTCCTACTTGTCAAACTTTAACCTCTCCATTTGTTTTCCACTGGTTGATACTTTGCCTTTGTTCTCTTTTCACTGTGTTTCATATTTCTTTCTGCTAAGTCTGTTGGCTTGCAGCTCAGTAATGACAGGAAATGCCTCCATTGGTTGCTGGAATAAGCTCCATTTCACTGAGCACAGTTTCCCCATCTGTATCTGGCTGCACATCTGATTACTAATGAGCCTGGGCAGTGCCCAGTTACACGTGGGATCCCATTACACAAGGAACCAAAGATAACAGCATCAGAGAAGGTTAAAGTCCCAGAAAAGCACAAACAAACAGTTGTCAGCATTAAAAGAAAGTTAAACATTATTTACTTTTTTAGAGATTTGAATAAACCATCCATGTATAAAATCTTCTGTTTTACTGAACCAGATTGTTTTGTTGCTTCATATTTAGAAACGGGAGTGCAAAGAAGGCCACTCAGCCCATCATGTCTCGAGCAGTACCTGATTTTTTTCAACTCTTCTTCTAATTTCTCCCACTGCAATATGATATCCAAACTCCTCCTGGAAAGCCAAATACCTTCTTCACTATCCTGTCTACCTGCAACTCCACTTTCAGGGAACTATGCACCTGTACCCCTGGGTCTCTTTGTTTGGCAACACTCCGCAGGACCTTACCATTAAGTATAGAAGTCCTGCCCTGATTTGCCTTTCCAAAACACAGCACCTCACATTTATCCAAATTGGCCCATCTGATAAAGAGCCTGTTGTACTCTGAGGTAACCTTCTTGGCTGTCCCGCACACCACCAATTTTGGTGTCACCTGTAACCGTACTAACCATACCTCCTATGTTCACATCCAAACTATTTATATAAATGACTAAAAGCAGTGGATCCAACATGAATCCAGCACGTCATCTGATGAAAAAAAAATCCAAAATGGTGGATGGGAGAGGATCGTGGTTGTTAGTGTTGCTCCTTTTTTTTGAGGTTTTTATTCAGTGCTGGAGCTGATTTCCTCACTTTCTTGGAGCAGTATTATCTGCTTTTAAAAGTTTTTGCATTGTTTTTGGAACTTTTTAAAAAAGAAATCAAAAACAACGATAATTTAAATAGGAAGAAACAGAGAGAAAAGGAGACGAAGTTTCGGGGGAGTGGCTACGTGGTAAGGTTAGAGACTAAAGAATTCCAAAGGGCTCCAGAGATCCACAAACAACCAGAGGAAGTGGTGGAGGCTGGTACAATCACAACATTTAAAAGGCATCTGGGTGGGAATATGAATAGGAAAGGTTTAGAGTGACATGGGCCAAATGCTGTCAAATAGGTCCAGATTAGTTTAGGATATCTGGTCAGCGTCGATGAATTGGACTGAAGGATCTGTTACCATGCTGTATGACCCTGATATCAAAGCATATGGAGAAAGCACAGAAATACAGCTTTAAGGTAGATAATCAGCCATGATCTATCATGCAGAGTAGGCACAAGGGGCTGAATGGCGTACTCCTGCTCCAATATTTGTAATTTCTGTTCTGAAAAGTCTAACTCTCATTTTAAGGAGATGTACTAGATCCTGTCATCGGCTGAAAATGTTTTTCTCTATTTACTGATTTCTACAAAATCCTTAGAAAATGCATCTGAAATAGGAAATATGGAATAGGGAAATACTTGATGTTGCAGTTGTACGGGACGTTGGTGAGGCCGCACTTGGAGTATTGTGTTCAGTTTTGGTCACCTTGCTACTGGAAGGATGTTATTAAACTGGAAAAGTGCAGAAGAAATTTATAAGGATGTTGCCGGGACACAAGGGACTGAGTTATAGGGAGTGGCTGGACAAGCTGGGACTTTTTTCTTTAGAGTGTAGGAGACTAAGGGGGGATCTTATAGAAGTTTATAAGATCATGAGATGCATGGATAGGGTGAACGCACTCAGTCTTTGTCCCAGGGTTGGGAAAATCGACGACTAGAGGGCCTCAGTTTAAGGTAAGAGGGGAAAGAATAAATGGGAAGTAAAATCCGAAAGAACTGTGGATGCTGTAAATCAGGAACAAAATGTGAAGTTGCTGGAAAAGCTCAGCAGGTCTCGCAGCATCTGTGAAGAAAAAAATCAGAGTTAATATTTTGGGTCCGGAGACTGTTCCTCAGAACTTGAGCCTACTCCTGCTCTGAGGAAGCGTCACCGGACCCGAAACATTAACTCTGATTTTTTCTTCACAGATGCTGCCATACCTGCTGAGCTTTTCCAGCAACTTCACATTTTGTTCAAGAATAAATGGGAACCTGAGGGCAACTTTTCTTACACAGAGGGTGGTTCGCATATGGAATGAGCTGCCAGTGGAAGTGGTTGAGGCGGGTACATTAACAACTTTAAAAAGAAGGCATTACATAGATCGGAAAGGTTTAGAAGGATATAGACCAAGTGCAGGGAAATGGCTTTAGTGTGGATGGACATTTTGTTCGGCATGGACCTGTTTGGGCCTAAGGGCCTATCTCACTGCTGTAGGACTTTAGTATAATAAGATGCAGGGAAATAATGGGAGAAATTAGACCCAGACCCCTCCTTCCCCCAGGTGAGTCTCTCCCCCTCCCTCCCCCAGGTGAGTCCCTCCCCCTCCCTCCCTCGCCCAGGTGAGATCCTCCCCCTCCATCCCCCAGGTGAGTCCCTCCCCCAGGGGAGTCCATCCCCCTCCCTCCCCCAGG
>NC_063363.1:1670249-1685930 GCF_021869965.1 Rhincodon typus
CGGAGGGTCAGTACTGGGGGAGCGCTGCACTGTCGGAGGGTCAGTGCTGAGGTAGCGCCACACTGTCGGAGGGTCAGTACTGAGGTAGCGCCACACTGTCGGAGGGTCAGTACTGGGGGAGCGCTGCACTGTTGGACGGTCAGTGCTGAGGGAGTATATTAGCGACACAGGGTCACCCTCCAGATGTTATGTGAAAGATAAGCCCTATTGTTGCTGAAAAGACTAATTCATGGTGGTACCTCTCTTCATAATTTATCTTTGCTCCAACATTCACGGAAATATATCGTCTTGCTCATTGTCACGTTGATTTGTGTGGGATTTCACTGTGTTCTGATTAGCTGCCATGTTTCTGGTCCTGCTGTAGAAATGCACTTCAAATGATTTTCATTGGTTGTAGAGCTCTTTGGACAAGCCTTCAGTGTGTTCGGGATGTTTTAAAGATGCAGTTTTCTTTTAATCACGATGTTCCTACATAACGTTTTGATTCTTTCTGTTGCACTATACTCCAGTGGTGGTAATGATGACCATCAGAGCTCATTTGCTTCTATCTGACCTTGTGTTTGACCATTTCCTCCCTGAGCTTTGATTGTGGTGTTTGTGGTAAGTCAGTAACCTGTCAGTATAACCGATCCTCGGATAGTGTGACCATCAAATGGTCACTGATGGAGCCCACTCTGTGAGGTCAGCTTTTGGGCAGAGGCCAACGAGGGAGAGTTTCCCATTTATTCCTGGTCCCCAAGAATGATGTTGTTTTAGAACTTCCATGTTTACATTAGCTGAGGAAAGAACAACAACAGTTGGTTGGCACTTACTGATTACGGGGAGAGAGTGACCGCATTGACCGGGGGTGGGGAGAGAGTGACCGCACTGACCAGGGGAGAGTGTCCACAAACACTGAACCTCGCCAACATTCCTCATGAGGAGAGTTGAGTTTTGAGGAGAGTGCTGCTGCCTTGGGGTGCAGGAGCAGTCATTCTCCTGGATTCTTGGGCCCTGCAGCGGTGCTGCCAGCTCAGCTCAAACATGTGGTGCCTGTGCCCTCAGGTGGCAGCATTTGGTATGGCAGCTGTCCCAGATCAGACACGGTACCATTCGCTAATGGAACAGCAAACACTGAAAGAATGATTTACGTAACACAATCTCAGGACATTTCCTGAAATATTTTTCATCTGATGAAGTATGTTTGAAGTGTAGTCACTGTTGTAGTTTAGAAAATACAGCTGCCGAGTTGCACCCAGCATGCTCCCACACAAAGATGGTCTGTTTTTGCATTATCGATTGAAGAATGAGTACAGCTTGGCAACTGGGGTTAATCCCCCTAATATTCTTCAACTTAGAGTCATGGGATCTTTTACATCTCCCTGAGAGAGCAGTCATGGCCCCAGTTTAACATTTTCTGAAAATGATGTTACTTTGAACGGTAGAGCACTCCCTCAGCACTGGACAGGATTGTTAACCTTGGCCACTGAGCTCAAGAGTCTGAAGGGGGACATTAACCCACAATCTTCACCTTTCAGATCAGAGCAGAATCATTGAGCAACACTGACCTCCCAGTAGGTGGTGGTGCTCTCTGTACTTTCAGTTTGTCACCCAGCTGGCTCCAAAGACCTTGAGGTGGTACATCATGAACAATATTATAGCGATCAATGAGGAAACTTCCCAGAATGCAGCAGATGGTTAGTGCCAGGATATGAATCTTGAGGAGAAAATCAACCAGGTGTGGCATCACCCAATGTGAGGGGAGGGTCTTCTACAAATTGTTGCACTCACTGGAATGAAATAAAGTTTGCATTTGACCTAAACTAGTTAATCCTCCATCTCTTTCCCAACATAGATTCTCCACTATCAGTCTGAAGTCTTTCCTGCTCACAGTGGCCCCTTCAAGGATCGAGTCCTGTGGAACGGGGATGTTACAAAAGGAAACGCTTCCATCATCCTGAAGAATTTAACACAGAGTGACAACGGAACGTTCAGTTGTGTGGTACAGAACCCACCAGATCTAAGCAGTGAGATGCCAAGCACTGTCCTCACTGTCACTGAGAAAGAGCTCCCGTTCCGCCTCAGTGTGACTGTCATTCTGGTTCTGCTGGTAGTGATTCCATCTCTGCTGGTGGTCACAGTGCACCTGCTGTGGATGGGCAAGAGGTTCGGGTTCTATGGAGTCAGTTCCAAAAACAGATCGATAGAGCTCCTTGAGGGGTAGGTTCAGCCAGGATCTATAAAAATATTCTTGTCCTGTTTTCCCTAACACAAGTCACCACTCATATTGGATTGCTAAGTAACATGGGGTTAAATTTATGTGAAAATCTCAAACAGGTTTATTTAACCCGGCAACTGATAACTCGCAGTTCCTGAATACTGTGGTTGGTTCGCTCGCCGAGCTGGTTCATTGTTCCAGAGATGTTTCATTATCCTGCTGGGTAACATCATCAGTGCGGCCTCTGATGAAGTGCCATTGTGTTTTCCCGCCTGTTATTTAAACTCTGGGGTGCGTTGAGCTGGATTACCCCACTTCCGGTTTTCCCTTGCCATGATGTGTATATATAGGGTCTAATTCTACCTGTTTATTGATGGCCTTCTTGGTGGAGAACAAAGCCTCTAGAAATTCCCGTGCTTGTCTCTGTTTGGCTTGTCCTAGGATCCCGATGTTGTCCCAATTGAACCGATGGTTCTCCTTATCCATGTGATGGAGACGAGTGAATATTGGTCGTGTCTTTTTGTGGCTAGTTGGTGTTCATGTGTCCTTGTGGCCAGTTTCCTTCCTGTATGTCCAATGTAATGTTGGTCGCAGTCTTTGCATGGGATCTTGTATATTACGTTGGTTCTGTCCATAGTGGGTAATGGGTCTTTGGTTCGAGTTAGTAGTTGGCATAGGGTTGATGTAAGTTCGTGTGCCACTCTGATGCCCAATGGTCGTAGGAGTCTTGTGGTCAGTTTGGATATGTGCTTGATGTACAGTAATGTGACGAGTGTGTCGGGGCGTACTGTGTCTTCCTGTTGTTTGTGTGATAGGCATCATCAGACCCAGCTGTTCGGGTATCCATTGTCCTGAAATACTTTTTAGAGGTATTCTTCATTTTGGCGTAGTTCTGGGTTGCTGCAGTGTGTTGTCACTTGTTTAAATAGTGTTTTCATGCAACTTCGTTTGTGGGTGTTGAGGTGGTTACTATTGGAATTCAGGATTTGATCCATGTGTGTGGCCTTTCTGTGTACCTTTGTCAGAAATTCCCCATTGGCCCTACGTTCTACCATGACGTCCAGGAATGGGAGCTGTTCATTCTTTTCCTCTTCCCTGGTGAATTTTATGCCAGTGACAGCATTATTTATAAGTTGGTGTGTCTCCTCTAGTTTGGTCCGTTTAATAATGACGAAGGTGTTGGCCATAGTTTAGGTTGGATCTGTGGAAGGGCCATGCTTTCAAGTTTCTGCATCACTGCTTCTGCTATTAGTCCAGAGGTAGGTGACCCCATAGGTGTCCTGTTGATTTGTTCATAGATTTGGGTAAAGTGGATCATGAGGCACAGGTCCAGTAGTTTCAGCATGTTGTCTGTGGGGATGGTGTCACTCGGGCTTGTTCTTTTAGAAGTGTTGCTAGTGTTTCTCAATGTCAATCGATGTGAATAGGGCAGGAACATCAAAGGAAACTATGGTCTTGTCTTTTGTCTTTGAGGGATTTGAGGAACTCCTGGGCTGAGTGGATTGAGTGGATTGACGAACCAACCACACGAACCAGCTCAATGAGTGAATCAACCACAGCATCCACAACCCGAGCTACAAATCTATTCAAGAATCTTAGTTCCTGAACAACTTTTGTCCACATCCTCAGTCTCGCTGCTGCTTGACTCCTCGAGACCATAAGATTTAGAAACAGAATTAGGCCATTCAGCCCATCAGGACTGCTCCACCTTTCAATCCTGGCTGATATGTTTCTCAAGCCCACTCTCCTGCCTTCTTCCTGTAACCTCTGATCCCCTTACTATTCAAGGACCTATCTATTTCTGTCTTAAATACACTCAATGACTGGTGGTCATGTGGTGTCATCTTGGCCCATTAGCATACTCACTCTTAAAACTTCCCCTTCCTTGCCCACCATCAAACCAAGATTAAACCACAAGAATGAACAGTTACATAAGTTTAAGTAATAGCAAAAGTATATATAGTATTATAGAATTACTGAATTGAATGGCGAACAAAAAATGGCTTACCAATTAAAGACATAGTTAGGTTCTGTGTTTGTAAAGGAGGATCCAAATAACATCCCAGAAATGTTGGGAAACACAAGGTTTAGTGAGAGGGAAGAACTACAGCCAATAGTTAGTGGGACACCACAGGAACAGTGCTAGGACCCAGCTATTCGTAATATATTAATGATTTGGACGAGGGAACTAAATGTAATATCTCCAAATTTACATATGATACAAAGCTGATTTGGAAGGATGCTGTTGCTATAGAGGGAGTGCAGTGAAGGTTTACCAGTTTGATTCCTAGGATGGTGGGACTGACATATGATGAGAGGTTGAATTGGTTAGGATTATATTCATTGGCGTTCAGAAGAATAAGGAAGGATCTCTAGAACCCTATAAAATTTTAACAGTATTAGCAGAGTAAATGCAGGAAGGATGTTGTATGGGGGAGGAGAGCAGAACCAGGGGTCATTGTTTAAGGATAAGGGATAAATCTTTCAGGATTAAGATAAGGAGGAATTTCTTCACCCAGAGAGCAGTAAGCCCGTGGAATTCACCACAACAGAAGACAGTTGAGGCCAAAACAGTGTATGATTTCAAAAAGAACTTAGGGCTAACAGGATCAAAAGAAACATGGGAGAAATGGAAACAGGCCACTGAGTTGGATGAGCATCCTAATAAATTGTAGAGCAGGCTTGGGCCTACTTGCTCCTGTTTTCTCTGTTTCTGTGTACAGATAGTTTGGTTGTCCTTCTGGATCTTGAGATGGTGCAGCCTTCTGGAGATCTAGACTTAACATTTGGTTTTTCGCAACTTGTACTTGTCTTATGAATGTGCTGGTTGTCGTCAAGTAGTTTCCACACCTTCATTATCCGAATGTACCTTTGTGTTTGTTTTCTGTACACAGTTGGAGTATTGTATTGGCTTCTGTTTCTCTTCAGTGTTGCTCCATTTAGTGTTGTAACTTTGTAGAATCTAGACTCACTGCACACTTTACTCAGGCAGGTAACCAGGTTCCTTGGATAGGATACATGATTCTGACCTTCTGTCCTGTGAGTAAATTAGGAAGTTCCACAGCTGTAAGTTGGTCATGTTCGATCTTTATTCTCCTTTTGATTTTCGAGAATTTAGTCCTGTATTTCTGAGAACTTGGACTGTGATGGTTTGGCAAGATTAGCCTAATTTGCCATCCAAACATGATTTCTGCTGGTGATAATAAGCTTATATCCAGAGATTTAGCTCTTAGGTGTAATAAAACAATGAGAAGATTTTATTTGATTTACTTGTTTAATTTTAATTTATTTAATTTGTTTTATTGTTCTGCATTTCTCAATGAATGTTTTTAAATGTCTGATCCATTTGCTCAGTGAGACTGCTGGATCTGGGATAATGTGGTGAGCTACCATAGGTTTATGCCCCCTTTGACACACGTTCCTAAAATGTTTAGTTACAAATTGTGTCTCATTATCAAGTATGAGCTTCACAGTTATACAGAATATTGCAGTCATTGTGTCTGCCATGAACACACTTAATGTGTCCTTTAACTGTTTGACAATTGGAAATTTAGAAAAATAGTGACTAGGAGAAAGTTGTTAATGCATGGTGAATAAATCTGTTGCAATTTTGGCCTAAGGGACTGAGGGATCGTCACGAGGGTGCAGAGATTATTTGTGTTGCTGTGCGTAGTGACTGGGGAATGTCTTGCACATCCTCACTGTCTTCTCAATGTCATTGGTGATCTCTGGGCAACACACAGTATACTGTGCCAGGCTGATAAAACTGTGACAGTATTTCCTAGCGAAGAGCTTTGGGTACAAGCTTTTGTTATTCTTTTGAAAATTATCCTTCTTGAGCTACCTTGTTCATCTGTGACCAAGAGCATTAGAGAATGTGTAGCATCTCTTGTTTCATATCAGGTCAGCCTTTCTTTGCAGTGAATGAAACAGACCACATTTCTAACATGACTTGCTTGCTTTCTGTGTCTTGTACCAATACCGGTAAATACACCTTACCACTCGCGCATATTGTACAGCTACAATGGCCTCATATTTTGTGCTAATGTTTTAGCAGTTTATAAATACTAATGACCTTTAATTTCTCAAAGAAGTCTTTTTGAAAAGTTTTAATGAACATTGACACTATAACCAGCTGTGTTACCTGCTCAGACAGCTCAGCCTCTGAGAAACCTCAGGCCTTGCCCTTGTCACACCATCTTTTTCTATTCATTCGAGTCACATGTAGGCCACACCAGGTGAGCACATTCAGTGAATTCTCTTTCATATAAAGCACATCCTACAGGATTTCCCACAGCTCAGCAGGATATCTCTGATCATCTTGAGACAAGCTTGAAGTGTTGACTCGATGCACCTCCTCATCTTCAATGGTTACCTTTATTTTCACCACATGCTTATTCAGTCCTACAGTAGCTCAATTTAAAATGCATAATGCTGTCTTTGTTTAAAGAGTCTAACTTCAGATGGATATCTGCAAACTTCCAATTCATGCTAGTAATTTTGGTTGTCATCTTCGTGATGTTCTCTGTGTTTTGTAAACGTTATTGATCTTTCGGTGATTTATAGAATCTGATAGTAACTGGTGACATCCTGATAACTTAGCTCTTTAAGCAGTAACACACCAGGGATAGGATCAGCTGGAGTAGACTGGAATATGGAAACAAAATAATCGGAGCAGGAGTGGGCCATTCGGCCCTTCGAGCCTGACTCACCATTCAATATGATTATGACTGATCATCGAACTGAATACCCCGTTTCTGCTTTCACCCCCATACCCTTTGACCTCTTCAGGCCTAAAAACTCTGCATAACTTCTTGAAAACACTCAATGTTTTCACCTCAACCGCTTTCTGTGACAATGAATCCATAGGCTCACTCGTCTCTGGGTAAAGAAATCTCTTCTCATTTCAATCCTAAATAGCCTACCCAGTACCCTTAGACTTGGGTCCAGACTCCCCTGTCATTGGGAACATCCTTCCTGCAATTACTGAATCTAGTCCTGTTAGAATTCTGGTGAATGTAATTCTAACTCATCCAATCTCACTCAAATCCCTGTCTGTGTTCTTGAATCCCCACCCATGTTCTGGAATCCCTGCCTCATTCACACACCGAAGCCTGGAATTGAGAAAGGAAAGCTTGGATTTATGAAGAATTCTGATTTGCATTCCTCTTAAAACATTACATCGATTAAATACTTTGTTTCTCTGGCACCTTTCATTTCCTGTTTTGTGCTGTACATTTAATTCTGCATTTTGATAGCACATGGTGTGGTTTCAGAGCGCCAAACCTAGCACAGGCAGTGTCTGCTGCATTGGTTGCAGAGGTAGACTAAGTAAGTAGTAAGGAAGTAAGACTATTCACTGGCCTCTATTTTATGTCAGCTTTCCTCAGCCAGCTGTTTTTTTTTTAATTTTTATTTGTCTTTTCCAATTCCCTCCCAAACAGTCAGTCTCCATCCATCTCAGCTGTCAGTGACTAGCTTCTCATTGTCAAATTAATTACTTTACAATGTCACAATATTGAGTTGAAATGGAGCAGTCATTGAGAGCATGTTGGATGAGCTGCTAATCTGCAGAATTGCTGGTTAATGAAGAAAGAAAGATTTACAAATCATTGAATCACTCAGCATTGAGGAGACCATTTGGCCCATCAGGCTTTCGCTGGTTCGTTGATAGAATTTTCCAATTACTCCCACTCACCCACCTATCACCATAAATTGGGAAACTATCCAGATTTCAGGCAGCTCATTCTAGATTATAACTTGCTGTGGAAAACGTAAGTTCTTCTCAGCTCCCTCTCGGAATCTCCCAGCTCCCTCATCATCCCACTCCCTCCGAATTCCTCCCCCTCACTTAACGCTGTGAAAGCCAGAGTTAGATATCTGTGTACAATAGAAACAAAAATAAATAATTAGTTCCTTTGGGATATTTGCCTTTTGTCACAACCAATAACTGGAGCTATTTTTCTGGGCAGGTTTGATAGAGATGAAAATGACCAGGGAAACAGGATCTGTCTGTGTTGTGCGTCATGTTTCCAGGTAGGATCTCAAATACACAATCTGATTGGCTAGGCACTAACTTCCTTCCTGCTCTCCAGGAGCCAACGAGGGAGGGGAGGTATGAGGGTTGGGGTGGGTGTACCTAGGGCCTGAGGATCAGCTGCCTGAATCTTAAGAAATAGGGGACAGACTAGGCCATTCGGCCCCGCATGCCTCCCTGCTATTCACTATAATCCAAGGTGGAGATCTCTGTGTAGAGCACCACAGGCAGAGAGCTGGAATCTATCAGGTGGGAATACATAAAATTAACGTGGATTGATGAAAAGGAAATCACGTTTGACAAACCTGCGGGGCTTTTGTGAGGATGTAACTAGTAAAATAGATGAGGAGGAACCAGTGGATGTGGTGCATTTGGATTTTCAGAAAGCTTTTGATAAAGTGCCATCTTAGAAGTTATTGTGCAAAATCAAAGCATGTGGGATTGGTGGTAATATTCTGGCATGGATTGAGAATTGGTAAACATTCAGGAAACAGAAACCATCCAGGACAAAGCAGCCCGCTTGATTGGCACTACATCCACAAACATCCACTCCCTCTACTATGTTATGGAGGTGCTGGTGTTGGACTGGGGTGGAGAAGGTCAGAGATCAGACAACACCAGGTTATAGTCCAACAGGTTTATTTGAAATCACAAGCTTTTGGATGGTTGTCCCTTCGTCAGGTGAAGTGTCTTCATCTGACAAGGGGGCAACGTTCCAAAAGCTTGTAATTTCAAATAAACCTGTTGGACTATAACCTGGTGTTGTCTGATCTCTGACCTTGTCAATCTACTACCACCACCATTGATAAGACACACTGTAGAAATTCATCAAACAGTCAGCACCTTCCAAACTCACAACCACTTCCATCTAGAAGGCCAAGGGCAGCAGATACATGGGAACACCACCATCTTCAATGTCCCTTCCAATCCACCCACCATCCTGACTTGGAAATATATCAGCGTTCCTTCAATGTCATTGGATCAAAATCCTGTAATTCCCTCCCTAATGGCATTGTGGGTGAGCTTTACTCTGTATCTAATCATGTGCTGTACCTGCACTGAGTGTGTTTGATGGGGATGGCATTGAAGAAGTTATATTTCTAGTTTTACTTCAGGGCAGCACAGTGGCTCAGTGGTTAGCACTGCTACCTCACAGTGCCAAGCACCAAACACCCAGGTTTGATTCCACTCTCAGGCGAATGTGTGGGTTTGCACATTCTCCCCATGTCTGTATGGGTTTCCTCCAGGTGCTCCGCTTTCCTCCTGCACTTCAAAGACGTGCAGTTTAGGTGATTTGGCCATGATAAATTCAGGATTATAGGCAGAGGATGGGTCTAGGTGGGATGCACTTCAGAGGGTCAGTGTGGACTGGATGGGCCAAATAGCCTGCTTCCACACTGTAGGAATGCTATGTATGATAAAAGAGTAGAAGAAGCTTTACTGTGGATCTAATGTGTGCTGTTGCTGTCCTGGGAGTGTTTGATAGTGACAGTAAGGAGGGAGCTTTAATTTTAATTTAAGAGTAGAAAAAGCTTTACTTCAAGTTTAAAAGAATAGAGGGAGCTTTAATCTGTTTTAACTCTGTGCTATGCCTGTCCTAAGGATATTCACTCTGTATTTTTCCTGTTTCTGTCTAGGATTCTGATGAAGAAGATGAAGATTTCCATCGGTTTTATCCAGCGTCTGAATCAGTCACATAGTTTGAAGTTTTTATTATCCCCCTGTGTCAGTGAGATCATCCCTGGACTCTATGCTAATCTGTTTAAGAGTTTCTTTCTCTGAAGATGGTGTAGGGGATTACTTAACAGTCACAACTTTCACTAATATACAGGGTCCAGGTTTGGGAGCGTCTTATGTTGTTGCTCACTCCTTTCATGTCTTCTCATTATTCACACTCTAAGGGAGTGCTTAAAGTTCTTATTAATGACCTCAGCAATGTCATACTGAAGAGAAGTTAGTGTACTGGGATGGAAGGTCATCTTACTGAAACATTCACTCCATTTCTGCCTCCACAGATGTTGTCAAGCCTGTTGTGGATTTCCAGCATTTTCTGTTTTTATTCAGATTTCCAGTGTTTGCAGTATTTTGCTTCTGTGTTAGGAGCCTGTTATTGAGGGAAAAGGAACAGAATGAATCCAAACCTTCAGAAATCTATAGTCCAATCCCAACTGGACGATTGTGTGCAGTTCTGGGGCAGAAGTTGATGGGGCTCAGTGAGGGACCGGGAGATTCACGAGAAGGGGATGTCAATGAAGGAGTTTGGTTAAATTAGATTAAACTGGAGAAGCTGGGATTGTTCACCAAGAAGGGTGATTTATTAAAACTGTGAAATATCATTGAGGGGTTTCATCGAGTAAATTGTGAGAAACTGGTTCCGGGGACAAGGGGCCAGTAACTAGTTGGTGGTGGTGTGGGTGGGGGTGGGGGGGGGGGTGGGGGGCGCGGGGTGTGGATTTATTTGACAACACAATGACTTGTGATCTGGAACTCACCAACAGAAAAGGTGGTGGGAACTGATATAAAACTTTCATTTGAAAGTTATTATTCTAAATTCATAAAAAGGGAATTTGTGCAGGGCCAGGGGGCAAGGTTGGATACTAAATGAACAAGCACTTTCAAGGATCTGGCTCAAATATGATGGGCTGAATGGCCTCCTCCTATGACATGCCATTCTCTGATTCAAGGTGGAGCACTCACTCAGTACTGACCCACCAACACTCCCTCAGAGCTGACCCTCAGGCACTACCTCAGCACTGACCCTCCGACAGTGCGGCACTGCCTCAGCACTGACCCTCCGACAGTGCGGCGCTCCCTCAGCACTGACTCTCCGACAGTGCGGCGCTCCCTCAGCACTGACCCTCCGACAGTGCGGCGCTCCCTCAGCACTGACCCTCCGTCAGTGCGGCGCTCCCTCAGTACTGACAGAGTGCTACACTATTGGATGGTGTAGGTAATGATTCTGCTAGCCTAGTTGACACATTTTCTAAATCCATCATTTGTATTTACTTTTACTACATCTTTTACCTTGGTGATTTCCCAATGGTCATTTCGTCTCTTCAGCTCTGCATCCTGACCTTCCCTTTAGCTCTTTCCTCCTCTCCCTCTTTCTCTGACTGTAAACATATTTAAATCCTGTTTCTTCTTGATGTTTTCCTGTGCTGATGAAGGGACATCATTCCGAAACTTTTACCCTGTTTCTGCACATTGGATGCTGTCTGAACTGCTGAATATTTCCCAGTTTTTTTTTGTTTTTATTTCAGATTTCCTGTCTCTGCATTAATTGCTGTTCCATATTTGCCACCTAATGGCAGCTATGTGCAAATGACTGGATAGTTACAGGTTACAAACAAAATCATTTGGAAGACAAAGCTCCTAATGGATTTAGACACAACACAGACTTTGTCCAAATCTGTAATTATACTTGCGTAGAAAGTATGCAAAATTGGTCATCAGATTCTGTATCTCACTTCATGATCCTTCTCTCCCCTTCCCCTGACCCATCCTGCTTCCTTCCACTAACTCCCTTCCCTTCAGTTTCCTCAGCCCCCCTTCCATTCCCTCAGCTCCCCCTCCATTCCTTCTGACCTCCCCTAGGCAACCCAGTGTTAAGCTTCCTCCCTTCCTGGGGATTCTAGAGTTCATGATTCACTGAGAAACTGGGGACAAGTATTTGGGGCCAGGAGTTTGTCGCCTGGTGTGCAAGGCTGCATAGAGTCATAGAGTTGTGTGTGAGGACACACGTTCGTGGTGAAGTGTGGAAGGCTTGTGTGTGAGGACACACGTTCATGGCTGGATGTTTTGAGTGAGTGTTAGGTTTGGAAGGTTCCCCGAGTGCCTGCAGTGGTTAGTTTCTGTGGCTCCAAGCAGTTTCCTATTGACTTTCCAGTAAATTGAATGGACATTGAGTGAAGCCAGAAGCTGTGATACTGCCCATGCGAAATGTCCTGATAGTGTTTATTACTGTGGTGGCTTGAGCTTATAGTGGAGAATCCTGTGTGATTTGTGATTTCAAAGGAAATGCTTCTGTGAAAGTGATGTTTGATAAACCAAAAGCTGTATCACCCATACCCCCATCCCTTCACCATCACCTCCCTCCTTCTCTCCTTCTCGTGTCTTCATCCTTACTACTTTGTCTCCGTCATCAAATGGCCCCATTTCCCCTTCCTCTCTGGTTCCCTCTGCCCCTTTGCCCACATACTCCCTCTTCCATCTAACTCTATCAGTGAGGTTTCCATGGTTTGCTCATCCTGCCCTGAGACAATTCCGGAAGAAAGGATTAATCTCCACTTGGAGAGACAAGATTTGATCAGGTATAGTTGGCTGGCTTTGTCAGAGGGAGGTCATTCTTCATAAATTTAAATGTTAGGGAGGTGAGCAGCTGTGTAGGTGAGGATAGTGCTAGCAAACAGGTTGAAACTTTGTTTGCTGTTTATGTTAAAATATTTCAAAATTGTCTTAAAGAAAACTTGCAGCCTCATATGAATATGTTTTAGTGTCTAAACATCATGGCATCCAACAGTTAAAACTAATGATCTGTCAAGTCAGGTTTCTCTCTGGGATCTGACTATATAATTTACCATCAGCTAGGATTGTAACACTGTTTAATTCCTAGATGTGGGGCTTACTTAATGTGGAGCAGGAATGGGGCCCTCAGATGATCTAAAGAGGCTCACATTGCTCCTGGTGAAAGTAGTGAATTCCAGAACTGCCCATATTCCCATCAGCGTTCAACATGGAGCTTCCCTCCTCACTCTGAAATGCAGGATGTGAGGAGGTTAATACAGGATTGGTATTCAGACAAAATGCCAACAATAAGCTTCAACTCTGTGTGCGCAGGTATAAATGACAAAGGTTGTTCACAGAGACACTGTGCCCAGGAATGAAATGAGCAGCAACATCTCGAAGGAAGATGCTATATGGAAGATCCTGTCCACCTAGTTACTGATTTGGACCTGGCTCCCTGACGCTGCCCAATCAGATTGGAATCTGGCAGAGATACTGGGCCTGGCTGGAGCTTCTTGAAAGGAGAATGGCAGAATCTGGAAATACTGCAGAGTTTGGGAATTCTGCAGAATCTGTGAATCTGCACAATGTAGGAACCTGTGGAATCTGGGAATCAGCTACAGTTTCACTGCGTCTCTGGGAGAAAATGAATCTGTTGGCCTGGGGATGTTTTTCACTAAATCACTCAGTCCTTCTGTCTTGTTATTCATCTTCACTCAGGAACTATTTTAACTGTTCATTTGCTGAATTTTTGGGGAAGGACTAGTAATGAGCACAGTGTGTTTACAGGAATATGGGAGGGAGTTGCTATGTTATTCGAAGTTGATCGATTACCAACAACGAGGGGGAGCCAGAATCAAACATCTTGGCAGAATTCATCAGGCATTGAACCCTGTGTACCCCAGACTCCCTAGTGTGTAGCTCACTCTCTATCTGAATCATTGTTTTATAAGAAGAGTGCTGTACCAATTGTCCTGTCACGATTCCAGCTTCTCTCCAGGCCCAAGTCCTTATTTAATCCTTTCCTTTTAAATTAAATGTGTGAGTGGGAGTTTTCAGTGACAAATTGTTATATGGGGTGAGTTTGAAACAACCTTGCTAACTGATGAAAAGTCATTAGCCTAAAATGCTGTTTTCTCTCCATCAGTTCTCTCAGACTTGCTGAGTATTTGCAGCATTTTCTGTTCTGGGTTTGCAGGAGTATGCACAGAGTGCTCTGAATTCCTGTCTCCTGCATTGTCCGTGTGAGGGGGAGTCTCCCAGGCCGACAACAATCTCTCTGGCCTTGGCAGACCACAGAGACACAGCAACAAAGGTTGTCAATGGCAGCCGCAAAATTGGGAAAAGCACCAATCACAGAACATAGAGTGTAACCCTAACAACCATCTCCAAGTAAATCATTTTGCTTCTGTAAAGTTCTGTTCGTGGAATGACAGTGGCTGAAAACAAACAGTTGCTCCTGGTGTTGAATTGCATACAAAGCTGTTACATGTCACATTTCATGTTTCAGATTGTGTTTATCATTGGTCATCTCTCAAACCCATTCTGTCAAAGATAAGATTTGGTGGCGAAGACCCAGGTTCAAATCCTCCCTGCTTCAGTCATGACACATCTGATCAAGGAGATTTAATCATATCAAATAGTTGATCTACTTGAGCTTTGATATCTCCTGTTGTTTCTAAGTAATGGGGCAGACCTATTTCACTGATGTCTCTCAATATTTTTGTCAAGTGTCTGTTTGGATGTTTGGAATGGCTACAGCTGCCCTGTGATTCATCAAAACCCAGTTTATTTGTATTCATTCATGGGATGAAGATGTCGCTGGCTAGGCAGCATTTATTGCCCATCCCTAATTGCCTAGAGGGCGTTTGAGTCAACCACATTGCTGTGGGTCTGGAGTCACGTGTAGGCCAGACCAGGTAAGGATGGCAGTTTCCTTCCCTAAAGGACAGTAGTGAACCAGATGGGTTTTCCTCTGACAATCAGCAATGGATTCACAGTCATCATTAGACTCTTAATTCCAGATTTTTTTTATTGAACTCAAATTCCACCACCTGCTGTGGCAGGATTCAAACCCAGGTCTCCAGAACATTACCTGGATTAACAATCCAGCAATAATACCAGTAGGCCATAGAATGCCTATAGTGTGGAAGCAAGCTATTTGGCCCATTGAGTCACACCAGCCCTCCAAAGAGCATCTCACCCAGTGCCACACCCCCTACCCTATCCCTGTAACCCTGCATTTCCCATAGCTAATCCACCTAGCCTGCACATCCTTGGACTATGGGAGGAAACTGAAGCACTCAGAGGAACACAGTCGCCCAAGGGTGGAATTAAACCTGGCCACTTGGTGCTATGAGGCAGCAGTGCTAACCCACTGAGCAACCATCATCTCCCTAGTGTCCATTTTGAAGCTGCCCTGTGATTGGTTACTGGGTATTGGAGGGTGGAATGTGAGGCACCAAATAGATCTTTGAAAAGTTACATTGTGTCTGCTGCTAAATTGTCACATCACAAACATTTCTTTACAAACTGTGAATATTGTGAGGTAAAAGTCCCTCCATTCCATCATATGTGTGGCACTTTCACAGTGTTAAATGGGACAGACTTTGAACAGATCTAGGAACTCAAGACTGGGCATCCATGAGATGCCATGGGCCATCATCATCAGTACAATCTGTAACCTCATGGCCTGGCATATCCCCCACTTACGCATTACCATCAAGCCAGGGGATGAATGTTCATTGGAGAGTGCCAGGAGCAGCACCAGGCATACCTGAAGATGAGGTGTCAACCTGGTGAAGCTACCAAACAGGACTACTTGCACGCCAAACAGCATAAGCAGCAAGTGACAGACAGAGCTAAGCGATCCTGTAAACAATGGATTAGATCTCAATTCTGCAATCCTGCAATATCCAGTTGAGAATGGTGGTGGACTAATAAA
>NC_063363.1:1695930-1710945 GCF_021869965.1 Rhincodon typus
CACTCACTCACTCACTCACTCACTCGTTCCCTGTCACTCACTCACTCGGGAGGGGCAGAAACTTCCTCACATCACTGTTATGGAGTGTGTGGAGGTGGTGCACCTGAGGGTTGAGACTGCTCTAATCTCTCAGAAACATTGTCACAGGATGGTGCAGGTAGACAGTAATGCAGAGAAGTTGGGGTGAGACGTTCGGGACGGGGGGGATGGGCTGAAATGCAGCTGGGGGACAGTAGCTGGTGGAAAGTCTGGTTCAGCCTGAGAGTTGGTGAAAGAGGAGCAGGGGTCCAGAGGGTGTGAAGCTACTGTAAATGGTATTTCAACAGAAACTTTGAGGAAACTGCAGCTCATTGAAGCTTTGATGTTGATCTTACAATCTGAGTATCAAGACGGGGGCTATCACCACATTTGTGACTTTATCCCTGCACTCATCTTACTCTGGGGTCTGTCCTCCTTCCTTTCACCTGCAAGTTTTCCTTTTTGAAAATGGGACACAGTTTTTGTAGCTGCCTCTGTTTTCAAGAGGGAGAGATTTTCAATCAGGGAGTGAGACATTGAAGAAGAGCAGGGGAAATAACAAACTACCTCTTTGATGTAGGTCAGGATTGTTTCATTTCTGAATGGTAATTGTTCTGAGAAGACAACTGGCAGGAAACATAAGCACTGCAGTAATTGCTGCAGGCAGAGTCCCTGTGACACTGGGTATGAGATCTTTGCCAGGTTCTGAGCACATGGTGTCTCCTGATGGACATCTTGTTACTGAACTGTCTGGTTGGATAATTAGCTTAACAAAGTATTTGTATTTCACCCAGTCATGGTGATTGTTTACAACTAATGTCCAGAAACCAAATTTTAAGAGACTGTTAGGGGCACTGTCTGAATTCTCAGCTTTTTTCTCTATTGGGATTATAAAGAAAAAAATGTGGAGGAGAACTGTTTCCTGAGGTTTTGATTTAAGTCATGGATTTGGCAGGCAGTGTGACTTCTGAGTTGGACAATTCCCTAATTTCAAACTTTAATGCCCGTCATTGCAAATGTGTTCCCTGTCGAGGTTCTTGCAGAGTGCGTTAATCAGCCTTAATCACCCTGAGATGTGTCCAGTTTAAATCACAGGAATCTGACACAGCCTAGACCCTGGATGTAGGCAGAGCACAGCACCTGGTAACTTAGAAGCTGGGAGGGAAGCTAGACAGAAAATGTCACCTTGAGCATGATTTCACGACAAAGTAAATAAATAAGAACATTGGCACTGGGTCCGATTATTGAACAGTGAATTAATGAGTGATTTTGGAATGGAAAAGTCCTGGAACAGTAAAATGCAAATGGAATCATTTTTTAATCAAAGGAAAAGATGAAAGGTACAACAGTTGGGATAGGCTGTAACAGTTGGTCAAGGAAAAAAATGCTGTTGTGACCTTTCTGTATTCTCCTTGTCATCTTGAACCCTGCAGTCCATGTGCTGTAGGTAAATCCACAGGGTCAAAAGGGAGGGAATCCCAGGATTTTGACCCAGTGACCCAGAAGGAACAGAGATATATTTCCAAGTCCGAATGGTGAGTGGCTTGGAGGGGAACTTGCAGGGGCTGGTGTTCCCATATACCTGCTGCCTTTGTCCTTTGACGGGGGTAAAGGTGATGTAGAGGGAACGTTATTAAACTTGTAATTGAATTGCACAACATTTTAATGAGGATTAACAATTTGCATGCTTATAATTAAAAAAAAAAGGAGCCAGCGAAATGTAGCTGGTCTGACAGCATCTGTGGAGAGAAAAACAGACTTAACATTTTGAGTCCAATTGTTTCTTCAGTTTTTATGCTGTAGAGAAAGGATGGAGGAGGAAGTAGAACAGATAGGAGGTGCTTTTAGCATATAGCAAAGGGAGTGCTAACAATATTACAGAAAGATAGAGATGAAAGAAATGGTATTAATAGAAAATAAGTCAGCCCTTCTGACAGCAAACCCATGCAAATCAGGCTGGGGTATGGAGATCACATTGCAATAGACTGGTTAATGTAGACTTTTCATATTGCTCCTTTAATGTAGGAAATGTTCAAAGTGTTTCCATGATTTGAAACAAAGGCATTGTAAACAAAATATAACATTGAGCCATGTAAATCAATATTATGATAGGTGACCAAACACTTGAGCATAGAGATAAGGTTTAAGTAGCAATTTATAAGGGGAGAGAATAATTCAAATCCCTTCTCACAAGCAGCAATAGGTGGGGTTTGGGGGGAAGAAGGGGAGTGAGAGAGGGGCTGTAGTTTGTACATTCCAAGGACTGCAGTGGTTCAAGAAGCAACTCACCACCTTCTCAAGGGCAATTACAGATGGGCAATAAATGCTGACCCATCAAGCAATGCCCACATAACTTGCATTTTTTTTTAAATGTGGGGAGATTTAGGGAGGGAATTCCAGAGCTTCGAACCTTCGGCAAGATTAAAATCTTGAATGTTCGAGGTGCCACAATTATAAGAAAGCTGAGATCTCTGAGGCTTTCACATGGGAACACCACTCCCTGCAAGTTCCCTCTGAGCCACTCACCATCCTGATGTGGAAATATATTGCTGTTCCTTCACTGTTGCTGGATGAAAATCCTGGAATTCCCTCCCTAATGGCATCGTTGGTCAACCCACAGCGGGTGGACTGCAGCGGTTCAAGAAGGCAGCTCACCACCAACTTCTCAAGGGGCAACTAGGGACAGGGCAATAAATACTGGCCAGCCAGTGACACCCACCTCTCATTAAAAAGAAATTCTGATGAGATTTTTGACTTAGGGAGCAAAACTTACTGAGTGAGTTGGTCATTCTGAGCAAGTGGGAGGATTACTGTGATGAGGTGATGACCATTGTGTAAATGTCAGAGTGACAGTTCCCCGAGGCTTCAATGCAGCCTCCTCTTCAATCCAGGGCATGCTTTATAAAGAAAAGCTTGAGAACTGGCAGAATAAAGTGCACTGATTATTAGTAGCTGATGTAAGCAGTATTGAAACTGACTCACTTTGCCAGGACTAGGTCAGCTGGTCTTGTTTTGCTGCTTGCTGGGAGGATTTGTTGGAGCAGCAGTTATTATTGGCCAATCTTCCTTCTTAATGACTCATTTCCTTTCCAGTTACCCCAGGCTACCCCAGCAGCTGGGACCTGGGGAGGGGAAACAGGAGAAAAACTTTTGTTCCTTGATGGGTTTGCACTGGGTGGGTGGTGGGGGTGGAGGGTGTGGGGGAGGTGTTCAGTGACAGGGAATACTGGTGTTATCAGGATGGTCTTGTCGGGTAACAGAGAGAGATATTGGCTGTTCACTTCAAAGACACTTTGTTCGCAGTGGCAAAGATGTTTCTCGTTTTTAACAGTTTGTGAGCAGAAGTGGTGCATTAGCCTGTTTCATCCTGAACTCTCCCTGATCTGGGGTGACCCTTCTCAGCCACAAATTGTGGTAGGAGATTAGTGAGAAACACAGGCACTGCTGTCTTTCTGATCCCTTCAATCCAACAGTCAGGTCTCTGAGTAATAGAATCACTGAATCGCTACAGGGTGAAAGCAGACCGCTTGGCCCATTGGATCCACACCAACCCTCCGAACAGCATCCAATTCGGACTCAACCTCCTATACTGTCCCTGTAACCCTGCATTTCCCATGATTCGCCCACCTAGCCTGCACATCCTTGGAAACTATTGGCAATTTAGCATGGGCAATCCACCTAAACCGCACATCTTTAGACTGGGAGGAAACCCACACAAATGCAGGGAGAATGTGCAACCTCCATACAGACAGTCACCCAAGGGTGGAATCGAACCTGGGTCCCTGGTGCAGTGAGGCAGCAGTGCTAAACTCTCCGGTGGTTAGAGCCATACCTGAGACATGGGAAGATGGTCGTGGTTGTGGGAGGTCAGTCATCTCAGCTCCGGTACATCCCTGCAGGAGTTCCTCAGGTAGTGTCCTAGGCTCAACCATCTTCAGGTTATCAATGACCTTCCCTCCATCACAAGGTCAGAAGTGGGGATGTTCACCAATGATTGCACAACGTTCAGCACGATTTGTGACTCCTCAGACTCTGATGCAGTCCGTGCTCAAAAGCAACAAGATCTGGACAATATCCAGGCTTGGGCTGAGAAGTGGCAAGTGACATTCATGAAACACAAATGCCAGGTTATGACCATCACCAATAAGAGACAATCTAACCACTGTTCCTTGACATTCGATGGTGTTATAATCACTGAATCCCCCACTATCAACATCCTGGGGATTACCATTGACCAGAAACTCAACTGGACTCACCACATTAACACAGTGGCTACAAGAGCAGGCCAGAAGCTGGAAATGCTGCGGCAAGTAACTCACTTCCTGACTCCTCAAAGCCTGTCCACCATCTACAAGGCACAAGGCAGGAGTGTGATGGAATACTCCCCACTTGCCTGGATGAGTGCAGCTCCAACAACACTCAAGGAGCTTGACACCATCCAGGACAAAGCAGTCTGCTCGATTGGCACCTCATCTACAAGCATTCACTCCCTCTACCACCAATGCTCAGTAGCAGCAGTGTTTACTATCTACAAGATGCTCTGCAGAAATTCACCAAAGATCCTCAGACAGTATCTTCCAAACCCACAACCACTCCCATCTAGAAGAACAAGGGCAGCATATACATGGGAACATGCCACCTCCAGGTACCCCTCCGAGCCCCTCACCATCCTGACCTGGAAATGTATCGCCGTTCCTTCACTGTCGCTGGGTCAAAATCCTGGAATTCCCTCCCTAATGGCATTGTAGGTCAACCCACAGCAGGAGGACTGCAGTTGTTCAAGAAGGCAGCTCACCACCACCTTCTCAAGGGCAACTAGGGATGGGCAATAAATTTCTGGCCCCAGCCAGCAACGCCCACATCCCACAAATGAATAGATAAAAAATAATGGACATGGTGTGTCCATCTGCAATTGTTATTAACTGTTTCATCTTTGGATGAAGGGGAGATAGGTACCTTGTTTTGTACTGGATGTGTTCTTGTAATTTAGTGTTTGATTTGTTACAGAGGGCACAGCAGCATAAATGTGTTCAGTATTAAGTTCCAAACGGTTCTGGGCAGGAATTCTTTAGACAGTCAGTTGCTGAATTTCTGTATGCATGACAGGTTGTTGTGAGTGAGTTCCCTGTGTGAAGGTGGGTGTTGAATTTACGGCTCAACTTGTTTCCCACGAGATGTTCTCCAGCTCCATGCTGGGCGTGTCCTCCTGCTTTGCCCCAACTTGTCCCAATCCTGCAGCAAGAATATTCACTCACTGTATGTTCCTAACCTTGAACAGGTCTTCAGCAGCTGACTAACACTGTGTGTTCCTGGACTCTAGAAGCAATGAAACTACCTTTAGCACCTGCAATAGGGTAAATAATATAAAACCACTGTTTAAAACAAAAAAAAATTAACACTTTCAGCAGCAGGTCTCTCTGAATGCTTTATAAAAATTTTAGTTACTAAGGTTGATGGAATACCAGAGTTTACAGGTTCCTTCCTGGATTCTGAACTGCTACATCTCCAATTCGTATCAGAACACATGACCCTGTTCCCATAGCGACTGTTCCCCTACCCTCAGTTACCGGGGAATCCCATTCACTGCTTTACTTTTAAAACTAAATACAAAGTTCCTCCTCTCTCCACTATTCTGTTTTTCTGTTTTGCTGTCTGCATTTCATTGCTAGCTCACTCTCCCGCTGCAAGAAATCTTGCAATTTATATGAATACCTTGTGTCTTCTTTCTCAATATCTTTCAGCTCTTTGATCCAAAGACATGGACTTCATTGGATATGAGGTTTCCACACACTGACTCTCACTGGGGTACGGGGTCCCTCTCTCTCACACAGACTCTCTCTGGCGTACAGGGTCTCACTCTCTCTCTCCACTCTCTCTCTCTCTCTCTCTCTCCACTCTCGTCACTGATTCCTTGTTAGTACCTGACATTGGGGTACATTTTGTGAGTGTTGACTCCCGTTGAGTTGTGCCCATCTCATAGGTGAATGAGCATCCTCTCAACAGCCGTTCTTGGCCTCATCCTTCGATGATTAGTCTGGCACTGACCCAGGTCTCTGTGGCTGCTTTAAGAATGTCACAAGACTCCATCCACAAGCAGTGTCCGTGTGATGATCTGTATTTTCTGTAAGTCGTGGGACATTGGCTTCAATCTATAGCTGTGGTGGGAGTAACTTCAAATGATACCTTCAGTCAAGAGATGAAATAAAGTTTCCCATCCATCATATTGCTGTCAGACCTTAAGTATTTTACTGCAAGAAATTTAGCGGAGAATTATGACTTAATACTTAGTATTAGGTGTTTAAGATTAATATTTCTTTGATATTGAGAATATTAATCTGTCAATGTTTAACTTCTCAGTGTAACTTGTGTCATTATTTTGTTGCTTTTAGGAGAATTCAGAACACTGGATTGTATTAGTAAAGTGATCTTGAGTCACAGAATGTAGAATTTGCAATTGTTTTGTGTGATGAGTATTTTGAGAATAACATTTTGTAAAACTTTACAGCAACAAAGTATTGTCTGATGCAGGGGAGAGTTCATAAATTCTACATCAGTCTACAAGGATGCGATTAGTCATAGGTTTGCGAGTTTGCTGTGAAAATGAATCTTTCTTTAACTGGCCCGTCCCTTAAAGCTGCAGAATAGGCACTGCATTGATGTCAGTCACTGTGGAAATCCTGCAAATTGATGCTTGTCAGTCTCTCCTGACTTCTGCCCAATGACAGCTTTTAAGAGGCAGGCAAACCAGCAGAAATCGATTATGGGTTAGATACCGTTTGTACCTTGAAGTTTGATTTGAACATGATTAAAAATGAGACTTAAAGAGTGAGACAGAACTATAGAACCATCTGTCCCACAATTAAAGTGGTACATTCTGTTCTGAAGAAGGATCACTGGACCAAAAACATTAACTCTACTTTCTCTCCACACATGCTGCCAGATTTGTTGAGTTTCTCCAGCAATTTCTGTGTTTGTTTCTGATTTCCAGCATCTGCAGTTCTTTGGTTTTTTTGTACAATTCTGTTTTTATTTTGATATAATTTCTTAATCTGATCATTGTTATAGTTAAGTAACAAAACATGCGTAGTCTTGGTTCAAACACGGATAAGAGAACTGAATTCCAGAAATGAGGTGAGAGTGACAGCCCTTGATATCAAGGCTGCATTCAACTGAGTGTGGCATCAAGACACCCTAGCAATACTGGGATCAACAGCATTGTGGGGCAACCTACAGGACATGGCTGGCAGCAGTTCAAGAAGGCAGCTCATCTTCACCTTCTCAAGGGCAACAAGGAATGGGTAATAAATGCTGAGCCAGCCACGTAAAACTTTTAAAAATGGTTATCAAGGGGCAAACTGTCCACTGATTGGAGTCGCACCTGGCATATCAGAAGATGCAGTGTTTGCTTGAGGTCAATCATCTCCATTCCAGGACAAGTTTATAAGAGTTGCTCAGAGTAGATATTTTCTGATCAACCTGTTCAGGATTGTTATTACGCATATAGAAGTAAGACCTGAATTCAGGTCTCCTAGTTCAGAGGTAGACACAGAGCTTCCTGTTTTCTCATCAACCTGTGCAGATGTATTATAACATACTTCCGGAGCAAGTGGGACTTGTACTTGACTCGAGGTAGGGACACTACCACTGCACCATGACAGCCCCTAGTTCCTCAGGGTATTTTTAAATCAGTCTGTTTAGGGGCATTATGACCTAGCACTTGAACTGGGGTCATCTGTTCTGGAGACAGGGACACTACCACTGTGCCACGATTCTTAGATATTTAGGGTTGTGTCCTCAGCCAACCATCTTCGCCTGCTTCACCAACTACCTTCACTTCATCATAAGGGAAGTGGGATGTTCAGTGACAACAGCAGTGTTCAGCATCATTCATGACTCCTCAGAAGAGCCAGGCAATGTCTCCAACAAGAAACAATCTCACCACCTATCCTTGACAATCAATGGCATTACCATCACTGAATCCCCATTATCTGTATAATGTGGATTACTATTGACTAGAAACTCAACTGGACTAGACATATAAACACAGTGACTACAAGAGCAGGTCAGATGCTGGGAATTCTGTGATAAGGAACTCCCCAAAATATGTCCACCATCTACAATGCACAGGTCAGGAGTGTGAGGGAGTATTCAGCACTTGTCTGAATGAATGTAGCTCCAATAACAAGAAGCTTGGCACTGTCCAGGACAAAGCGGCCCACGTGATTGGCACTACATCCACAAGCATTCATTCCCTCCACCACTGACCCACTCAGTAACAGCAGTGTGTACTATCTACAAGATGTACTGCAGAAATTCACTTAAGATCCTCAGACAGCACCTTCCAAACCCACGACCACTTCCATCTTGAAGGACAACAGCAGCAGATACAGGGGAACACCACCCCCTGCAAGTTTCCTTCCAAATCACTCACCATCCTGAATTGGAAATATATTGCCATTCCTTCACTGTTGCTGGGTCAAACTCCTGGAATTCCCTCCCTAAGGGCATTGTGGGTCTGTTTACTCCCTGATCTGCAGCAGTTCAACAAGAATAGCTCACCACCACCTTGTTGACGGTAACTATAGATGGGCAATAAATCATTTCTTATTGTCACAGTGAAAAGTATCATTTTACCTGCTATCCAAACAAATCATACCTCAAGTAAGACAGGGTAATAGAACAGAATGTAGAATATAGTATTACAGCAACAGAGAAGGTGCAGAGAAAGATTAACTCATATATTAGAGCGGTCTGTTCATAACAACGGGGATGAAGCTGTTCTTGAATCTGTTGGTACACATTTTCAAACTTTTGTAGCTTCTGCCCGATGGAAGAGGGTGGGAGGGGTCTTTATTGGCTACTTTCCCAAGGTAGCTGAAAGTGTAGATAGAGCCAATGGATGGAAGGCTGGTTTACGTGATGGACTGGGCCTTGTGGCCTTAGACAGAGTAGTTGCCGTACCAAGATGTGATGCATCTGGGTAAGATGCTTTCTATGGTACATCTGTAGAATATTGACCCAGACAGTGACTCAGTTTAGCTATAATTCAGCCTGAGATATGAAGAGACTTTTTGAGGTGCTGTCTTTTGGACAAGATGTTATCCCAAGGCCTCAACTACCCCCCTCACCTTGATGTTAAAGATCCCAGTATAAATTCACCTCAGACAGCACCTTCCAAACCCATGACCACATCCATCTAGAAAGACAAAGGCAGCAGATACATGGGAACACCACCCCCTGCAAGATCCCCTCCAAGCCATCCTAACTTGGAAATATATTGCTGTTCCTTCACTGTCACTGGGTCAAAATCCTGGAATTCCCTCCTCAAGGGCATTGTAGGTCTCCCTATGACACTTGGACTTCAGCAGTTCAAGAAGGCAGTTCGACCCCACCCTCTCAAGGACAACTAGGGATGGGCCATAGACGCTGGGCCCAGCCCATGATGCCCATGTCCCACAACTGAACATAAAAAACAGTTGGAAGAACAATGAGGAAGGAGGGGAGAGTTTTCCACAGTGTATTTATAACATTAGCAACAGCACTAGTTTCACTCGTTCATTTCAAGGCTATTTTTGGGATCTTGCTATGTGAACTTTACCATGTTTTTGTACTGCAACAAATGGGAAGGGCATGGTGGAGATGGGGAGAGGATGGCAGAGTGAGGGAGAGAAGGTTGAAGGTGAGTGCTTGGGGATTAGTGCGGCGGTTGAGGGGAATTGGAGTGCGGGGAATGTGGGTTTGGGTCCAACAGACGGAGCCAGAAACAAGGATGGGATTGTGGCACTTTATCCCATTGGATTTATGGAGGACAGTGACCAGTTTGTCAAGCCGCTGGTGTCTGAGTGTTGTGCTGTCTGACCTGGTTGCAGTGTGTTACTCATTGTTTAATTCCTGATCATGGAATCATACTGTACATAGGAGGCCCTTCAGCCCATTGAATCTGTACCACCAAAAACACACTACAGTGGTCCCACTTTCACATACTAGACCCATTGCTTTGAATGTTATGACATTTCAAGTGCACGTCCCATTTCAACTACTCTCCCAGACGGTGCCTCCCAGACTCCCACCACCCTCTGGGTGAAAAACAGTTTCCTCATATTGCCTTAAACCTCTCGTCTTTCATCTTAAGATTGTGCTCCCTTCATTTTGACCCTTCAGCTGAGGGGAACAGCTGCTTCCTATTCACCCTGTCCATGCCCCTCTATCAGGTCCCCACTCAACCCTTGTCTTGTCTTAAGAAACAGTCTTATCCACCCTCTCTTCAGAACTAAACTGCTCCAGGCCAGGCAACATCCTGCTGAATCTCCTCTGCACCCCGTCCAGTGCTATCACATACTTCCAATAGAGAGGTGACCTCAGTACTTCAGCTATGGCCTGATCATTACAGCACTCCAGGCTTGTTGGCTATTTGAATTCAATTCTGTTCCTTAACTGCATTTGATTTTTATGGCCAATTATACAGACTGAACTTTGAGCTTCCAAACATGAGACTCTTATTCCAGAGTTTGGTATTGTGAAGTTTGACTGAAATTTATTTTCCAACTCCAGTAGTTCAGCAATTTTCCTGCACTTCCTTTGCCAGCCTGAATTCTCAGCCCCATGTGCATGTGGGGAGAATGAACCCTTGGATCATCTTTCCAACTGGGCTCATTCACTGTTTAATGAAAGGCCATAACATGAGCAGCTCCTGTTGTGGGCCCTTGGGACTCTCCAGCCGAAATCCTGAATCTGCCATAAACACCAAATCCTCAGGGGGATGATTCAGGCTACGCTCAGCTTTCTGGCCTCTCTCAGTCACTTCCACTCTCCACCTCTGTGTTTTCGTGGCTTCTTCCTGTGCAGTGAGATTCCGGGTTCACAGAGACTCTAGCCTCACTGTGCCTGGGTTCCAGTGTACCTGAGAAGTGGTTAATCCTGCTGTATACTGGACATTGACCTTAGACATTGTTACTTTATCAATCAGGTTGGTCACCCTCAGCTGCTTCGTCTGATTCACTGTAACTGTGTCTAACTCTGTCCAGAGGAGGAATTAGTCAGAGGGGTGACAGGAAGTTGTTCTGACGTGTTTTCATGGGGTTAGAGAGGAGATGTCGGATGTTCTGGAGGAAGAAGTTGTGCTGGCTGTGAGAGCGCACTTGGCTGAATTAGACTCTCTGACCTGGAGCTCAGTCCCGGGGTCGGGGGGGGTTGTCCCTGTCCAACTGAAGGTCATCTGCTCCCTCGAACTCTCACAGGTCACTCACTCCCTCCCTTCTCTCATCACCAGCAAAGAATGGAAAATCACTTTTTATTTTGAACAACAAAGCATTAAGAACCTCACTTTTCCCCATCTCATGAACCTGATTCCTGGTATTTTGACAAGCTAGGGTCCATTTCTCACTGTTTCTTGGTTGTGTGTGTCTCTCTCATCTTTCTTTTCCTTCCCATTCACCAAAATTGAGAGTCAGAGTGGAGATGCTCAGATTCTTGTCTGTCTGTAAAATATGCAAATGGCTATCAATTACAGTTAGACTGACAATTGAGGCTACATGACTAAAGAAAGCATCTGTTACACAATCTTTAGTTACTCATCAAAACTTCACTCACAGCTGGATGTCCAATACTCCAGATGTGGACATGGGCTGATGTCTTTAGCCAAGTTTTGAGTCCTGATATCTCTGTGCCTCAGTGTGAAAGTACCTTAGACCATGTTATTCTAATGAAGGTAGTGGCCTGAAGACTTGCCAGGCCCAGTCTTCTTTTAATTTCAAAACTATACTTTATTCATAAAATTACTCTTTGTATACATAGTCAGTCTGTACAGTCTTTGCATATGGAGAACAAACATATGCAAAGGCATTTCACGTACAAGATTTAAATCACATATATTCGAGGCACCAGAAGGGTCCGATAACTAAAACCCCCATTTATCATCAGCAGGAAGACTTCAGACAGTGCTGTTTCCCCAATGCACCTCGGCAGCAGCTTCCCCAAGCTTTAGTGCGTCCCTCAGCACATAATCCTGCACCTTGGAATGTGCCAGTCTACAGCACTTGGTCAGGGTCACGCCCTTGTTCTGGAAGACCAATAAGTTTTATGCAAAACGATGTTGGTTATGTATTGCACCCCCCCCACCTCCAACACACACACACACACACACACACACACACACACACACACACACAGTGTCCCTGTGGACACATCCATCTCAGACCTCCAAATGATAGGGAGGATGGCTCGGGTGACAGCAACGGCGCAGGTTCAGGGAATGGGCCAGACCTGCATCTTGTACAACAAAAGAGTGCTCCACACCTAATGACCAGGTTTTTACCTGCAATGGAGGGGGAGTGGAGCTCCCAAAAGCCCAGTTTCTGCTTCACTTTGGCTATGCACTTCTCCAAACGATATTCCGAGCACCTTCAGGTAATCTGCCCTGACGGTGAAAGGGATAGAGGATCAGTTGATTTAGTTCCCAAAGAACACAGCCTCACTCTTACCTCGATTTACCTTGGCTCTGACAGCAGATCCGAGCAGAAAATGGCATGTGCAGGAAGGCTTTGACCTTCAGGCCTCTGCTGCCTGGAATAGTCACCCCCTCTCAGGCTCCCAAACTTGCTGATGGACTTGGCAAAGGGCTCTATACAACACACACAAGGAAGGAGAGAATGAGCAGCTCGGCCTGACTCCGGATCGGATCGGGAAACTTTCAGATTCCCACCTATTGATTAAGACTGCACTAATAATATTAGTGTAGAGCAATTGGATCCATTTGTAAATTCCCTTCCCATTTTGGAGACCATGTCCCACATGTGGATGTGATATCCTGCCAACTCAGTCACCCAGATTGCTCCGGTTTGGGATAGTCAGGTATTTTCCAGGTGGATTTGGTTCTGCCTCAGGCCCTTGATCTCCTCATTGGCTGCTGTTTGAGTTTTGGACTGTTTTTAAAAAAAAATCTTCCTCCTCCACAGCACACTGGCTGTGACAGTCAGCTCAGAGTCAATCACCCCAACTGAGGAGATCTAATCTCCTGGTTATGTTTTTTTACACACCCCTACACTATCGCCATATAACAGTAGTGCTTTAGCTGCTGTTTATTGAATTGTTTGGCATTTGGTAAGAAACTTGGTAACCTGGGAAAATATGCCTTGTGATTGGAATCAGCAGCTTTGGGATCAAAGGTTGTTGTAATAGTTTTATTTAAAAGGAACATCTTTCAGTTTCTCAGTAAAATCTCCCACATTCAAATGAAGGATAGGCTCACGGTAGTTCCAATGTGTGTGGGAAGCTGAGCAAACACTGGGTGTGAGAATCTGTGTCTGTGTGGGGAGCGGCTGTGAGTCATTGCAGTCAATATTCAAATGATTGGAGGAACTTTTTACAACCTCCCTAATGACCTGTCTCTCTCAAACTCAAGTCCAGGGTTTAGTGATGTTTCTAGTTATTCAGTGATTGGTGGGAGATGGTCAGACTGGAATCCAAAACTCAGATGTTATCCTGCAAGACTCCGCACAATTTTAATGAATGTTTAATTACCCTGTGATCTGGAGGAAGGAGGGGTGGATATTGAAAAGACAGAGTTGGGGTGGGGGGACAGAGGAGGATGGTTTGGTGGGAGACGGTAATGGGAGGGTGGGGATTTCAGTGGAAAGTTGGGGGGGTGGTGGTGGTCAGTGGGAGGCTCTGGGTTTGATGGTTTTTGGTGCCCTCATGTGGAGAGAGATTTCTGATCCAATCATTTCCTGAAATTATATTTAAATATAATCCGAGAAAATGACAACTTCTGATGAAGTCACTGATTTGAAACATTAGTTCTCACACCACCGCTTTTAGACTTTAGTTTTTGCTGTCCATTGGCTGAGAGTCCAAGCTCCTTTCAGTCACAGAATCTCAATGATGAGTGGAGACTTGGGAGCTTCACACATCTTCTGCGCTTTTGCACAATAAGTAACATTCTCATCGCACAAATGCCAGGCAACGAGCATCTCCAACAGGAGAGACTCTAACCCGATATCCCTTGATATTCAATAGCATTGCCATCACTGAATCCCCCACTATCAACATCCTGGGAGTTACCATTGACTAGAAATTGGACTGGACTCACCACATAAACACAATGTCTACAAAAATAGGTCTGAGGCTAGGAATATTGCAGCAAGTAACTCACCTCCTGACTCCCCAGAGCCTGGCCACTATCTACAAGGCACAAGCCAGGAGTGTGATGGAATACTCCCCACTTGCCTGGATGAGTGCAGCCCCAACAACACTCCAAAAGCTTGACATTATCCAGGACAAAGCAACCCGCTTGATTGGTACTACATCCACAAGCATCCACTCCCTCCTCCACCGACGCTCAGTAGCAGCAGTGTGTACTATCTACAAGATGCACTGAAGAAATTCACCAACGATCCTCAGTTAGCACCTTCCAAATCCATGACCACTTCCATCTGGAAGGACAAGGGCAGCAGATATATGGGAACACCAACACTTGCAAGTTCCCCTCCAAACCACTCACCATCCTGACTTGGAAATATATCGCCATTCCTTCATTGTCGTTGGGTCAAAATCCTGGAATTTCCTCCTGAATGTCATTGTGGGTCAACCCATAGCAGGAGGACTGCAGTTGTTCAAGAAGGCAGCTCACCACCACCTTCTCAGGAGCAACTAGGGATGGGCAAGAAATGCTGAGCCCAGCCAGTGACACTCTCAACCCATCAATGAATAAAACAATCTAATAACACTTTTCTCTTCTCTCTAACCGCCGGCTCCTACGAAGGATGTAAAGATTATCCGTTCCCTGATATTGGGCGAGTTGGAACGAGGTCAGAGACAGTTCCAGGGTTTGTGTTTCATCACCAGACTCCACAAGAATGAAATGATTCCCAGTGAATCGATGGCCAAGCTGCGTCAGGTAAGTTGGGAACTGTCAGAAACTGGAGCTCCTGTCAAACCTCCTTCCTGTCTCCTCATGTTTTCAAACCCCCTCCCCTATTGCTGCATTCTCCCCTAACCCCC
>NC_063363.1:1711045-1721271 GCF_021869965.1 Rhincodon typus
TCTCTCTCTCTCTCCCTCTCCCCCTTCCCCTTCCCCTTCCCTCCTCTCTCTCTCTCCCTCTCCCCCTTCCCCTTCCCTCCTCTCTCTCCCCCCCTTCCCTTTGCTTCTCACTTTCAGACACATTAAAACCTATGGACTTGACAAAGGTTTGGGTTTTTCTGGCTCGTTATCCCGTTTTGAAGTTGGATCATCTGTTTTGATTTGTGCTACTACCATGAAGCATTATGGGATCTTTTGTTATGTAAAAGGTGTTAGATAAATGGAATGTGGATTCGATTGGTGGCTCATTTAGGGGAAATCTTTGTTGATGGGCTGAATGGCTTGGATGTTTTTTAATGTTCTTTGTTTTTGTTTCTCTAGTTGCTGTATTTTTAAGTTTTGTTTTTGAAACATTGCTTTGTCAGCTCCTGCCTGAGCTCAGTTGCTGACCCTTGACTCTATTCTCGTTCTGTCTCTACAGAAGAATCCGAGAACTGTCCGTGTGGCAGAGGAACAGCGAGGTCCTGAGCACCTGTACATGGATGTTGCAGTGAATTACAGCAAGGCCAGCCACCTGAGTGTCCACATCAACAGCGCCTGTGCAGAGGCCACTGATGCAGTCTACACAAGACAGAGCGATGTGAAATACTGGATCGAGAAAGGTTTATGAAATGAACATGTGACAGAGATTGATCAGAGAATCTGGAGGAGACCATTCACTCCTTTTAAAGCCTGTCCTGCTGTTCAGTTTGATTTTACTTCATCTATACATCAACTTTGTCAGCCTCCTCATCCAACTTAAATCTTCATAATCTCAGCTTTAAAACTTTCAGCATCAATAGTTTTTCTGGGGGATAGTTCCAGATTTCTAGTTTCCTGTGTGTGTGAGGAAGTGTTTTTGGACTTAACCCCTGAACTGTCTGGCTCACGTTTTAACATTTAGACCCTCACCCCCCAAACCCCGCCCCCTCCCCCCTTCCCCCCCTTTCCCCTCTCCCAAACTGATGTCTGGTTCTCACAGACTGACAGATATTCTGCTCAGACTCTCATTCACATCCGCAGGGAAACATACAAATGCTAAATTGATACCAAAAGTAAAATAAAGAACTGCAGATGCTGGAAATCTGCAACAAAAACAGATTGCTCGAGAAACTCAGCAGGTCTGGTAGCATCTGTGGAGAGAAAGCAGAAAGCACAGATTATCTCCCCAGATGCTGCCAGACCTACTGAGTTTCTCCAGCAATTTCTGTTATTGTTGCGGAAAACAGGCCATTTGGGCTGAAGGAGTTCCTGCTAACTGCTGTCGCCTGTGTGAACTAACAGTTCTGATCAAACTCACCTGCCAGATTCCCAAATCCGTTCAGCACCATTTTCCTTTCTCCCTGTCTCCAGGTTAACCCAGACTGTGACTATGTAACTTGTGCCAAGCTGACTGAGTTGTTGTATGATTCACACAATACAAGGATGACCTTGAGTCAGTGCAGTGTAATCAAAGAGAGGGGTTAAAGGGGGTGGGGAGGATAGGGGTGAGACGAAGAGGGAGGGGAGGGGACTGCAGTATGGGTTGGGATGTGGAATGGGCCGATGGATTGACCTTTTCTCTTTGGGTTCCGTACAGGTATAGATCCTTCGATCTTCGAAGTGGTGGCAGTTTCCGAGGACGTGCCGCACTGCCGGCTGAGTCGGGATCGCTGGAAAGGCTGCATCTGCCGCTACTCCCTCTGTATCGAGTGGTACCCATGCTTCCTGAAATACTGTCGCACAAAAGACTCTGCAGGCAAGACCAGCTCTTACAAATGTGGCATCAAAAGCTGCCAGAAATGCTCGCATTTTGACTTCTATGTCCCGCAGAAACAGCTGTGCCTGTGGGATGAAGATATTTAACCATTTCTGTTGCCCATTTGCTCGGACCAGCTGACAGAAGATGGCTGCAGGGGAGAGCTGAATCCCCCCCTTGTAGAAACGAGGCTGGAGTGTAAGTGTTTGAGATTCTGGGCTCAGGGATGGTATGGCCGTGTGAGGGACAAACAAAACAGAATCCAATGGGACTGGGGTTCAGTGAGGGAAGTTCTGGCTTGTGCTCAGTCACCTCCCCCCTTCCCCATTCCTCCCCTTCCCCTTCCCCCTCCTTCCCTCTTCCCTAACTGGGCAGGGGCACTGGAGTTCTTAGGGTTACTGGGTCAGTAGTTCCAGTTTGGGACAGTCCCCCGACCCTCTCCACTCCCCTGTACGGACGAAGGAGGTCCTGAATGGTTTCACTGTCGCTGAGGACAATGACTGTGCATTGGGAATTCTTACTGAGTGTCTGTCATTAGGGTTCGTCTGATTTACCCTTTGATTACTTGGAGGACTAACTAATATCACAGTTTACTTAAATTCTGATTAATTCCAGTGCTGTTTTCCAACAGTCCAGATGGTGAGGTTATCTGGGTCCATTCACAGTAATGAAATTCCAGAGGAGAATTTCCAATCTCTCTGGTTTCTGAAGCTTCAGTAATTAATGTCTGCAATATATTGGTGTTTGCTGAACAAGTTAGATATCTCTCGGGTCAGATAGTGGGGTGTGGGGCTAAACCTGAGTCAGAGAGAACCACGTTCCACTGTGGGCTTTCCTCCAAGTTCAACCACCTTTAACGTAATGCTCACCACCCCCTGCAACCCCCCCACCCACCCCCACATTTGTGACCAGCATCTTATCAGCTTCACAGAGTGGTCCAGTCTTTCAGGAGGAGGTTCTCACTGATTCCACAGCCCAGGGGACTGACTTGTTGAATGGTATCAGGATGTTGCGTTTTCTCCAGTGTTGGACCTCCATCCTGAACTTGCTGTTTGTCAGCAACCACTTTGATTTGTGATTGCCCTTATTTTGTGTCAGAGAGGCTTGTGGTTGAGGTTTTGTTGAAGTCTGAGCCTTGGCTGTTTCAGTTGTGTTCAGGTGTCCTGGTTCAGAACCAGCTGTTACTGATGGAGGTCTGAAAGTCTGCAGTTAACATTTGTGTTGTCTACCAGAGGTGGGGGTGGGGCTGGGGGGGTGCACCTGAATACCAAGGAAAAATCGGAGAAATTGGTAAATTGGTAGATTCTTGCCATCTCCTCAGTGTGTTTCACCGATTGCTGCCTTAATTTCCCTCAATGTATAACACATTCTGCAGCTAGTGACTTGACTGTGACTGACCTGTGAAGATTGAACTTTGCAGATTTTGGATATGAAATAATGGGATTTATAGTTTCACCAAGATACTTTTCTTCATTTTTTAATCACATAGTTTCTTTGTTGATTTAATCTAAATATTTCAAATGGTTCCAGTTCTTTGTACCTCTCTGTATTTTCCAAATGCCACAAGGAGAAGGATTTTCTACTCTGTGTATATGTTATTTGTAAAACATCCGTCCTGTGAAACTCTAAGTCAGTGTTTCCGAAGATTGAAGAATATAGTCTTATTTCAAAGGATCATCCTCCTTGACCTGAGTTCTCCAGAAGCCAGAGTCCTTTTAAATTTCAGTTTAAACGTCTGAATCACCCCCAAAAATTATTCATTGTAAAATGGAAGTCTGAGGGTTAGCTGCAAGGAAAGAGTTTAATCGTTGCCACAGTATTGAGTTCTTATCAGTGTTTTCCTTGAGGAATGTGTTTGTGAATTAAAAACTAAAATGAAACTGAGTAACCAAAGATGTAGGAAGCTGTCCCCAGCTCCTTTTAAATCAACATTTCCTTTTTGTGAAGGAGGTGGGTGACTGAGCATGCATCCTCTTTGATCCTTCAGTAACTTTGCTTCTAAACCTTTCACCAGAAATGAAAAGAATATCAGACTGTGACTTAAATTTGAGTTTCATGGTCAGTAACTGAGCATTGTTTGAGAATTGGTGCCTTAACTCAACTTATAAATCAGTGTTGCAGATTTGATGCTCTGCACTGCCAGGTTGTGCCAGATAAAGAAATATGATTTAATTTGCAGGTGTTTGGCTTCACATTCTTACTTGTCTGTTATAATCAGGTGTCTTGCTTACTGATATTGGATTGGAATGTGACTAGATCTAGCATCACTTGGTGCAGTGATAGCTGATGCTGTGATGCCATATTCTGACAGAATTCTTGAACCATTAATTGGCCACAGACTGGGAGAGAGAAATGTGTGGGAGCCCAGACTGAACAGATCACTTTCAGATCTGTGATCCCTTGGTGATTGTTCTTTCATTCTTCCTCCTCATCAGTGGTCTGAAGCCATGTTTGTTTTCATTAATCTCCTGGTCTCAAATATAACGCTAACACTTTACAAAGGCTTTCAGAGTAGCCATTACTTCTGATAAAGATTTCAGGGAATCGAGCAGTAACTACACCCTCGATTGGAGATCTTTGCAAAATAAATGCTGATGAACTAGATTTGTCATTTATCAGATTGGTCAGTGTTCAGATATTCATGAAGAAACTGAGCCCACATTGTGCCTGAGAACAGATTCATCATGCAGTCAGAGGAGGTTTGTTTGCTTCTAGATGCCGTGGTGTTGGTGCCAAAGTTTTGGGGTGTTGAGGAAATGCTTTTTTGGAATGGGAGAATGTTTTGGGGTACCATGACAACAGGGGAATGTTTGGGGTATTGCGGTGATAGGGGAATGTTTTGGGGTGACTCAACAGTGCAAATGCCTTCACTGCAATAACTCTGCAGAATCTCACAAAGTGCCTTCAGTATTTCAGAAATGTCCTAATAAATAAAATTATTTTTGTATTATTGTGTAAAAATAAAAGATTGCTTTATTCATAAAAGAAATTAACTCTGTTTGCATATTTGGAGAATTTATTGGATTCAGTAATAAACTAGTCCACTGGTGATACCTATTTCTTTGTGATAGATTTGAATTGATTTGCCGTCTCATTTCTCAGCTTCCATTCAGGTATTTAACTGGTTCTTGGTTATTAAGTTGGTCTGAGCTTCAGGAGGAGGGAGAAGAAAAGGTTGAGGGAGGGAAGTGCAAATGGTTGGGTAGAGGTGATGGGGAATGGGAGGGATGGTGAATGAGGGGGAGTGGAATGGTATGGGGAAGAAGGGAGTGTAAATGGTTACAACAGAATAACAGGGAAGTGTAAGGCAGTTGATGAAGAAGACGAAGCTTCAATGAGCACTTTATCTAATGACAGTAAATAAAAGGACAACTAATAGGACAGAAGAATGTGGAAGACTGTATAAAACTGAAGATATTGCACAGGTAACATGAGAATATTCAAAGAAGATTAAAATTCTAAACCCACGTGTGAATAGGGAACTGTGTATGGAATTCTGTGAGATTGGGATTTAAATGATTTGGAGTGGTGACAAGATTTTGGTAAGATTGAGAAATGTGTATGTGATGACACCAACTGCTCCCCCCTCCATCTGATGGTGATGTTGGGCAAGTCTGATCCCAGTGATATCAAATGTTTGTTTTTTTCTTTTCAGTTAGTTATTGCGGCCAGTCACTACACATTTACACACAGTTGCCAATGTTCTTTTGACACAAGACAGCTATGTGGTTGACTCTTAACTGCTGTCTGGGCAATTAGGGATGGGCCATAAATGCTGCCCAGCCAGCGATGCCCTCCTCCCGTGAATGAACAAAGAGAAAAAAGGTCCTATTGTCTTGAATATTCATGACATAAAACTTGAACCTTAATCTGATGATATTCCTTTTGATTGTCCATATCTTGTAAAGTAATTGAACTAACCTTTCTGCTGCAGTTTGTGCTGTAATATCTGGAAGGCACTGCTTCAGGAAATCTTATTATAGACTCAGACATTTACAGCGCAGCAGGAGGCCATTTCAACCCATTGGGTTCATGCCAGTCAATAAAGATCTGACTACTCTAATTCCATTTCCCAGTTTTTGGCCTGTCGTCCTAGAGGATATTGCAATGCAAGTGAGTGAGTACTGCTACTTAAATGGTATGAGAGTTTCTGACTCAACTCTGTACACCTCTACCAGATCCTCTCTCAACTTTCACTGCTCCATGAAAAACAATCCCTTTCCTCATAGCTTAGAGCCTCTAGGCTGTGCAGCATCCTGGTAAATCTCCTCTGCATCCTGTTGAATGTTATCATATTCATCCTATAGTGTGGTGACAGAACTGCACATAGTATTCCAGCTGTGGCCTAACCAGCGTTTTATAAGTTAATAAATTCATAACATATAGGGGCAGAATGGCTCTGCCATTCAACCATGGCTGATATGCTCCTCACCCCCATTTTCCTGCCTTCTCCCCATAACCCTTCAACCCATTACCAATTAAAAATCTAATTCCTCCTTTAAATTTGCTCACTGTCCCAGCATCCACTGCACTTTGGGGTAGCAAATTCCACAGATTCACCACTCTTTGGGAGAAGTAGGTTCTCCTCAACTCTGTTTTAAATTTGCTACCCTTTATCCTAAGACCATGACCCCTCATCCTAGAATGCTCCACAACAGGAAGCATCTGCTCCACATCTATTTTATCTATATCTTTTATCATCTTGAATACCTCAATTTGATCTCCCTCATTCTTCTATATTCGGGGTATAAGCCTAAACTGTTCAATTGCTCTTTATATGACAAACCCCTCATCTCTGGGATCAATCTAGAGAACCTCCTCTGAACTACCACCAATGCCATTACATCTTTCCTTAAATAGGGGACCAAAACTGTGCACAATACTCCAGGAGCAGTCTCACCAATGCCTTGTATAGTTGCAACAATACTTTCTTACCTTTCTATTCTCTTCCTTTAGCTATAAAAGCCGACATTCCATTCACTTTCTTTATTATTTGCTGTACTTTCGTGCTAGTTTTCTGTGACTCATGAATGAGGACACCCAGATCCCTCTGCACCGGAACACCCTGAAGTTTCTCCCCCTTTAGATAATAGGTTTCCTTCCCATTTTTCTGACCAAAATGCATGACCTCACACTTATCCACATTAAACTCCATCAGCCATATTTTGGCCCACTCTCCTAACTTATCTATATCTATTTGTAAGGTTCTTATTTCCTCATTGCGATTTACTGTGCCACCTATTTTTGTGTTGTTCTAGGCTATAGAGCCTTCTATCCCTGTATCTAGGTCATTAATGTAGTTTGTAAATGGCTGGAGTCCAAAGACTGAACACTATGGCACTCCACAAGTTCCTTCTTGCCATCCAAAAATAAAACCCATTTACCCTGACTCTGTCTTCTGTCCATCAGCTAGTCACCTATCCAAGCTAATAAATTACTCCTGATCCCATATGATCCAACTTTGTCAATTAGCCTTCTGTGTGGCATCTTATCAAATGCCTTCCAGAAGTCCAGATATATTACATCTACAGGATCCCATTATCCACTTTGTTTGTTACATCTTCGAAGAACTCTAGCAAATTAGTCAAATATGATTTGCCCTTCATAAAACCAAACTGACTCTGATGGATAGCGTTTTGACTTTCCAAATGACCTGAAATTTCTTCCTTGATAATTGATTCTAACACTTTGCCAACAACAGATGTTAAACTAACTGGTCTGTAATTTCCCACATATTGCCTCCGTTCCTTTCTGAATAAGGGTGTTACATTAACATTTTTCCCATCCACTGGAACCTTTCCCATGTCCAGGGAATTTTGGTATAATGTAACCAATGGATCCACGATCTCCACCACCACTTCCTTTAATACCCTAGGATGTAGGCTGTCAGGCCCCGGGGACTTATCTGCCCTCAATCCTAATAGTTTGCTGAGTACCTTTTCCCTATCGATGTTGATTATTCTAAGTTTAACCCTTTCTATTGCCTCTGACGTGCCCATCCAATAGGAATGGTAATATTGTCCTCCACCGTGAAAACTGAGGCAAAGTATTGATTTAGCTTCTCTGCCATTTCACTGTTCCCCACTATTAATTCTCCAGTTTCATCCTCCAAGGGACCAACATTCGCCTTAGCAACTGTCTTCCCTTTTAATTACCTATTGAAGCTTTTGCTATCCTTCTTGATATTTTGTGCTAGTTGTCTTTTATAATTTACCTTAGTTCTTTTTATTAATTTTTTAGTATCCCTTTATTTATGTTTGAAAGTTTCCCAATCCTCCAGCCTGCCACTGGCCTTTGCAATATGGTATACCTTAGTTTTTGACTTTAGATTGTCCTTGACCTCCTTGTTTAGCCATGGATGTTTTTTACCTCCCTTACCATCTTTCTTCCTCACGGGGATATATTTTAGTTGTGAGGAATTGAGTAGCTCCTTAAACAACTGCCACTGCTCATCTGCTGGCTTATCTTTTAGCCTTTCTACCCAATCTACTCAGACCAAATCTGTCCTCATGCCTCTGTGATTTCCTTTGTTTAATTCCAGAACACTACTGTGGGAATGCACTTTCTTTCCTACCCCCAAACTGAAGTTTGAATTCTACCGTACTGTGGCCACTACTCCCTAGATGATCTTTACCTAGGATGTCATCAATCAATCTCTCCTCATTATACAATACCAAATCCAGAATAGTCTGCTCCCTGTTTGGTTCTACAACATACTGCTCCAAGAAACAGTGTCTCTAAAACATTCAATGAACTCTGCTTCCAAGCTACCCTGGCCAATTTGATTCTTCCAATCTACATGCATGTAAAATCAACCTCCCACTGCTCTAGCATATTTTCATCTGCAAGTAGCTGTTCCCAGTTCCTTGGGCCAAATTGTATCTAATCTTAGTAAAGTTAACTTTTCACCAGTTTAGACATTTTATTCCCAGCTCATCCTTATCCTTTTGCAGCACTATCAAAAGAATTCCAAAATAGTATTCCTGTAATCCTTAAGAACTATGTAGATGAGCTTCAAGGATCAAAAATCGAGAAATGGCAAAAAGGTGATTCAAGATCATCGAGAAAATTATTCTTCAATTACTGATAAAGAGAATCGGACCACTGGAGGTTCCAAATATTTTGTTTCAAAGGGAAATGTATTTCCATCTGCTTCTAATCAAGGTGGTAAACCATTGAAAGTCCTAAGAGACACTGGAGCAAGTTAGTCGATGCCTGATGATACAATTCATCTTTTAAATGGGTTAAAGAAAGAAAAAAAATTAGAACATAGAACTGTACAGCATAGGAGCAGGCCCTTCAACCCATAAGGTTGTGCCAAAAATGGCGCCAAATTAAACTAATCCCTTCTGCCTGCCCTTGATCCATATCCCTCCATTCCCTTGCATACCTAAAAGCCCCTTAAATGACCCTATTGTATCTGCCTCCACCACGACATTTGGCAGTGCATTCCACATTCTTACCACTCTCTGTATAAAAAACTTGCCCCTCACATTTCCTCTAAACTTTCCCCCTCTCACCTTAAATGCATGCCCCATAGTTTTAGACGTTTCAACTCTGTGCAAAACATTCCGACTGTCAATCATATCTATGCATCTCATAAATTTATAGACTTCTATCAGGTCTCCCCTCAGCCTCTGCTGCTCCAGAGAAAATAACTCAAGTTTTTCCAGCCTCTGCTTATAGCTCATTCCCTCTAATCCAGGCAACATCCTGGTAAACCTCTTCTGCACCCTCTCCGAAGCATCCACATCTTTCCTGTAATGTGGTGACCAGAACTGAATGCAATACTCTAAGTGTGGCCTAACCGAAGACTTATGAAGCTGCAACATGACATCTTGGCCCTTGTACTCAATTCCCAGGCAGCCTAGAGTGTGCCGAACCTGCAGGAGGTCAGGGCACACAGTGACAGACTGCAAAGTGACCCTCTGCAGGAACTGCAAACAGGAGGGGCACCTGATTAAGGACTGCAAGGAGTCCAAGAGCTGTAACCTGTGTGTGTGTGTGTGTGGGGGGGGGGGGGGGGGGGGGGGGTGACACTAACAGCTCCCCTGACAATGGGGACGTGCGGAGGGATGGCCATCAACAAAAACAGGCACAGCACCAAGAGGAGAAGGAGAGGGGCCCCCACCTCCGCTGTCCTGAGGGGCCCAGTAAAACCCAACCTCCAGCCACTGGGTACCAAGGGGGCACCCACTGTACCACATTCCGGGCAACCAGGAGCAGTGATGTTTTAATAAGGAGCTGAGCACGACAGTCCCCCTATCGGACTCAGAACTGGACCTTCCTGGTTTCATCCTCACCCTGAGACACTGAATCAGGGCAACTTCCACCGCCCACCCCCAGGGATGAATAGAACGGTTACCTCAGTGCGGAGAGTGTCCAACAGTCTGCCCACACCAAGGGGATACAGGGGAATTCCCTAGTGGGAAGACCATGGGTGAATGGACATTGGGTCTATGGGTAATTC
>NC_063363.1:1726271-1752934 GCF_021869965.1 Rhincodon typus
GGGAAACGGCAGTACTTTCTGGGCCACTTCATCTGGACAGAGCCCTGCCTGAGACTGGCAACTATTCGACCGGGAGTGGCATCGCAGTCCCTCCAATCAGGCCTGAACTGATGATTTACTCTCTCGGTTTTCGGGCTGTCCCTTTCTCAGAGGGAGCCAGACAAATTCCTGTCCGACCCAACAACAGCTTCCTACTGCTCTCAAAGTGCTGCAGGAGCCACTCCCTGGACTTCCCCCTCCCCAGACCAAAACCCTCCATTCCAGCTAAAACCTTGGTGCTGGGCCATCCAGAGTTTAAACTCCATCGCTGGGAAGAGCCTTCACTTCTTACAGAGAAGTGGCGGTGGAGTTAATACTTTACAGAAACTAACCGTTGAGCTAGCGGCTCTATTCTGCCTCCACGTTCCACACTATTCCCAGATCACAACCAACTTCTATCAATTCCATCTCCAGCTGCTTCATTAATGACCTGCCCTCCATCAGAAGTGGAGAATGCACAATCATCAGCGAAAATGTCCAGCACCATTCAGTTGCGTTTCGGATATTGAAATGAAGGTCGCTGGTGAAACTCAGCAGAACCACCAGGATCTGTGGAGAGACCAACAGCGTTTAAGTACAGCGTGAAGTCCTATTGGTTTTAACGTTAACTGCTTATCTGCCCAGATGCTGATGGACCTACTGAGTTTCTCCAGCATTTTGTTTATTTCAGATTTCCAATATTTTTTATTTTTATCCTCATATTGAAACATTGTATTTAGACATGGACTAAGGTCTGGACAATATCCAGGCTTGGGATGACAAATGGCAAGTGACGTTCACTGACACAAATGCCAAGCTATGACCATCACCAATAAGAGACAATCTAACCACCGCCGCTTGACATTCAATGGTGTTATAACCACTGAATTCCCCCCACTATCAACATCCTGGGGGTTACCATTGATCAGAAACTGAACTAAACAAGACATGTAAATACTGTGGCTACAAGAGCACGTTAGAAGCTGGGAATCCTGCAGTGAAGAATTCACCTCTGAACTCACCTCCTGACTCCCCAGATCCTGTCCACTATCTACAAGGGACTAGTCAGGAGTGTGATGGAACACTCCCCACTTGCCTCTGAGTGCAGCTCCACAAATTTAACACCATCTATTTCAAAAGGGGCCAGTTTGATTGGCACCACATCCACCACCTTTGAAACTCACTCCCTCAACCACTTTTGCAGCAGTGTGAACCATTCACAAGATATGCTGCAGTAATTCACCAAGATCCCTTCAGCATCTTCCAAACCCCTCACCAGCAAGAAGGACAAAATACCACCACTTGCAAATTTCCCACTAGCTATATACCATCCTGATTTGGAACTATCCTGTTCCTTCCTAACAGCAGGACAATAGTTTAAGAAGGTAGCTTACCATCATCTTCTCCAGGACAGTAAATGTCAGACTTGCCAGTGACACTCATATTCTGTGAAACAAGTTTAATAAATGGGCACTTTACAAAGGCCAAACTGTCATTCTCTAACTGCAGCCTGAATAAGGCCTTGTACAAGGTTAGCCTTGCCTCTTCCTGCCCAGTAATTCTAGGGGTAAGCATTCTAGTGTGAAGGGCTGTTGACTGGATCTTTGATAAGACAGGACAGACAGGATTTAAAATAGGTTGGGCACTATTGGTGCTGGGAGAACATGAGCTCAACAGAATAGAACATAACTCTGTAAGGCAAACAATCTCAGAATAGAAACAACAGAATGGCTGGGGCAACAGTCACTGACAGACTCCAATTAATGCAAAATTGTTAACTGTCGAGAATCTGCTTGAGAACGCATTTGATAGTTTATGACTCATTGCTATGGTCTCGTTTTGGATTTGCAAGCATGGTCACTTTACATCTTCAAAATGACTTCTGTGGAAACTAAAATTACACTAACACTGAAGATAAGTCTCTTATTGTTATGGCAAAGAAAATTACTGCAGATGCTAGGATCTGAATAAAAAACATGACTGATCCAGTCCAGGTAGTTAATCTACTGGCATTATTGTCTTACATGAATGCCCAGTTTTGGGTTGATATTTGTTGAATATATCCATCTTATTTACTGTACTCAATGTGAAGATCAGACTTTCTTATTACTTATTTTCTAATCAACTTGTTCCAAAGGTGTATAATGACTTCTCTGAACAGGTGGAACTTGAACCCAGGTCTGCTGGTTCAGAGATAGGGAAACTACCACTGTGCCATAACAGTCCTTATGAATAGCTCTGAGGAAGGGTCACTTGACCTGAAACATTAACTCTGATTTCTCTCCACAGATGCTGCCAGATCTGCTGAGCTCTTTCAGAAATTACTGTTTTTGTTTCAAACCTTTATGAATAGTTTGATTACTAGCAATGATATGGAAGGCTGATGTATTGGCAACAAATTGGCTAACCCTTACTACTTCAGAACCTCCACCTCACTTCTGAGCAGCCATTGATTTGTTCACTAATGGAGGCAATAGATGATCAGGTGCTTTCCTTAACCTTAGATGAGCTGAAGCTGTATCATGGGCCCTAATGCCCTTCTTGAAACTGCCAGGGACATGCTAGTGTTAGTAGGTCCAGTATATTGGTTTTATGATAAAGTTCTGTTAGGATGATTTTCTTTATCAGTGCCCTGGTCCTCATACAGATTGTGGAAGGGAAATGAGGCCCATTACAGGTAGACGCAGAAGAATATTTAGTGAAGAATAGGAAAATGACAGAAGTTTGTTTGGTTTTGTCAGCATAGGAGTTGCAGGAAAATCTGCCAGAAATACTAGGTGATCAAGGGACTTATGAAACTGAGGAAATTAAATGATGGAGCAGGTTCTACTTGTCTACTTCTGCTGGTTCTCGTGTTCTAGTTCTTGTGTAAATAAAAGTTTTATTGTAATAATGAGGTAATACTTGAAAAGGAAACTGGATTGAAGTTTGATAAATGACCTGGATCAGATGAGCTTCATTCCAGTACGTTGAAGAAGCCAGATAGACACAAATGGTGGATGTGGTGGGAATCTTTCAAAATCCAAAGGTTCTGGAAATGTTTGAGTACTGCAAAGTGGTGAATATAACACCACTATTTACAAAGGAGATGGGTTGCCAGAGCTAGACTGTGAAGTGAAGAACTATAGATGTGAGAATACACCTCTGGAGCAGGTGGGATTTGAACCCAAGCCTCCTGCAAGGACTATAGAGCTGTTCATTTTAATTTACTTTTCGGGAAAATGTTAGATTCTATTGTGATAACTGGACATTCATAAAAGTATATTTTGGCAGAGTTAATATGGATTTATGAAAGGGCAATCAAGTCTGACAAATTTGTTGGGTTATTTTGCATATATTACTTGCAACATTGATAAAATGAATGATGTATCTGGATTTCTCAGGCCTTTGATAAGGCTCTATGTTGGAACTTAAGCAGAATTAAAGCTCATGGGATTGTGGAAATATAGCATGGATTAAGAATTGGTAATAGACAGAAAACAGCAGGAATAAACAGATCATTTTTGGTTTTAACAATGGGGTATTCTATGGATCCATGTGAGGTCCACAACTCTTCACAATCCACGTAAATGTTTTAGCTGTAGGGACCAAATTGGGTGGGAACATAAGTCAGGATGAGGGTGTGAGGAGAATTGGAAGACTTTGACAGGTGAGTTGAACATGCCAGCTGGAATGCTGTGAAGTTATTCACCTTTTCGTATAAAGGAAACAGGCAGAATATTTCTTAAATTGTGCGTGGTTGGGAAATGTGGGTGTCTGTCCACAAGTCACTAAAAGTTAGCATTCAGGTGCAGTAGGGAATTAGCAAGCTAAATGTTATGCTGCCTTCATTTACAAGGTATTTAAGTGCAAGAATGAGGTTGTATAGGGCCTTGGTGAGACCTCACCTGGAGTATTCTGTACAATTCTGGTCCCTTTGTGATGCCAAGGTGTACAAGGCTTTGGCCCAAATGTTGGGAAGTAAGATGAGAATAGTTAAATGGCAACTTTTGACTGGCACAGACTTGATGGACCAAAGAAGTCTACAGCATGGAAAAAGGCTGTATGACCTGGACTTAACAAAGGAAAGTTTTAATTACCATAGAAAATGTGAATGAGATATCCCAAGAATTCCATCTTGTGCAAAGAGTTTGGGGTTGTGTCCTTTCAGCCCCTCATGCCCAATCACTATCTCTTCTTTGATCAGTGGGTTATTTGGCTGTGGAAGGAAACTGCTGTGAAATGAATGCAGAGGCATTGGGAACGGTTTAAAAACCTTGGGATGGCGGAATTGTTTAACAAGAAGGAACTGCAGTTGTATCCTCAACTTTCAAACAATGAGGGGTGATGTCATTGAAACTTGCAGAATTGTTAAAGAGCTTGATCCAGTAGGTGTAGATTAGAGATTTTCCCCTGGCTGGTGAGTCTAAAACCAGGGGACATAGTCTCAGGACAAGGAGTAGATCACTTAAGAGTGAGATGGGGAAGAATTTCTTCTCAGAGGATGGTGAAATTGTGGAATTCTGTACGACAGAAAGCTTTGGAAGCTCAGTCATTGAGAATGTTCAACACAATCGATAGGTTTCTGGAGACTAAGGGATATGGAAATAGTGTGGAGTTGATTAGCCATGATCTAATTGAAAAGCAAGCGAGCGAGCAATCCTGGCGGGCCGAATGGCCTCATGTTCCCGGTGGGCGGATCTGGGGTTCCAGTATAGAATTTGAGAATGAGGCGTTGTTTTAGTTTGAAGCTGTCTTCAGGGAAAGGCTCAATAACCGGATCCTAAACATATTGTTTTTACTGAACAGTTCCTCATTTGCATGTTTATTCAGTGCTGTGAAATTAGCACGGCTCCTTACTTTGTTAACTTCTCTGTCTCTGGCTCAGGAGCACTCGAGTCAGCAACTCACCCAAATAGTTTTTAATCGTCATTTTTGAAAAGGGTCCTGTTCACAAATGCCCCATACCTTGCGGTCACTGTTCTTCCCCGCGGGTCTTACTTGCTCCGAGTCTCCCTTCTGTCCCGAACCCTCCCTGGTGGAGGGGCGGAGTGGCCTCCGGCCTGATTTGCATGTTGGAGCTGATTTCCATAGTGGAGCTGGAGGCGGTGTGGCCATATCCGAGCAAAGGGGAGCTCATTTGAAATTCAAATCAGGCAACCAGTTCCAGCTGCTGCCTTTCTGGAGAATTCCGTCTTGTGCAAACGGTTTGGGTTTGTCTCCTTTCAGCCCTTCACGTCTGATAACTGTCTCTTTTTCGGTCAGTGGGTTATTTGGCTGTGGAATGAATGCAGAGGCATTGGGATCGGGCCTAGAACAGAAGTAGGGCTTAGGGACCACATCTCCATCCCACTAAGGTCAACGTGGGAACACTAAGTTTGTTTGTTCTACAGATGTAAAGACTGTGTACAGAATCAAACTGCTCTAATGACTATGTATATAAGAAAAATTTTTGAATAAAGAATATTTCTGAAAAAAATAAACAGAAACTGAGCTCATCCGAGCCATCTTCATCTTCACAGATGGTCAACAATGACATTGTACAGGATAGTCACCATCACCCTGATGTGCGCTGACACACAGCAAGTGTTGCCAGAGGCTGGGGTTTTCCTTGACCCTGGAATTGTGAAGGATGGGTTTGGATGGTGGGTGGAGACCTCCTGTAGCATGTTATTTGGAAACAAATAACCCTTTATCCCCTGCACCATCAGGACAGATTACCTGAAGGTCCTGGGAATGTTCTGCACAGAACTTTGGGAGGAGTGTATTGCCAAAGTGAGGCAGAAACTGGCTTGTTGGGAGCGCTCCTCCCCCTCTATTGTGGGTAAAAGCCTGGCCATCAGGAGTGAGGCACTGTCTGTTATACAAGGTGCAAGTCTGGCCCATTCCCCAACCTGCATCATCTGAGCCATCTTTCACTTCACTGTGTCCACAGGGACACTATACAAAGCTCTGGATAAATGGGGGAAGGATGTGACCAAAGTGCTATCATCCCTCAGTACACAAACATCAAGTGTCACTACATGCTGAGGTTCTACTTGTCCCTGTGTCGCGAAGGATGGGACTGGCCTCAGTGCCGTGAAATGCTCCAAGTAGTTAGACTATTCCATATCACCCGTCCTTTGCACATTTCTCCACAAAGAAAAACACATTTGACCACAAGTCCACCAGGAAGTGGTCAGCACGTAATATCCACAAGACCCTGAGGGAAAAGGAGAGGGCCAATCCTGTCGCATGGCTCCCTGTGCACACTGTCAAAGTCATTTAGGCAGAATGCCTCATCACCAAAACTTTCCAATAACATCAAAACATTTTTTTTTAACCTTTAAAGTTGTTCATCATGTGAGAGAGATGGGGAAAACTGTCCAAACTCCAGAAAAGCATACAAGACCTACTCCTGCAGATGTTGGGGGTTGCTGTCATGGAGGATCTCCAGAAGGTGAAAAGCCAGCAAGCCTCTCTGTTTTCCTCCAGAGGCCTCTAAGATAACCTTCCGGTCCAGGATCTGCTCTGTGGAGCAGGATGAGACGTGCTCACATTTCTTCTTCCAGAAGGTGCACAGGGAGAGCTCTGTGCTCAGCAGCCTGAAGGAAGAAAATGGCTCAGTAACATCATCTCAGACTGACATCCTGAGGATCAGCAAATCCTTTTATGCCAGTCTGTATGACACGGTGCCCACAAACAGTGCAGCCTTCCAGTTGTTCTTACTCTCTATCACAGAGGTCTTAGACGACATTATGCTGTCATCTCGGAATGAGCTGGCTAAAACCCTTGAGTCCTTTAGGAAGGAATAAAACTCCCGGAAGTGATACCTTACCAGCCGGGTTGTACTCGGCTCAGTGGGACGTGATTGGCCAGGACCTGCTGGAGGTATATGACAACATTCTTCTGGCAGGTACCATGAGCAAATCCATGAGGAAAGGTATCATCACCCTCATCTACAAGCGGAAGGTGGGAGGGAGGAAATTAGAAATTAGTGACTAATATCATTGCTGAATGCAGACTACAAAATGCTGTCTAAGGTCATTGCCAACCAGGTCAGGTCTGCCCTGGGATCAGTGATTTACCCCGACCAATCCTGTGCCACACCGGGCAGGATGATCTCTGAGAGCCTCACACTCCTCAGGGATACAATCGCCTACGTGTGGGACGGGGGGGTGGATGCCTGCCTCATCAGCCTGGACCAGGAGAAGGCCTTTGACAGGATATCACACACCTACGTGTGGGACATGCTCTTCAAAATGGGCTTTGCGGAGGGAACCTGCAATTGGATCCAACTGCTCTACACCAACGTAGTCTTAATCAATGAGTGGGACTCAGAAAGCTTCCCAATCCGATCCAGAGTCAGGCCGGGCTGCTCAGTCTCTCCTGCCTTGTTACTGTGCTGCATTGAGCCCTTTGCTGAGTCCATCAGGAAGTTTGGAACCCAAGAGGGGTGGGGGTGATTGTTCCAGGCAGCGGAGGCCTGAAGGTCAAAGCCTCCCCGTACGTGGATGATGTTGCCATTTTTCTGCTTGAGTCGGCTGTTAGTGCACAGACTCAGGAGCATCTGTCACTAGTTCAAACTGGCCTCGGGGGTGGGGACAAGGTAAATTGAAGCAAGAGCGAGGCCATGTTCTTTAGGAGCTGGGCCGACCTATCCTTCATTCTCTTCACCGTCAGGACAGACTACCTGAAGGTGCTGGGAGTATGGTTCAGGGGGGCCAGAGGGTGCACAACATCTTGGGAGGAGTGCATCGCCAAAGTGAAGCAGAAACTGGGTTTTTAGGAGCAGTGCTCCTTCTCCATTGCAGGTAAAAACCTGGGTGTGAGGCACTCTCTCTAATAGTAGTACGTGGTGCGGGTCTGGCCCATTCCCTGAACCTGTGCCATCTTCCACTTCATCTGGACATCTAAGCTGGACTGTCCACAAGAACACTGTACAAAACTCTGGATAAAGGGAGTAAGAACATATCCAATGCCACCCTCATCCTGATGGCCCCAAATGTGTTTGGCCGTATCAAGCTGTGCATACAGCCTCAGTACACAAACATCAAGTGTCACTACTTATTGAGGTTCTACCCGTCCCCGTGTCGTGAAGGATGGGACTGGCCTCATTGCCGTGGAACGCTCCAAGATGTCGGACTGTTCTGTATCACCCGTCCTTTGTGGAGAAATTTGCAAAGAAAAACACCTTTGAGCACATTCATCAGGCAGTGATCAGCACATAGCGTCCTTGAGACCCTGAGGGGAGAAGAAGATGGGTGGATCCTGTCATGTCGTTCCCTTAGCAGACTGTCAAAGTCATTCAGCAAAATGCCTCATCACCACAACTTTCCAACAGACACCAAGACATCACTTGGTGGGTGGTGAGAAGGGCACTACCTGTAAGACCCTATATTTACGTCCATTTGGTGTGTGCCACTGCACACTCTCTCGGAGGCAGGAGTGGGAGCGTGGTGGGGTGGGTGGTGTTGAGACTGTTGCACATCTCCTGCTGGAATATGCTTTTGCAAAGGAAGTCTAGAGAAAGATGCAATGGTTTTTGTTAGGGTTTGTCCCGAGCAGCTCCGTGACGTAGGACTCTGTGCTCTACGGGCTGTTCCCCGGGAGACACACGGAGACAAACTTTGACTGTCCCTGGAGCACCATCAACTCAATGAAAGAAGCTGTTTGGTCTGTCTGAAACTTGTGGGTCTTCCAGAGCAAGGAGTTGACCTTGACTGAGTGTTGCAGACTGGTACATTCCAAGGCTCAGGACTACATGCTGAGGGACGCACTAAACCTTGCAGCAGCTGATGCCAAGGGACAGTGGGAAAAGACCACTCTCTAAGGTCTTTCTGCCATGATATCCCTAGGGCCCATTAACTTAAAGAAACTCACAACTTCCCCCATTATCCCCAGCGCCCCCACCCCACCCAACTCAATAGCTTATGAGATAGCAAGAACTGCAGATGCTGGAGTCTGAGACAATTCACTGTGGAGCTGGAGGAATACAGGCCAGGCAGCATCAGAGGAGCAGGAAAGTTGATGTCTTCAGAAAGGTCCTGAACCGAAACATCAACTTTCCTGCTCCTTTGATGCTGCCTGGCCTGCTGTGTTCCTCCAGCTCCACACTGTGTTATCAGTAGCTTATATTGGGATGTAAATAGTTTCTGCCATGTTTACTAAATGTTCACATGTATTGGGATTGAAGCACCTAGAGTGTAAAATGCTCAACTGAAAAATGTTACATTAGCCAAAATTGAATGAAAAGTCTGACTCAAATTATTTGAACAAGAAAGTAGAAAGAACCTCAGCCTAGCCCTCAACATTGTGCTGGTGGGTTCAGAAGCTGGAGTAGATTTGTGGGAACTATTATTGAGATGTGGATATCAAAAGACCTGGCTCAGCTCTTGTGCCTTTTGCAGCTGAATAGCTGAAACTGGCTCATGGTGCAGTTTCCTGAATGATAGCTGGAGAAGAGGGCTGAATAAAATCATTGGTTACAGCACAGGAGGAGGCCGTTCTGCTGATCGTGTTATTGTGGAAACTCTAAGCGATAGGGTCAGTGGATAGATCAAGAACAACAGTCGTCCTAATACTGATCCCTGTGATCTCCCACTACATACCTTTCTTGTGTCTGAAAAACAATTATTGGGCACTATTGGAGATAGCAAGAATTGCAGATGCTGGAGTTAGAGACAACACAGTGTGGAGCTCCATACTCTATTGGTCACTATTGTTTCCTGCCTGCCAGTTTTGTGTGTGTTCTGCCACTATCCCTTTTATTGCTTGACATTTCTTTGCTGCCACGTCAGATGTGGCAAAGTATCAAATATATTTTGGAAGTGCATTAAGCATATTTCCCTCAGCAATCCTCTCAACTCATCCAAAAAAGACACAATTGCTTAAGTATAATTGACCTTAAATCCATTCTGTCTTCCCTCCACTGATTCATGTTTGTCTAAGAGACTGTTAAATTTTAAAAAAATTCTCCTAAAATAATAACTTTCGTAACTTTCTCTTGAACTCACTGGCCTATAATTGATGGTTTTTTACCCCGTACCCTTTTCTGAACAAGTGTAACTTTCAGTTCCCAGTTCTCTGATGAGGGTTGGAAAATATGGTCTGTCTCTGTGATTTTCCTTTTACTCTTGCTTTTCAGTGTCCTGGATTGCATCTGATCTTGTTCTGATGACTTAACAACTTTTGTACAGCTTTGATGATACAATGGCTTTAGGAGGTATACTTTGTCCTAGTTTTGTTTTTTGTGAAGATAGATTGAGACAGAGGTGATGAGCTGACTGCTCCAAAGCCAATAAACAGCTTGTGAGGCCTTGGGGTTGTTTTTAAAGTTGGAACAATAGAAGCAGCATGAATTGGTGGGGTCAACTGAAGAAGGGTCTAGGCCCGCAATGTCAGCCTTCCTGCTCCTCCGATGCTGCTTGGCCTGCTGTGTTCATCCAGCTCTACACCTTGTTATCTCAGATTCTACAGCATCTGCAGTTCCTACTATCTCTGAACCAGTATAATTAGTTTGTTTTTCAATAGTAGCAATATCTGGGGTCTTGAAGCTGCGTGTAGAAGCTGTTATTCCTCTCTGTTACAGCTAAAAACTGGGGCACTCTTCCTGCTGCTAGAATTGCATGTCAGATAATCTATAATTCAGTTTTTAGAAAAGAGAATTTCTAATAGAGTTAAGTTCTTCCCATTTCTTATTTCTCTTGTCTTTTTAATGTATATGAATAAAATGTGTTTTGCTTCAAGACTGGTAGTTTGACCAATTGAATTGCACCCAGAATGCAATGCCTGGCACTTGCCTTTAAAATTAGAAAAGGTTAGGGTCTAGGTTATCTTAAGGTTTTGAGGGGGTTTCGTTGGGCACATTACACAGCCAGCTGCTTTTCTTACAGGTCAGTTTTATCCAGTTTCTTAGATCCTTCATTTTTAACTGTAACTTGGATGACCTAATTTCTTGGTTAAGATAGATATCAAGAACTCAGCCATGTTCCAGGCTCAATGGGCAAGTCCCTTTATTGGGCCCTAATTATAACCTTATTGCTTTATACTATTTAGATATTTGTAAGAGAATATTTATATTTCCTCTTTGTTAGCTGCTAATCTCTTTGTACTTACTCTTTGTTCCTCATTACTTTTTCATTCCCATTATCTCTGAACTTTCTATATTCAGCCAAAATCTTGTGTTGTTTACCAGTATGACATCTGTCATAGAACATAGAACAGTACAGCATAGTACAAGCCCTTCGGCCCACGATGTTGTGCCAACCTATTACCCTGCATACCCTACATTTTACTATCCTCCATGTGCCTATCCAAGAGTCGTTTAAAAGTCTCTAATGTATCTGACTCCACTACCACACAGCCACCGCTCTCTGTGTGAAGAACCTACCTCTGACATCTCCCCTATACCTTCTTCCAATCACTTTAAAATTATGCCCCCTCGTAATAGTCATTTCCGCCCCGTGAAAAAGTCTCTGACTATCCACTCTATCTATGCCTCTCGTCATCTTGTAAACCTCTATCAAATCACCTCTTCTCTTTCTTCTCTCCAATGAAAAAAGCCCGAGCTCCCTCAACCTTTCCTCATAAGACCTGCCCTCCAGTCCAGGCAGCATCCTGGTAAATCTCCTCTACACCCTCTCTAAAGCTTCCACATCTTTCCTGTAATGAGGTGACCAGAACTGAATACCGTATTCCAAGTGTGGACTAACCAGAGTTTTATAGAGCTGCAGCATTACCTCTAGGCTCAATTCCCCTGCCAATGAAAGCCAACACACCATACGCCTTGTTTACAACCCTATCAACTTGGGTCACAACTTTGAGGGATCCATGGACGTGGACCCCAAGATCCCTCTGTTCCTCCACACTGCCGAGAATCCTACCATTAACCCTGTATTCTGCATTCAAATTCGACCTTCCAAAATGAATCACTTCACACTTTTCTGGGTTGAATTCCAACTGCCACTTCTTTGCCCAGCTCTGCATCCTGTCCATGTCCCGTTGCAACCTACAACAGCCCTCCACAACTCCACCAACCTTTGTGTCATCGGCAAACCTATTAACCCCCCCCTTCCACTTCCTCATCCAAGTCATTTATAAAGATCACAAAGAGCAGAGGTTCCAGAACAGATCCCTGTGGAACGCCACTGGTCACCGAGCTCCAGGCTGAATACTTTCCATCTACTACCACCCTCTGTCTTCTATTGGACAGCCAGTTTTGTATCCAGACAGCCAAATTTCCCTGAAACCCATGCCTCCTTACTTTCTGAATGAGCCTACCATGTGGAACCTTATCGAATACCTTGCTAAAATCCATATACACCACATCCACTGTTCTATCTTCTTTGATGTGTTTTGTCACATCCTCAAAGAATTCAATAAGGCTTGTGAGGCATGACCTGCCCCTCACAAAGCCATGCTGATTATTTCTAATCAAACTGTGCTTTTCCAAATAATCATTAATACCATCTGTCAGAACCCTGTCCAATAATTTGCCCAGCACAGAAGTAAGACTGACTGGTCGGTAATTTCCAGGATCATCCCTATTCCCTTTCTTGAGCAAGGGAATGACATTTGCCACCCTCCAATCTACTGGCACTACTCCAGTGGACAGTGAGGATGCAAAGATCATTGCCAAAGGGGCAGCAATCTCTTCCCTTGCTTCCCGTATAACCTTGAGTATATCCCGTCTGGCCCAGGGGACTTATCTATCCTCATGTTTTTCAAAATCTCTAGCACATCCTTCTTCCTAACAACAACCTGTTCGAGCATACCTGCCTGTTTCGTGCTGTCCTCACAAATGTCAACGTCTCTCTCACTGGTGAATACTGAAGCAAAGTATTCATTAAGGACCTCGGCTACCTCTGACTCCGCACACAAGTTCCCTCCACTGTCCCTGATTGGCCCTATCCTCACTCTGGCCATCCTCTTGCTCCTCACATAAGTATAGAAAGCTTTGGGGTTTTCCTTGATCCTACCCGGCAAGGTTTTCTCATACCCCCTTCTAGCTCTCCTAAGTCCATTCTTCAGTTCCTTCCTGGCTACCTTGTTGACCTCTAGAGCCCTGTCCGATCCTTGCTTCCTGAACCTTAAGTAAGCTTCCTTCTTCCTCTTGACTAGATGTTCCACATGTCTTGTCATCCAAGGTTCCTTCACCTTACCATCACTTCCTTGCCTCAGTGGGACAAACCTATCCAGTACTCGTAGCAAGTGCTCCCTAAACAACCTCCTCATTTCTATTGTGCATTTCCCTGAGAACATCTGATCCCAATTTATGCTCTGCAGTTCTTGCCTAATAGCATTGTAATTCCTCCTCCCCCAATTAAATACTTTCCCATACCATCTGCTCCTATCCCTCTCCATGACTATAGTAAAAGTCAGGGAGTTGTGATCACTATCACCAAAATGCTCTCCCACTTGCACTTATAATGTGCACTTATTTAGTTTCAACTAATTCTGTGCCTTTCATACACCCAGGGGATTGTGACACTTTGTCCCATCTATCCACCACCACCAACACCCCTGCCCCCCCCGGGTCTGAAGAATGTATTCAAAAGCAGTCCATTGATCTATTCAGTTTGCTTGCCAATTGCTGATTCCAGTTAATCTGGCCCAAATATGTTTACGCCCTCTGAAACTGACCCCTCTCTAATTAATTGCTGTTACTCTGGATTATTCCTTGTCCTTTTCAAAATCTAACCCAAACCTTGTACTGACAGCGCTATCTAAATGTTCCCCTCTGATTGTTCGACCTGAATGCTTCCATCCTAATTAGACTCAAACACACTCAACCACACTCAACCAGAAATTTATCCTGAACTCGGTTTGGAAATTTGGATTTTGAAGACGAATCACAGGATTTAAAACTAATCCTGTTTCTCTCTCTCTCTCTCTCTCTCTCTCTTCTCCGAATGTAGATGGTGTCAGACCTGCTGAGTTTCTCCAGCATTTTCTGTTTTTTCAGAAATTCTTCCCCTCTCTTCCATTCGTGTTAATTATCCTAACAGACCGGAAATCTAATAAAATCATCAGAACTACTCTATTGTTTTTGAGCCTTTCTGCAATTTAAAAAGAAAATTGTTTTCTTCTCTCTCCTACTAGTTGATGGTCTGCAGAAAACACCCAGGAATGTGATTTCGGCTTCATTGTTTCTTTGATCCAACCAAGTCATTTTTTATCATCATCTCCAGCATTCCTTAGTTATCTTAATGCTCATTTATTTCCTTTCCTATCTTTCCTAAACTCCTTGTATCATGAAATATTTAGGACCTAGTCCTGCTCTTTGGGCCAGGCTTTTATTATTGACACAAAAACATATTTCCACATTCATCCCTGCAGCTCAATAGCCACTTTATTTACCACACTCCATGCAATCACCCAAATACACAATAAACATCATCCAGAAATTATCCACCACCCACCAGGCTCACCACCTGGGCCAAACTCATCCTCAGTCTGAATAACTTCTCTTTATTAACTCCTGCCACTTTAGGTCAATGGTGTGGCTATGGGTACTTGCATAGGCCCCAGTTATGGCTGTACCTTTGTGGGTTGTGTGGAACATTCCTTGTTCTGGTCCTACTCTGGATCCCACCCACATCTTTTTCCGGTATAGTGATGAAATCATCGGTACTGCTTCCCTCTCTTGTCCAGAATTGGAATTTTACTGTTTTGCTTCAGTGTTCCATCCCGCTCTCACCTTCACCTGGTTCATCTCTAACTCCTCCCTTTCCTTTCTTGACATCTGTCTTTCATTTCTGGGGATAGATTGGCCACCATTATCCACTATAAACCAACCAACTTTCACAGTTACCTTGACTATACACTCTTGCACCCTGCTTCCTGTAAAGAATCCATTCCATTCTCTCAAATCCTCCCCCTCTGCCACATCTGTCCTGATGATGTCAACTTTGACAAGGGAGCCTTAAAAATGTCCACGTTCTTCCTCAACTGAGGATTCCCCAGCACCATCATCAACAGGGCCCTCAACTGGGTGCGACCCATCTCCCGCACTCCCACCCTCACACCCTGCCTTCCCATCCACAACAGCATTGGGTCCCCCTTGTCTTTATCTACCATCCCACCAGCATCCACATCCAGAGGATCATTAGCCACTGTTTCTGCCACATCCAGCAGGATGCCACCACCAGACACATATTCCCCTCCCCTCCCTTGTCTGCCTTCCACAAGGGCCATTCCCTCCGGGACACCCTGGTCCACTCCTCCTTCACTCGCAACACCCTCCCGCACCTCAACAACACCTTCCCCTGCAACCGCTGAAGGTGTAACACCTACCTGTTTACCTCCTTCCCAGTATCCGCGGGCCCAAACATATCTTCCAGGTGAAACAGTTCTTTACCTGCACTTCCCACAATCTAGCCTACTGCATTCACTACTCACAATGTGGTCTCTCTGTATTTGAGAGACGAAACACAGACTGGGTGAATGCTTTGTAGAACACCTATGTTCTGTCCACAAAAATGATGCTGAGCTTCCAGTTGCCTGCCACTTCCACACCCCATCACATTCCCTGGCCAACATCTCTGTCTCAGGTTTGCTGTAGTGCTCCAGCAAAGTTCAGCACAAGCTGGAAGAACGGAACCTCATTTTGGAACACTGCTGCAGCCTTCAGGACTCAACATGGAGTTCAATAATTTTAGGGCTCGAGGCACCTTGTCCCATGTCCTTATCCCTAACCCAGGCACCAGGCCTTATCATCACATGGACTGCTACACACACACTCATTGTCAGCTCCTAATAGTCCCCATTAGCAGCCATTTATTCTCCCAGACTGAGCGTTATCCATTCCTTTGTGTGTCCAACTGTTTTTCTCTTTGAGCTCTATCTCCACCTATCACTTATCCCCTCCCCCCAACACACACACACACACACACACACACACACACACACAGCCTCATCCTTGCTAATAGCACCAAGTGTTTTGTATGAATATTGAATGATTGGCTTGGTGTTAAGAATAGAGGTCAAATTTGGCTAAATATCTGACAAGGAGGAAGGTACAGGGATGTTGGAGGGAATGGAGATGTGGCAGTACAGCTCCTCAAGTATGCCAGCATGGACACAGTGAGTTGAACAGTTTAATGAACTGTAATTATCCTAATTCCATGAGTTTAAATGGATACTTGCCTTTGACTCCTAGGTGTATGGAGTGAATACAGAGTAACTGTATGTCCTGCGCTGTCAGATGCAGAACTCCTTGCACTCTCTCTACCCATACGTCAGAGGCTTGAGCTCCAGCTCGTACTCTGTATTTATATCTTTCTTTGTTTCTCTATCAGGTATTGAACAAAATGGCCTGGATTTCACTCGGCAGGTGAGTGGATGTGCAGTGTGAGGTTATGAATCAACCTTTTGACAAATTTATTTTTTATTCTAACCCAAATGAGGGGGAAAAAGTCATTGACTAACAAAGAAAAGATGGAAACAATGGGATATTTAATCAAGTTGTGTAAGTTTCAGATCAAGTTTATTATTTTATTAACTCGGCGTATTGGCATGGATGGCTGAACTTTCCAAATTCTGCTTAGCAACTCTCCAACATTTGGAACAATATAGAGGGAGATTTACTCTCTCTGGAGAAACTCAGCAGGTCTGGCAGCGTTGGTAGAACTTTTGGACGAAGGATCAATGAACTCAATGTTAACTGTTTCTCCCTCTGCCAGGGCTGCTGTGTTTCTCCCAGGTATTTCTGTTTTTGTTTCAGATTTATTTTACTCTATCTGACTGGGCTGTACAAGCTGTGGGAGTGTTTGATAGGGGCAGCGCAAATTGTAAGTGAAATCTTCAGTCTTCTGCAATGACTGTGCTTGGGGTAATAAGAGCCAATACCTATGGAGTCAGTATACACCTTGTTATCTCAGTATAACAGGTTATTTGTTTTCATAGAAATTCATCCAAAAAGAATTGGTGCCTTGGAGGAATGGGGGTTTCTAAAGATTCTATAAGAGTCTCCTTGTACTGTTACCAGTTAATCCAGGTAATTCTAGTTGGAAGCAAAGTGACATGTTGAGCTGTTTAGTTAGCTGAAGCCCCTCTGCTCCTGAAGAGAGGCTCTCTCTGTAGTTTGGATTTTTAGCTATTTTGGTAGTGTTTGCCTTTATTTTCAGATCACCAGTGAATGGTTTGCTGTAGTGATCTCAAGTGGCTGCGGTTAAGCTCAGGAAATGAGCACCTGGAGCAGCTGTAATTTGCATACAGAAAGAAGGTAGGGCCCAAGTTTACCCAGTTGAACCAGTTTGCTTCCGGACCTGTGACTACATCCAGTTGACATTTAACACTCGTTGCGTTCAGATTCAGGCTGAGAAATTGGTTCTGAAATTAGTATCTTAATTTTGTAATTACCTCAAGTCAATTTCCTCTTCATAAACTTTAAGAGGAGTAGAGAATAGATTAAGAATAAGATGATTGATGAGCAAGGCCAAAATTTATGGAGTTGGTTTTGTTTAGTTTTTCAAAAGATGTACTCCATTGAGAGAGATTTAAATAAGAATGATGAACCCTCTGCAGCTAACTAAAGTTAAAAATAATAGTCAAATTTTAATTTCAATTTTGTGAAGGTTGCAAATAGTCCGAAGATTGAGAATATTTTAAAAATCCAATGAAGAATAACTAAAAATATAGAAAGTGCATATAGAGTAAACTAGCAAGAAAAATGACAAATGTTTCTAATGAATATAAAATGGAAAAGAATAGCTAAATGTTTGTCCCTTAAAGGATGAAACAGGGAGAGTTGTACTAGGAAAAGGATGTTTTGCATCTGTCATCAGTTTAAAAAATACTAAAAGCATCTCAATAACAATAGAAAATCCAGGGGCGAAGGATGTGAGGAATTATCATCAGTAGAGAGGGAGGGAGGGTGGAAAGTGCAAGAAATATTGATGGGATCAAAGGCTGTTAAGCCCGTTGACCTTGATGGCCTGCATTCTAGGGACTTAAAAGAAGAGGCTACTGAGATAGCGAATGTGTCGGTGGTAAATCTGCCAAAATTTCCTCTGCTGGAAAGATCCCAGCACAGTGGAGAACTATAAACTGGAAACATGACATCTCTATTCGAGAAAGGAAGAGGATGCAAAGAACCAAACTACAGCTATATTAGCTAAATATCTGTATTTGGGGAAAATGCTGTAATCTATTGTTAAAACACCAGGTTGAATGACCTTTTTTCTGTGCTGTAACTTTTCTCTGTTTCTAGAAAGTAGTAACAGTACATTTGGCAAATCATAATACAATCAGGCAAAGTCAACATACTTTCACAAAAAGGAAATCAAATTTTCTAAACTTGTGTTTGAGGATGGTGGAAAAAGGGAAATAAGTAAATGTACTTATGCTCCATGGCCTGGATCAAGGCAGCTATTTTGTGTAAACCTTTTGTGGGAGGTCCAACAGCAACTACCTTCCATTTTCTAGATCAAAACTGAAGATCAGAGTGATTCTCCTGCACAGGTACCAGCAGAGGCAGGTCACCTTCGCTCCTGTGAGGCTCCTTCCATGGTGTCAGGCAGTCCGATGTCAGCAGTGAGTATATCTACAGGTCACTGCGATCCATTTGTACAGACAGTCTGTCCTGTGGTTTTTTCTTGCTGCGAGTATCTGAATTCTTCTGACTTGTTTGTAACTTTTCCCTGCTAAGTGTTTCTAATGGGCAATGAGTTGTAGATACTGGGTTTACAGAGTACAAAGCTTTTCAGGAGAAAGCGTTTGGATTGCTTTAGAATCCCTAACATCTCCACAGTGGGAAATTTCCCTTCTTTAAGATGAGCCCTTTCATCACTGGTGGACTTTCTTACAGATTTCTACATAGACCTGAGGTTGTTTTGAATTGGGGTGGGGGTGTGGTGGGGGTTTGGTGAGATGCAGTGGCGGGGGGAAAGAGTGCTGATTGGAAACTGGGGGCATTAGCCTGATGTTTAACCATGCCGTATGCTGTTCAGGACCTGCAGCCACTTCACACCCTGCAGCAACTTGTGGTGGTACCTGGACATCACTTGCAAACAGCAGCAACATTCCTCCTCCCCCAAACACAACAAAGCCAACAAGGTAAGGTCCATTCCTGCTGTTCCTAGTAACAGACTGTAAAACGTCTTTGTTCTAGACCCACATCGTGATGGGAATGGGATAGATGTGCATAAGCAATGTGGTGGACCCTATAGTGGGGCTCTGAGGCAGGAGGATGTGCCATTGAGTTCCAACTGAGTGACCAGCTGTGTGGCAGCTTAAAAATTTGCACCTTTTTGCAAATTGTGGGTGTGGTTTAAATGGCAACATCGAAAAGGTCTGGTCCTATAGCAGTAAAAATATTAGGCCTTGCACATTATTTAAAATAATCTCAAATCCCGTAATAATCCCACCCCCTTCCCTACCCCTGCAAATCTCTCGGTTCTTGCTGAGGGGTGATGACAATTTAGTATACTTTTGGGAACAACTATTCCTGCTCTAGGACTTTTCTAACACTTTTAGTTTTCAGTTCATTTGCGTGGGAATGAGGCAGGAATGGTAGGAAGCTGCCTATTGGCCCCCTCTTCTATCTGGGGCGCTCCAGCAGCACCAGGAGCAATTGGAACAGAAGGGTCCCATGCCTTCCTCATTATTTCAATTCCCCTGACCCATCCATCCTGGCACTGATCCTGAGGATATTCAAGACAGATGTTCCAGTGGATTTTCATGTACTTGTTTAATTGATTTTTGTCTCAGAGATGCTTGTTATAGTTTGTAATTTGTAAATGTTTTTCCAGGTTCGCTGCAATCTCCAAACCTGTTGCCGTTGACCTCACAATCACAAAGCAGTCTCCTGCCACCCCAGCCTGGTATGGGGATCACGCCACAGGTCAGTGAACCACACAAACTGTTCTATAACAGTTTCAGTCCAAAGCAGCTTTGCTCAGAGTTGAAGGGGACAGTTTTCAACTTGACCTAAATCCTGAGAGCTCAACTGGTGGTGACCCTCCCACCTGCTGCATGACTCTTGGCACTATGGGATCCTGCAGCATAGTCTGGAAGGTTAAGGTGCCAGTGCCCACTGACCATGCCCAAATATAGTAGGTGGGAGTAATACCAGACTTGACTGTTTTGGTATCAATCTGTTTGAATATAATTAAATATTTGACAATTAGAAATTTATTGATTTGTTGTACAAACTGAGATTCTAGATAGTCAAAACCGTGCTTGTAGAAAACACAACTTAGTTTCTCTGCATGACTCTGCTCATGCAATCTTTCTGAATTGGTGAACTGAACTTGTTCTGGTTTTGCAGGCAGCCATTCGGCCAAGTCTAGTGGGCTCAGCCTTGGAGCCACATTTGGAAACTCTTCCTCCACTTCAGGTTCCAAAACACATTGCCCCAAAGCATGTTACATCTGTCCAGACAGATGAACCCAGCGACTTGGAGGAGCTCGAGCAGTTTGCAAAAACATTCAAGCAAAGGCGGATTAAACTGGGGTTCACACAGGTAAAAGGATGGCATTTAGGGGTTTGGGGAACTGTAGGAGCTCTACTTGTATCTGATTAACTGGAACCTTTTAAACTTGGTGAATGGTGGAGCTTTGCTGTCTCGGTAGATGTCTGCACTCTAAGGAATGCTTGGGCACAGTCAGGGTCAGTCAACCTGCTGATCATGCCTGACCAATCAGGAGAGAACCAAGTTCCAGAGCCCTTGCCATTTATTCTCTAACTGGGATATGTTCCAACTTTAACCATCTTCACCTGTTTCATTAATGACCTTCCCTCCATCATAAGGTTAGAAGTGGGATGCTCACTGATGATTGCACACTTGCAACTCCTCAGATTCCGAAGCAGTCCATGTTCAAATGCATGAGCTCCAGACAATATCCAGGTTTGAGCTGACGAGTATCAAGTAACATTTGTATCTCACAAGTGCAAGGCAATGACTATCTCCAGCAAAAGAGAATCTAACCATTACTGCTCGACATTTAATGGTATTACAATTGCTGAACCTCCCTCCATCCAGATCCAGGGGCTAAAACTGACCAGAAACTGAATTGGAACAGCCATTTAAATAATGTAGTTACTAAAGCAGGTCAGGAGCTAGGAATCCTGGAGTGAGTAACTGATCTCCTGACTTCCCTCAAGCCTGTCCCCTATCTACAAACCTGCTTTCCACCAACAACACAAGGTGCTTGACTCCATCCAGGGCAAAGCAGTCTGCTTGATTGGTACTCCCGCTCCCACTGGCACTGTGTTGTAGCAGTATATACTAAATATGAGATGCATTGCAGAAATTTACCAAGCGCCCTTAGCCCCTTTCAAACCCAAGACCACTACTATCTAGAAGTACAAAAACAAAGTTGCTGGAAAAGCTCAGCAGGTCTGGCACCATCTGTGGAAAAGAAAACAGAGTTAACGTTTCGGGTCCGGTGACCCTTCCTCAGAACTCCTAGATAGAGTTAATGGTATTTACTATCTAGAAGTACACAGATACATGGGAACAGCACCACCAGCAAGATCCCCTCCAAGCCACACACCATCCTGCTTTGGAAATGTATCACCATTGTTCCTGTCACTGTTGCTGGGTCAAAATCCTGGAAATTCCCTCCTGAACTGCATTGTGGACTGAACAGTTTGAAGAAGGCAGGTCACCACCACGTTCTCCAGGGCAGCTAGGATGGGTGGTTATGAGTCACTGGGGTGCCATGCTGGAAATCTAACTATAATCTAACCTTGCTATATCCAAAGTCGCCATTAAAAGTAAAGATTTTAAAAAGTACACATAATTTCCTAATTTACCGACTTTCAGATTGATAGAAAACATGGACCAGGAGTTCGTACTCAACAGAAATCACTATTTATTACAAGTAATTAGGCTCCAGCTGCAAGTAAATGGTTATAACTGTTAGTATGCAATTCTATTAATTAAAACACTAATCCTCTTAAACTATTTCATGCTGTTTGAGAGTTATGGGCAGAGGAGGACAAACTGGAAAGACAGTCCAGTTGTCTTTGTTCCCAGGTTCTATGGTTGAAGTGGTCCTCATGACCAATATTCTGTCTAAACTGTGTGTGTACATACAGCTGCTGTGAGGATCCATGCGCAGCAAATGCATGCTAATAGCATTTGTTTCGCTCTTGCTCACCCACTCTTGCCCGTTCCAGCCCCAAGCTGTTCACTTACCTGGGAACCAATTGCTCCATTCTTGGCAGGTGAAGTAGTCTGTGTCTTTGATACTTGTCACTAGCCCATAGACCAATCAACCTCTTGTTGCCCGCAAAAGCTGTATCTGAACACCCCTTTGGCTCCAAGTCATCTGCTACTCAAACTCCGATTACTGGTCCTAAAAGTTTGAGTTGGGACGTCACATTGAGGTTGTACAGGACATTGGTGATGCCTCTTCTGGAATACTGTGTCCAGTTCAGGTCGCCCAGTTATAGGAAGGATATTATTAAGCTGGAGAGGATTCAGAAGAGATTTACCAGGATGTTGCTGGGTATGAAAGGTTTGTATTATGAACAAAGGCTGGGACTTTTCTCACTGGAGTGTAGGAGGTTGAGAGGTGACCTGGTAGAAGTTTATAAAATAATGAGAGGTACAGATAGAGTTAATGGTATTTATCTTACCCCTAGAATGGGGGATTTCAAGACGAGGGGGCATACTTTTAAGGTGAGAGGAGAGAGATTTTAAAAAAGACATGAGACAAATTTCTTACACAGAGGATGGTTCATGTGTGGAATGAACTTCATGAGGAAGTGATTGATGTGGGTACAATTACAACTTTTAAAAGACATTTGGATAGGTACATGAATAGGAAGAGTTTGGAGGGATATGGGCCAGAAACAGGCAGATGAGACTAGTTTAGTTTGGGATTATGTTGGACTGGTTGGACCGAAGGATCTGTTTCTGTGCTGTATGATTCTATGGTCCTGACCTGAAACGTCAACTTTCCTGCTCCCCTGATGCTGCTTGGCCTGCTGTGTTCCTCCAGCTCCACACTGTGTTGTTTCCCACTCCAGCATCCGTAGTTCTTGCTATGACTGGTTTTAAAACACCACTTTTTGAAAAAATTTCCGTCCACAGTTTGTTAAAAAGACATGCTCCTTACAAGAGCAATAAATGATGGCCCAGCCAGTGATACCCATATCCCATGAATGAGACACCTGACATATTAGTGAAATGGGCAGTCATGTGACCAATGAAATTTAATGCCAAGAAGTCTGAAATGATATACTTCTACTGAAAGCACGGGGAGGACCCTATAAATAAAGAATAATATGTTAAACGGTGTGCAAGGAGTCCTGAGGATATACGTGCACAGATAGAGGAAGGTGGTAAAGCAGGTTGAGAAAGCAATTAACAAGGTGTACACAATTTTATTTTCTGGACCGTAGACTTGAAGTGGAAAAAGATACTGATTTTAATCCAAGGAAGATGTACAGTTTGAAAGAAGTTATCTGAACTCTATGTTCTGTCTGCAATGCCATCACACTCACTTGGAGAGATGTTAGAGACCTCTCCTCTGTGCGTGTGTTCAGTGACACAGATCCTGTTTGTAAAACCAAAGGGATGTGTGTGTAGAAGTATTCAAACACAGTAACAACTTGATTGGTTCTTTTGGTAAATGGCTACAGCATGGTTTGGATAATACAACAGAAACATATGAAGTTAAAACATTTCCCTTTTCTGTGTAGAGAAGTAAAAGAAAACCCAGAACAACTAGCTACTCTCCTTTGTTTTCTTTCCCATCCTGAGAGACACTGGTGAATCATCACTTGATGAATGAAAGGTTGAGAATTGGTGCAACCTTGTGACTTCCTCGGAATCAAAAGTAAACGTTCCATCAACATCTGTAATAAGATTTGTGCTAGAATTGTGTCTTTGAGGATTTGGTTTTTTTTTGTTCCTTCTTGCCTGTGACATGTCTTGTCTCTGCGTATCTGACTGTATGTGTGCAGGTATTTTGTTTAATATAAAGGAGTGGCATCATAGAGTTATACATAAGCAATCTGTATTTTAACCAAGGAGGGACTAGGAACAATCTTGAATACAGAAACCTGATGGGAGTTTTCTTTGACAGCCAACTACATTAGGGACTTTGGATAGTTTGATTTAAATACTTCCAAATTTGTGTCAACTCTTGATTTCCAGAATGCTCCCCCAGTGTGTTGTGATAGGATTTTTATATTGAGGCATGGGGGTACCAAAGCAAGGTGGTTATGGTCATCAAATACTGGCTCTGCCATAACTCGAATATTATCTAATTCTGGGCACCATAATTCCTTTGGAAGGATGTGAAGGCAATTAGAGAGAGTACAGAAAAGATCAGACAATGTGGCTCTAGTGATGAGAGCTTTAAATTATGTGGATAAATCTGTGAAGCTGGGATTGTTGACCTTGGAGAAAATGGATATGAAATTTGATAGGGGTGCTCAAAATCCTGAGGGGTGTGAACACACTTGAAGAGAAATTGAGTGGTAAGATGGAGAACCAGAGAAAGCAGTTTTAAAGGAATGGCAAAGGAACCAAAATGTTTTTATACAACAAATGGCTAGGATTGGGCATGCACTCTGGGAGTGGTGGAGTTGGATCAATTGTGGTCTTGAGAAAGGAATTGGGTAGTTGTAAAGAGTTAGATATTGCAGGAGAAAAGTATGGGAGTGGGGCTAACCGAGTTGTTCGTGGAGAGCTAGCAAGGGTTTGGTGGGCTGAATGGCCTCCTGTGTTGTAAATTACTTGCTATTCTAGGTTAAAATAATTTCCCAAGTGCAAACTTGTAGTGGTGTGAAATCTGTTAAATCCGGCTGCCCACAAATTTAAATTTGGGCAGTAGCCTATAGGAGCTTCCTTCTGTACTTAATTACAGTCAATGTCTATCAGTGTTACACTGCTCAGATTGTTAACATTGTCAAAACCCACTCCCCTCATTTAAGGGAGGGAAATGGCAATGTCATCATGGAAAAATTTACAATTGGTCTGTATGTTGCTAAAATCCTTTGATTCTTTGCAGGGTGATGTGGGATTAGCAATGGGAAAACTCTATGGAAACGATTTCAGTCAAACGACCATTTCTAGGTTCGAGGCTTTGAACCTGAGCTTCAAGAACATGTGTAAACTCAAGCCGCTGTTGGAGAAATGGCTGAGTGACGCAGGTATGCCAACTCTGGTTGGGAGGTAACAGTCGGCCATTAGAGTTAACCTTCCTGATTCTCTCTCATTGGTATTTCTGAAATGTTTTCAGCAAATTCTTCCAAAGTCAACTGCCCTGATTGAAATGTTTTTACCTTGGGGTGGTGGGAGGAACGTTTAAACTTACCACTCGCAATTGCATGCTCCTGTGTTTGTGGAATCCTGCGATGCGCATGTTGTGACAACAGCCAACAGTGACTACATCCTAGAAGTACTTCATTGGCTTTAAATAAGACTTCTGGTGATCATGAAAAGTGCTACGTGAATGCATGCCTGTCTTTCCTTCTGTGATCTAAATGACATTCCTGTATTCTTATTTAACATTAGTCCTTTCATTTAATTCCCTATTAATGTTTTCCTGATCTTTGCCCCTTTTTACATTGGGACCTGCCCTCCATTCTCTTCAGGGCTGGGATTTTGTTTTGCTGGGTCATTTGGGTTTAGTGCAGTTATTACTTTCTCCTGTGTCACCTAGCTGTTGTCAGCATCCTGGTGAGCAACTCGGTTATTTCTAACTGTGGATGAATTTACACATTCCCTTCGACTCTTGCGCTCTCCTGCTCTCTCCCACCTTTACGTTTGTAATATTCATACTTGGACGGTTGTTTCCTTTGGCAGAAAACGTTCCTTCTGATTCCACACTGAACAGCCTGACATCTCTCCCCACACAACTGATTGGGTTGGAGGGTCTTGGCCGCAAAAGGAAGAAGCGGACGAGCATTGAGACCAATATTCGGGTAACACTGGAGAAGCGTTTTCGTGAGGTGAACAGATCAAGAATATTTATCCCTGATCAGATTGGGTCAGCTCCAGGATAAGGGACTGAATGGATTTCTCATTTGCATGGCAAACAATTTGTTCCAACTAATGTATTGACTCATGGCTTTTGAAAAGTCTGTGTTTCCCTCCTCTGTGACCCTTATCTGCACTTTCCATTAGTAATAATTATAAAAACAAAATACTGGGGAAAAACCTGGATCTGGCAGCCTCTGTGGAGAGGACTAGAAAGGAGGTTCCACTAAAAGAATTTGAAGAGTTAGAAGTTAAATTGAAAAGCAGAACTTTCAAGGTAATCACCTTGGGATTGCTATCTGAGCAGCAGGCACTGGCAGAGTGTAAATAAAGTCAATGAATTTAAATGCGTAGATCCAAGATTGGTGTGGGTGGGATAGGTTTCAGCTAGTGGGGCACCGGCACCAGAACTGGGGTAGAAAGGAGCTGATCTTGGGGGACAGGTTCATTTGAATCATACTGGGACCAGTGTCTTAGCAAATTGAATAGCTAAGGCTGTAAAGAGGGTTTTAATCTAAATTGCAGGGGGAGAGGGAGAAGGAGAAGGAGAAGGAGAGGGATACACAGGTGTACAAAGAAAAGGATATTGAAGAATTGCAGACCAGCTATTTAGGTATTTTAACTAGAATAGGATGGAAGGCACAGTGTGCAAACAACAGAGAGAAGCAAATTGGGGTGGGGTGGTATTTTAGACAACAAGGTGCAGAGCTGGATGAACACAGCAGGCCAAGCAGCATCATAG
>NC_063363.1:1772934-1790205 GCF_021869965.1 Rhincodon typus
GCTCTTCCCATCGTCCCCTGACCCGACCCCTTCCTATCTCCTGTCCTCCTCGCTCCCAATACTTGCTTGCCTCCAGAATAGGCACAGAGTGCAAGGCCACTCTCAGTGACAGGGGTGCTGAAAAGACCATCCTGTTGGGGCTTGTGCCAGGGATTTGGTCAGAGCAGTTCAGTGGCAGGCTCAGGCTTGGGGTTGGGATTGGGGTTTGTGCAGGGAGTGGGGTCAGTGACGGGGGTTGGGGACGATCACTGGCCAGGGTCAGGTATACGGTAAAGTCTGTTGGGCTGGCGACAGGGCTAGGGCTGTCAAGGGAAGGATCTGTACAGCAGGTATGTTACTTTTTGGTGATGGTCAGCTTCTAAAATTTTTTTGGATTTGGGCATCGCCTGCAAGTTGCCTAGAACATGGTCATTAGGAATGGGTCTGCTGAGTGCCTTGCCAGTCTATGTCAAGGCACAGTTAAAAGTCAGATACATTGTTATGTGTCTGGAGCCACATGTAGGCCAGACCAGATAAGGATGGTAGATTTCTTTCCCTAAAGGACATTAGTGAACCAAATGAGTTGTTGTGATAAAAGTGCAATGCTGGAAATTTGAAACAAACATAGAGAATGTTGGGCAAACTCAGCAGATCTGTCAGCATCTGCGGACAGTTAATGTTTGAGTCTGGTATGATTCTCCAGAACTCGTTAATTTTGTTTCTCTCTCCAAACATGCTGAGTTTCTCCAGTGGTTCTTATGATGGGCAGCATTACATTAGCTTTTTTGGGTCCTGGCTTTTTAGTATGGAAAAGAGGCCCTTAGCCCTAGCGTGTCTATGGTGGTCATTAGACACCTAGTTACGCTAATCCCATTTTCCAGCAGTTGGCCCTTATGCTATCGCTCTTCTAGTGCTCATCTAAATACTTTAAAAATGTTGTGCAGGTTCCTACCCCTACCAACTTTTCTGGACAGTAAGCTCCAGATAATCCCCACCCTCTCAGTGAAAATTTTATTTCTCCAATTCCCTCTAAACCTCCTGCCTGTTACTTTACATCTAAACCCCCTAGTTATTGATCTTACTACGAAGGGAAAAGTCTCTTCCTATCTATGCCTTTCATAATTTTGCACACCTTAATCAGGTTTCCTCTGTCACTCTTCTCTGCTCAAAGGAAAACAACCCCAGCCTAACTAGACTCTGTTCATAGCTGAATCACTCCAGCCCAGGCTCCTTCCTGGTGAATCTCCTCTGTACTCTCTTTAGCGCAGTTGAATCCTTATTGTGGTAGGGGGTTGGTTAGCTCAATTGACTGGACGGCTTGTTTGCAATGCAGATTGACACCAACAATGCACGTGTAATTCCCTTACTGCTGATATCACCATGAAAGTCCTTCTATCTCAATTTCAGCCTGAGGTGTAGTGATCCTCTGGTTAAACAACTAGTCATCTCTTTTTCTAATGAGACATCAACCCTATGGTCCTCTGGGACTGTAGTGAATTTAACTTTATTAGTTTGGCAACCAGAACTGCACATAGTTCTCCAGCTGTGGCCTAAATAATGGCCCATCATAACCTCCTTGCTCTCGTATTCAATTCCTCAACTAATAATTCCCATTTGCCTTCTTAACCACCTTATCTTTCTGTTCTGTTGCCTTCAAGGATCTATGGACATGCATGCCAAGGTCCCTCTGATCCTCTGCACTTCTTAGGGTGTTTTCACAGCGGTGTTGGGTGCATCTTATGTGGGCCTGGATGTTTATCCACTTTCAAGCCTGTTAAAACCATTAATATCTCCTCCCTCTCAATTGTAATGTTCAAGTATATCGCAGTCTCCTTCTCTGATATCTAGACCTATATTGTCCCTCTCTATCGTGATTACAGATGCATAGTACTCATTTAAATCCTTGCACACATTACCACTTTGGTCACCAAATGACCCTACCGTTTTCCTGGTTATCTTTTTGCTTATACTTATAAAATGTAATATACTTATAAGATACTTTGGATTTTCCTTAATGTTACTTGCCAGTGTTTCTTCATGTCTCTTTTTTTTGCTCCTAATTTTTTTAAGCAAACCCCTGGCACTTTCTATACTCCTCTAGTGCTGACTTGGAACTATATTGATGTTTCATTATTGGCTGCATAAAACAATCCGAATAGCATCTCCTATAGCACTGTCTTAACACCCCAAAAAATGCAGTGGTTCAAGAAGGCAACTCATCACCACTTTCTCCAGGGCAATTAGCGATGGGCAATAAATGCAGACCCAGTTAGCAACACTCAGTCTATGAATTAATAAAATGAGACAGGAAGTAAGAATACAGATGGTAAATCACAGACCAGTCAGGCTAACCTAGTGGTAGAAACATACTGGAAGCTGTAAGAAATGAAGTGGCAGAAGGTGATATCGTTTCCAAGTCTCAATAGGGTGTTGTAGGTGCTACATCTATCCTGCCTCTATCCATACCCCTGCTTCAATACAGAATTGCCCATGCCCGTTCACCAACCTCCATGACCCTTAACCCTGCAGCCACACAGGAGATGGTGACATAGTGCTAATATCACTGAAGTAATAAACCAGTGGCCCAGGCTAATGCTCTGGAGACATGGGCCCAAATCCCACCACAACACTTGGTGGACCTTATATTTGGATAAGTTGAGGGCTTTGATTAATGCAATATCATGGAGACATCATTTGAGGGAAGAGCAGGTAGTGTAATATTGATCTAGGAGTCATTTGCTGCAATAAAGAGAAATGACATTTTATAAGGTTCTTCAAATGAGGCCCATATGTGTAGAAAATATTATAAAATAGCATTGATTCCAAAAGGTGAAGGCACATTTAACTTAACAGATTAAAGAGACAGTAGAAAGAGTAGATAAGAGTAAAGTTGTGAATGCCATAAATGCTGATTTCCACAAGGTAGATAATGGTTCATCAGATAGCAGATCAGATGGAATATTGGCTAATTAAAAGCAGGCAGAGAATGGATGCTGGTTGTTCTTTAAATTGGAGTGAGGCAGAAAGCTTTGGAAATGTTTGGAATAATTAGTGCTGGGACTATTGTTAAACATAAGAATTTATATTTAGGAATAAATAATACCAAAATTTTCAGATAATACCAAACTGATGGGTATTGCTAACACTGAGGAAGAATGCAGCATGAGACAAGATGGTATTATAATATATTCAGATTTAGCAGTTAAGTGCTAAATCAGCTTTGACAAAATGTTAGTTGATATGCTTTGGAAGGAAAAATCAAAAACATCATCTTAGAATAAAAACCTGAATGGTGTAGAAAAGGATCTAAGGATACAGGTGAATAAAGTATTAAGTGCAACAGCATGTTTAGAAAAGCTGTTAACCTGTGAACAATATGCTGGAATTTATTTATAGGGCTATAGGGTTAATCAGTAGTGAAATTATGTTAAACTTCTATAGTGCCCTGGTCAGACTGGGCTAAAGTATTGAACATAAATCTGGTCTCCATATTATAAAAAGAACATAGAAACACCAGACAGAGAGCAAGAAGGAGATGAACAGGAAGATTGCAGCTATTGGGAAAGATTGAACAGGCTGGCCCTTTTTCATTCAGAAAGCAGAAGACTTCGAAATGATCTGCTACAGATCTTTAAAATGATGAAGAGATTGGTCAGGGTAGACAGGATCTGTTTCCACTTACGGGAGAATCTAAAACAAGACTGGCATAAATAGTCAGCTACTTCCTAATCATTCACAACCTTGGTATTTGCCAAAATATTTTAAGCCAATTGAGTACTTTTGAAGTTTATTAACTATTGTAATATGGGAAACGTTACTGCCAGTTTGTACATTACAAGCTACAATAAGAGCAATGTTATAATAATCTGATTTTGCAAAGTTTAGTGAAGGATTAATATTAGCCAGAGACGAAGGAAACCTGTGCTTTACTTCTAAAATAGCAGCTGTAACATTTACCTGAAAGGGCAGGACAGTACCTCTGATAATGGAGCACTCCCTTACTACTGACCTTGACTTCAGGTTTATTTTTTGTGCTTAATACTGGAGTGGGTCTTAAACCCAATAACACTTGACTTGTGGTTAGTGTGGAGAAATGTCTTCACTCAATGGAACCTAATGCTTACTCCTAAAGAGTTGCGCTCAGGGACAGGAGCAGAGACAAGAGGAAAATCCTATTCCAGCTTCAGTAAAAATGCTGATGGCAAAAATTGACCCAGTAAAGTGTGTGATCTGCGATTAAGTGCATCTCCTAATCTCGGCTACATAGTTAGTGATCACTAGATTAATGAATATGACAGATTAATAGGATTAATTTCAAGGCTGATTCACACCAAACTGGAGCTGGCAACTGGCTTCAATGTCACCTCTTCTGTTATAAGGTCACAGGATGCTAAACACAAAAGATTATGTAGGTTCCATTGTGTGTGCACAATGCATCAACCATAGACAGGTAGGAATTATTAGGAATGGAAATTGCAGGGATTCAGGAAAATTAGTAGGATATAGTCTGTTGTATATTCAAGGGTTTAAATATGTATCCCATCTTTGCTGATGTAAGCAGGTTGCACGACTCTGGCACACGTTACCTATAGAGTTTCTGAGGCATAAATAGAGAGATGCAGATGCTTATGTTGATTGTTGTGTTGGTGGAAAGATGTAGAGTAGGTCAATAATAATTTCACGAGTGCAATCAGGACATTACTGAATATGTTTTAGAACTGGCAACGGAACTGGTGCCAAGCTGGGTGTAGTAACAATAATCTTAAAACTAAGCCCAAACATTTAAGAGTAAAATCTGGACCAATTTTTCCACAAATGATAATAGATATCTTAAGCTCTCGGCCACAGAGGCTGTGGATGATGGGACCAAGTGACACTTTCAAGGCTCAGACTGACAGATTTTAGATAGGGAAGTGCATCAGGGAGTGAAATAGAGTTGAAATATTGATCAGCAAAGATCCCGCAGAATGATGAAGTAGGCTGAAGGGCCTGAACAAAATCTTTTAGTTATTATATCACTGCTGCTGCGTCAAAATCCAAGAGCTTTCGCCCTAATAGTGCTGTGTACGTACATACAGTTACTTATAATATACTGACCTATAGGTCTTTGCGCAGCCCTTACCTCCAGCTTGGCTTCAGCTCATTGTTGTACTATAACTAGCTGGTGAAAGCTATGAGAGTCCTTTGCTGATGTGTTTGAGTTTGATGTATTCAGCTTGTGAAGACATCTCTTCGTTTCCTCAACTTCATCCTGGCTACTGCAGTGTCTTGTCTTATCCAGGAGCAGACTTTTTAATGTTTTTATCCCTTCTAGAGAAATGGCTGCCCCTGTGCTTCTGGTGATCTGCAGTTTGATTTTTTGGGTATCGCTTTACCTCTCCTTCTGTCAGTTTAACAACCAACAGCACTACGAGTGGAACTGCCGCCTGGTAACCCTTATACATGGAGTTTTCATTGTTTGCTTCTCTGCATACGTTGGGTTTATCGATGGACCATGGCCCTTTAGTCATCCAGGTGAGTTCTGGCCTAAACTGCAATAGGAGGAAATAATTATAAGCATCAATTTTTAATTAGCAAGGTGCATGTAGAAAGCAGGCACATTAGCAGACCCCAAGTTGCTGGGACTATCATACTTGCAGCAATGAGGGACCGGCTACCCTAGACCATTTAGGTTGAGTCTGTGGGACTCCTGATTGCTGGATTGTAGTTGCTGTCTGACTAGTTTGCTCTAATTCAGGATCAGTGCTTAGCACCACACTTTGCTGTATCTATTCGTTCTGTGCTGATCCTGGCAAGTGAAAATTAAGTTACAGGTAGAACACTCAGTAGTGGAGTGGTGACATGTTCTGCCTTTTGTTGATTTAATTAGATTAATTCGGTGTAAAAGGTTGTTATACTTGTCAGTGAAAGATGAAATTGGAGTCAGTCTTTATTTGGTGTTGATATATTCACAGAGTAGATCATGACAGATGTATCTCTAAGCTTGGTTCAGCCCCACCATCAGGTGTCTGTTTGTATGTGCTCAAGTATCTATCCAATCAGTTCTCTCCACCTGTACGCACTTAACCTTAGTTGATATAATTAATGTACAGTCCAGCTTCATTTTGATTTAATCCCCTCCCTCACCTGTTATTGCGATGCCCTTAAGGGGCTTTTACATGTAAATTAATCAATTGGAACATGGTGATTTAGTGGTGGTAGTTAATGGATGAAAAATGTCATTTGGCTGTGTGTGACAACACTTCCAAATATAAAAGAAAGAAATTAGTGTACAGAGGGCAGGAGTGGCACAGGAGTAGTGTGCCTATCTCTGAACCAGAAACCTGGGTTCAAGTCCCATCTGCTCCACAGGTGTATCATAACATGTCTGAAAGTTGATTTTAAAAAAAGTCTGTTTCTTTCACTTTTGATGTTATTGCATTGCCCTTGCTTTGTCCACCATCTTTGGAACCTGGATGATTAATGATTGTGGATAAAGGATGAAAAGTACCATGGGTGATTTAGTAGTGGGAAAAAAAAATCTGTTGTGTGTGAAAGTGCTGCTTGATAGAAAAAAAATATTTATTGGCTAGAAATGATTCTTGTGGCGCACTGATAATATCTCTGCATTTGAGCCAGGACCACTGCATTCAAGTCCCATCTGCTCCAGAGGTGTGTGGTAACATCTCCGAACAGGTTGATTAAGAAAATAATATCTGGTACCATGGATTTAAGGCTGTTGTGGTGTAGGGCTAGTGCCTTACCTTGAGGGTAAAAGGCCCAGGTCCAAGTCCACCTCAAGATGTGATATCCATGGCGGTGTGTGTCATCGCATTTCTGAACAGGTTGATTAAATAACTTTTATTTACATCTCAGTGAGTTTGTTCAGTCACAAATTAAAGTTTTAAGTAAATTTCCACTGTATGCTATTGTTGACGAATCTGTGCTCAAAAGGATATACTTTTGCCTGAAGTGTTGAGACCAAGATCAGATAGGCAGTTTGGCTAAGCATCCCCAGCATAACTTGTGCACTTTGTGTTTGGGTGTGTGTGTGGTGGGGGTTGGGGGTGCTTTGGAGTGTTTAATACCATAGGCATACATTCAGGTTCTGATGTTGCCCAAGGCAAAACAGACTGTCATGCCTAATCCCTAGCTTCATGAACAGTTTCACCAGTAACAAAACAATTTTTCATTTACATCACTTCTCAACTGTGCATGTTTACCACACTGTCTCGGCTGGGATGTGCCTATTAATTTACCTTAAGGTGAGATTTTCTTAATAATGGGAACTTCTATCTGATTTTCTATCTAGGTTAGGGTGCATGAGGGCTGTCTGGGGGCAATGAGATAATAGTGCATGGGGGAAACTGTCGTGATTCTCCCTCTTTTGGCTTTCTCCTATGGAGATTAATCTGGCTGTCACTCACATGTCACTGTGTGAGGGAGTACCTGACAGTATCAATATAGAACACCGATCCAACTCTTCACAGAGTTGCTGCCATTGGGATCTTGAGTTGATGTGCATCGATCCTTCATGCTGGAATCTACTGAAAATTGGATATTTTAGTTTTTCTTTTATTAATTCAGAGGGTGTGGGCATTGCTGGCGAGGCCCCAGCAATTTTTTTCCAACCTCTAGAGATGGTGGTGGTGAGCTGCCTTCTTGAACTGCTACGGTTCATGTGCTGTAGTTAGACCCACAATGCCCTTAGGGAGGGACCTGCAGGATTTTGACCCAGCAACAGTGAAAGAACAGCAATATATTTCCAAATCAGGAAGGTGGCTTAGAGGGCACATTGCAGTGGGTGCGGTTCCCAAGTATCTGCTGTTCTTGTCCTTCAAATGGAAGTGCTATGAGTTTGGAAGCTGCTGTCAGAGGATATTTTGAGAGTTACTACAGTGCATCTTGTAGGTGGTATACAGTGCGGCTACAGCAGGTCGATGATAGACAAAGGAAATGTTTGTGGATTTGATGCCAGTCAAATGGGCTGCTTTGTCCTGGACAGTGTCAAGCTTGTAGAGTGTTGTTGGAGCTGCATTCATCCAAGGGAGGAGTATTCCATCACATGCCTGACCTGTGCCTTGCAGACTGTGGACAGGCTTCGGGGAGTCAGGAGGTGAGTTACTTGCCGCAGGATTCCTATCCTCTGCTGACTTTCTGTTATAGCCACTGTATTTATATAGCTAGTCCAGTTCAGTTTCTGGTCAGTAGTAACCTCAGAATGTTGATAGTGGGATATTCGGTAATGATAATGCCATTAAATATCAAGGCGCAATGGTTAGATCCTCCCTTGTTGGAGATAGGTTTTGCCACTTTGTCAGGAGATTACTATGTGGTGCAAATGCTTCCTGCTGCATTTCAGCTCAAGCCTGGATATTGTCCAGGTCTTGCTTCATTTGGACATGGACTGCTTCAGTATCTGAGGAGTTGCAAATGTGCAATCATCAGCTAAAATCCTCACTGCTGACGTTATGATAGAGGGAAGTCATTGATGAAGCAGCTGAAAATGGCTAGGCATAGGATACTACCCTGAAGGACTCCTGCAGAGATGTCTTGGAGCTGAGATGATTGACCTGCAACAATCACGACCATCTATCTATGTGCAAAGTATGACTCCAGTCAGTAGAGTGTTTTACCCCTGGTTCCCATTGACTTCTGCTTTGCTCGGGCTCCCTGATGCCACAATCAGTCAAATGGAATCTTGATGTTAAGGGCCATCATTTTCGCCTTGCCTCTGGAATTCAGCTCTTTTGTCCATGTTTGAACCAAGGTTGTAACAAGGTCAGGAGCTGAGTGCCCCTTGAGCAGGTTATTGCTGAGAAGGTGCTGCTTGATAACACTGTTGGTAGACAACTTCCATCACTTTACTGATGTTCAAGAGTAGACTTATGTGGCTGTAATTGGCCAGGTTGGATTTGTCCTGCTTTTTATGTGTACAGTTATCATCAAAAAGGTCTAAAGGAATACCTGAGACATAATGAAAACAGGAGACAGGTGATGGAAGTATTAATCAAGTTAACTGGTTTTGAATTATTCGTATAAATAAGGGGAGCTAATAATAGTTGACTGTGAGTTTTATGAAATCTTGGTAACTGAAGTAAGGCTTTCACTAAAAGTGTGGACTTGGACACTGTTTAAAAACATTTATCTACTGATGCGTAGAAATCAGGACATATCTGGGCAATTGTCCACATTGTTATGTCAATGTTAGTGTTGTAGTTGTTAAAAGTAGTTGGCTAAGGGTGTGGAAAGTTCAGGTGCACAAGGTGTTAACCTGGCTACAAAACAGGACTACTGCATGCCAAACAATATAAGCAGCAAGTGTTAGATAGATCTGAGTGATATATAACCAACGGGTCTCATCTTTGTAGTCAAGCTACATCCAATCACAAATCGTGGTGGATAATTAAACAACTCTGGAGGAGGAGGCTCCACAAATATCCCCACTTTCAATGATGGGGGAGCCCAGCACCTCAATGCAAAAGATAAGGCTGAAGCATTTGCAACAATCTTCAGCCAGAACTACTGAGTAGGTGATCTATCTCAGCCTCCTCTAGTGCTCCACAGCCTCTCAGATGCCATTATTCAGCCAATTCAATTCACTCCAGTGATATCAAGAAGCAGTTGGTGGCACTGGATACTGCAAAGGCTTTGGGCCCTGACAACTTTCTGGCAATATTACTGAAGACTTGTTCTCCAGAACTTGCCATGCATCCCCTATCTAAGCTGTTCCTGGACACTTACAACACTTGTATCTACCCAACAATTTGGAATATGGCCGAGATATGTCCTGTACATAAAAACAGGACAAATTCAACCTGGCCAATTATCAGTCTACTCTCATTGTTGATTGCTTTTATTCAGATTGACAACATCTGTGATCTTTTGATTTTGTATTCTTTTTTAATGAACGCATTGTTCCTACATGGTTTCATTCAAAACATTAAATAACTGTGTCACTGTGACTGGTTTTGAGCTGGTGAGTGATTTGTTAACAGTGAAAATAATTTTGTTTCAAAGCTGCAAGAGTTATATTGAATTTTTCTTTGTGTTTTTCAGGCTCTCCAAACACTGAGCTTCAGACTCAAGTGCTGTGTCTGTCATTGGGTTATTTTATATTTGATATGTGCTGGTGTATTTATTTCCAAACAGAGGGTCTGGTGATGCTCTCTCACCACTGTCTCAGTATCCTTGGCATTGTCATGGTGCTGGCTTTGGGACATTCAGCTATCGAAGTCAATGCTGTCATCTTTGGCAGTGAACTGACCAATCCTTTCCTCCAGATCCGCTGGTTTCTTCGAGAATCTGGCCATTACCACTCCTTGCTGGGAGATGTTGTTGACTTGCTGTTTGTGTTGCTGTTTAGCTGTGTGCGAATCGGGATTGGGGGCAGGCTGCTGTATTGTGAGTTATCTTCCCCTGTGCCCCTCCCTATTGTGAAGTTGGCAGGAGTCGCCATGTATGCAGTGTCCTGGATGTTCATGCTGAGCATTGCCAAGTTTGCTTGGAGGAAGATTAATCACAAATGCAAGGCATGGAGAGAGTGGAGCAGGTGTCCTTTTCACTTATACACCAATGGACATGCAAATAAAGCTTGCTAGCTTATAGCAACGTGAACCGTGCTGAGGGGCAATCAAGCACAACCAGAGACATGTCTTTCATCGTTTCCTCAGTATTCTTCTGTAGTGACTTCCTTTAAATGTGATTTCGATCTCAAGATTTTGGATCGCCCTCATCAAGGGGGAATCTGTGGGTCAGTTCAGCGTATGTCATGACCATCTGCACCCAATCACTTTGAGGTGAAAACCAAACCAAAACTGATCAATGTTCTCAATGGTATTTGAATGGTACAAATTGTCTCTCTGCATCATGTCTAACATCAGTCTTGTTCCCTGACAATGCTACATGTGGAACAAACAGTTTGGGTTGAGTTTTACCTGATGATCCTCCTGTTGGTCTATTTCCCTCTTTTGAAATATCTGATTCACCACATGATCCAGGTCTCTGGTGATTTCAGTTAAGAGCCATAGGCCACCTGCTATCCTGGACAGTGACCGTTAAGGGATAGGAGTTATTGAACAGTGATTAGGAGCAGGAACCCTGGTTGATTTCCTTTCTCTCTGACCCAGGGGTCACTGATTAGGGGCATGATTCTTTGCTAATTTTGCCCCTATATACACTAGGGATAGTTGAAACCAGTTTTCCTGGGCCTAGTGCCAGTCCAGCTGAGCGCAGCTAACAAGACACAGGTAAGCCATGGAACCTCGTGACCAGTGTGGCTCAGCCAATAAGACAGTGATTTTACTGAGACATTGAATACCCATCCTTGAGCTTTCCTGGATTATCATTGACTTTTAAGGCTGTTTCTCAAATATTCCATATTTCTCCTTGGCTCTATCAGGAATAATTTGAGTCACTGATCATGCAGTAAATGAAAGGTTTGTTAGAAGGAAGAGATCATTCCATGTTCTGACAAGTAACATAAATCCAATTGATGGTTAGCTGGATATAAAAGTTTTGGAAGGATGTGGGAGCAGGCTGTGTAAATGTGATTGAATTGCTTCCCCTGTGGATTGTAAAGGCTGAAATGGATTGTATGGGCCGAAATGGATTGTATGGGCCGAAATGGATTGTATGGGCCAATGGCCTTCTCCCATTGTTTCAGGTCAGTTTGAAGACTTGTCAACAACCAAGGAAGGAATTTGGCTTTTGTGGTGGTGCTGCTGCTAGTTTAACTATATCACTAACGCTGCTTCCCTGCTCTTTCCCCATTCTCCTGAGTGTTTCTCTTCAGTGTATTATACAATTCTCCCTGGAATGTCACAACACAAATCATTTAACAGCTGTGCTAACATTTTCTGTAGTGAATGACTATTTGCATGATAAATAATTCCCTAACCCCCTCATACTCTTCCTGTTCTGACTTTACCAAAGCAACCCATTTCTTCCATTGTGTTTTACACACTCTGTTTGGACTCTGGGCTTCTTCTGGAACAAGGAGTGAAGAATCGTACTTGAGAAACTGGCTTCAAACAATGTTGGAATTGGGCTGGTGTTTGGAGGTCAAGAATTATCCCAGCTTGAAGACCCCATTAGATGTCAACCTGGTTATAAAATGCTCAAATTTAAGTTTGTTGTATTGATTCTAACTAGCTGATTTGCCTAGTAGAGGAATTAATCTGTCACTATTGACTCTGCGAACCCAGTCATCACTTCAGTCGCTTTGTTGAACCTCTTGTACCACTTACGTTTTAAACAAAGCCTCCTGTCTCCTGCAACACACGGTCAGCCTTGCTGAAACTGTTACAGGAGGAAGCCATTTAGCACCTTGAGCCAGCAACATATGAACAGGATGCCTTTCAATCTATTCCATGGTTTACTTATCTTTCTTTGATCAAGTTCCCAAAACGGATGCACAAAATTATGAAAACTATGACTAACTCACAGCTTGTTCATTACATCTTTATAGCCTGTGCCCTAACGGTAATCTGCAGGTCTGCCACACTCTGCTGTTTCCCAGCTGTGGTGTAATCAGAAATATGTGGTATTATTCACTCTAAGCCCAAGGACAAAGTATTGGAAGACAATAGAGAGTCTCAGATTGACCCTTGGGTATAGCAATAGTCTGGCCAAGTAAAGAGCATCGATTTACTTCTGCTTTTCCTTCCAGTCACTCAGCCATTTTCCTTTCTGTCAGGCAAACTTTACCTTTTTACATAAGCAATATGAACAGAGGAAGGTATTCATCCATTTAAGCCCACTCTGCCAGTCATGGAAACATAGAAGATAGGAGCAGGAGTAGGCTATATGACTGTTCAAGCCTGTTCTGCATTCAGTATGATCATGGCTGATCATCGAGCTCAATACCCAAATACCCTTTTTTCCCTATATCCCTTGATTCTTTTAGACACAAGAGCTATACCTACCTTCTTGAAAACTCAATGCTTTGGCCACAACCACTTTCTGTGGCAGGGAATTCCACAGGCTCACCATAATGTTTACCCCTTATTCTTAAAGTATGATCCCTGGTTCTAGACTCTACCACCATTGGGAACATCCTCCCTGCCTCTAACCTGTCTAGTCCTGCTTAAATTTATAGGTTTCTTTGAGATTCCCCCTCATTCTTCTAACTTCAATGAATACAATCATAACTGACTAGATCTCTCCTCATACATAAGTCCTGCCAACCCAGGAATCAATTTGGTAAACCTTTGCTGCACTCTCTCTATAGCAAGAAGATCCTTCCTCAGATAAAGAGATCAAAACGGAACATAACATTCCAGGTGTAACTCCCCCCCCAATGCCCTGATTAATTGCAAATAGACATCCTTGGCCCTGTATTTGAATCCTCTCAGTATGAAGGCCAACATATAGTTTGCCATCTTTACTGTCTGCTGCACTTGCATGCTTTCAGCAATTCTTGACACCCAGGTCTCTTTGAACATTTATCTCTATTTTCCTTCCTATTTTTGGTACAAATGTGTTACGAAACCTCACAGTTATTCACATTAAACCACATCTGTTGTGTCTTTGCCCACTTACTCGGCCTATCCGCATCCCACTGCAACTTCTTTACACCCCGCCCACAGTTCACTCTTCCACCCAACTTGGTGTCATCTGAAAATTTTGAGATATTACATTGAGTTCCCTCATGTAAATTTTTAAAACACATGTCATGAATAGCTGGGTCCTGGTAAAGATCACTGGGTGCCTGCTGCCATTCAGAAAAAGATCCATTTATTCCTACTGTTTGTTTCCTGTCTGCAAACCAATTTTCTATCTCAATACATCTGAACACATTACCCCCAGTTCCATGCCCTTTAATTTTGCACATTAATCTTCTGTGTGACTTGTTGAAAGTCCAAATAAACCACATCCACTGGCTCCCCCAATCAACTCTACTAGTTCTATCCTCAAAGAATTCTAGTAAAATTGTCAACTATGATTTCGTAAATCCATGCTGACTGTATCTGATTCTATCACTGCTTTCTAAGTGCTCTGCTATAAAATCCTTGATAACGGACTCTAGCGTCATCCCCACTACTGATATTAAACTCACTGGTCTATAATTCCCCTTTCAAATAATAGGATTACATCAGCTACTCTCCAATCTGTAGGAACTGTTCTAGAGTCTAAAGAACCAATGCATCCACTATGTCTACGGCTACTTCCTTAAGTACTCTGGGATGTAGAATATCAGGCTGTACAGATTTATCAGCTTTCAATCCCATCAATTTCTCCAACACCATTTCTCTAGTAATAGAGATTTGTCTCAGTTCCTCTCACTAAATCCTGTATTCCCCATCATTTCTGATCAATTAGATCATGGCTGGTCTTCTACTTTGACACTGTTTTCCTGTACCTCCTGTGTACCTTGATATAATTCCAAAGAAATCTGCTGATCTCTGCCTTAAATACACTCAATGATGGATCTTCTACGGCTCACTGAAGAATTGTAAAGATTCACCACCCTTTGAAGAAATGCCTTCTCAAATGGATGACCCGTTATTCTGATCCTGTTCCCTGTACATGCTCTCCTCATTCAGGAGGAAATATCCCTCCTGTTTCTACCCTGTCAATTCCTGTGAGAATTCTATATGTTTAAATGAGATCACCTTGCATTCTTTGAAACTCAAGAAAATATTGGGTCCATTCTACGGCTAGAATATATTTCCTTGGGAAAAGAGACCAAAAGTGTACATAATGCTCGCCAAGTGGTTTCACCAAGGCTCTATATAATTGCAGTAATACTGTCAGGTTTAATCTTTGCGCCAAGCAGTTTACATCCCAATTTAACAGTTAAAAAAGCCTAAATTCTCTTTGTCTAATCCTTGATGCTTTCTTCAAAAGGTCAATTAGATTCCTTCCCTGTGAGAGGATTTGTTGTTCATCTATAAAATGATCAAGAAAGTAGAGTGCAGACCAGGGTCAGATCAGCCATGACTTTAATGGGTGGTGAAACAGGCTCATTGAGCTCAATAGCCAAAATAAATAACGACAATTTCACACACTCTGCATCAATATCGTTAAAGGGAATAAATATACAATCAACTTCACAGCTGTAGGGTAACCTACAGTTCACTGACCATGCTCTGTCCCCTAGCCTCCGAAGAAGACACAAAAAGCATCCCAAAGAATAGTGAAACTATAGAGGTAAAAAGGGAGAGAGGAACTTAAAATGATCAAAACTGCTAGAGAAATAGACATCACACGATGTCTGCATAGAGTTCCAGGAAATTTAGGTTCACCCTCACTGCAGCAGGGGAGTGGAGTGTAAAAGTGGCGAAGTCTTGCTACAACTATACTGGATGTTGGTGAGACTACATCTGAAGCACTGTACAGTTTTGGTCTTCTTTCTTCAGGACAGATGGAGTTTCATTGGATGCAGTTCAGAGAAGGTTCACTTGGCTGCTTCCTGGGATGAAAAGATTGTTTTACGAGGAAAGGTTGAGCAGCTTGGACCTAATCTAATTGAAGCTTAGAAGAATGAATGGTGAGCTTATAGAAACATAAGGTTCTGAAGGGATTTGGTACGGTGGATGCTGAGGGGATGTCTCTCCTCATGGGGGAATCTAGAACTAGGACAATTTCAAAACAAGGGGTCTCCCATTTAAGGTTAAAAATCACACGACACTAGATCATAGTCCAACATGTTTGTTTGAATTCACAAGCTTTCGGAGTCTCGCTTCTTCAGTGAGAGAGGTGGATCAGATACAGAATTTTTAAGCAAAAGATTAAAGGGTCAGAGAACTGACGTGAATGTATTGAACAAACCTAAGATAAGTGTTAAATCTTTAATCAGTTAGAAAGGATTAATGTGCAAATTCCAGAAATTCTTTCAAGTCACTGCCCTGAAATAAATAAAGGTTTTAACAGTATACCAGAGATGTATTTTAGGTGTGAAGCCTCGTTTAGAATCTGGCTGTCTATTAAATTGGAGTCAGACTGGTTTTATTTCCAAAGTAGGAATTTATAAAATGCCCCATTGACTGCCTACAAATTGCGTGCTTTTTAAACAAAATAGAATGTATCTGCAATTACAAATCTGCAAGAGCAGATTCACCCCATAGATGTGTGTGTGTGTGTGTGTGAGAGAGAGTGAGAGAGAGGAGGGAGGGGAGGGGAGAAGAGAGACAGAGAGAGAGAGTGTATGTGTGTGTGAGAGAGAAAATGTGTGTTTATGTTTTGTGTGCGTGCTTGAGAGAGAGATTGTAAGTTTGTGTGAGCGTGCGTGTGTATGAGAGAGGGTCTGTGTGAATGTGTGTGTGAGTGTGTGTAGTGTGGTGGGGTCACCTGTAGAGTGAGTACAGGTGATTCCATCACACTATACACTCACACACAGACCCTCTCTTGTACACACACACACTGTCTCTTTCTCCCTCACACACACACACACTCTTTCTACCTCTCTCCCTCTCACATGCGCGCGCACACACTCTCCTTCACACACACAGATATAAATCTATGGGGTGAATTTGCATTTGCAGGTTTGCAATTGCAGATACATTATATTTCGTTCAAAAAGCACACAATTTGTAGACAGTCAATGGGGCATTTTATAAATTCCTACTTTGGAAATAAAACCAGTCTGACTCCAAGTTAATAGACAGCCAGATTCTAAACAAGGCCTTAAACCTAAAATGCATTGTCTGTCCTGAGATGTCACCTCTGGTATACTGTTAAAACCTTTAGTTATCTTTGGGCAGTGACTTGAAAGAAGTTGTGGGATTTGCATATTAATCCTTTTTAACCGATTAAAGATTTAACAGCCGTCTTAGGTTTGTTCAAACATTTGCATTAGTTCTATGACCCCTTGATCTTTTGCTTAAAAATTCTGTGTCTGATGTCACCTCTCTCACTGACACCTGTAGAAGGAGTGAAATTCCGAAAGCTTGTGTCTTCAAATAAACCTGTTGGACTATAACCTGGTGTTTTGTGATTTTTGACGTTGTCCACCTCAGTCCAACACCAGCACCTCCACATCATGTCTCCCATTTAAGACCAAAATGAAAAATTTCTCTCAGATGGTCAGTCTTTGGAATTCTCTTAGAGAGCAGGGTAGGCTAGGTCATAAGTATATTTAAGGCCGAGTTTTTAATCAGCAAGGAAGTCGAGCGTTGTGTGAACAGGAAAGAAAGTGCCACAGTTAGATCAGCCATGATCTGCTGGATGTCCTTGGCAGGCTGAAATAGAGTTATCTCTGACTCCAGCATCTGCAGTTCTTTCTGTCTCTTGGCAGGCTGAAGGTGTTGCAATTTGAGCAGACTCCAGCAGATGGCAAGAGATAACAAGGTGTAGAGCTGGATGAACACA
>NC_063363.1:1790605-1830314 GCF_021869965.1 Rhincodon typus
CCCTTCTTTCTGAAGAAGGGTCTAGGCCCGAAACGTCAGCCTTCCTGCTCCTCTGATGCTGCTTGGCCTGTTGTGTTCATCCAGCTCTACACCTTGTTATCTCAGATTATCCAGCATCTGCAGTTCCTACTATCTCCCAGCAGATGGCAATGTGTGCGCAGCTACGGTTTCTGTTGTGGGGGAAGTGAAAATCCCCTGTCTTCAATTAACAGTTACTTAAAACCACAATGACATTCTAAAACCACTTTTATATTTATGTACAATTATACTTTCTATTCAAATTGATAGCACAGAATCCAGTAGCAAACTGGTTATGGTTCGTGGTGTAGGCAACTGGAGGTACTGAATAAGAAATAGGAGTATGAGTAGACCAGTTAGCCCCTTGAGCCTGGCCCACCATTCTATAAGATCGTGGCTGATCTGATCAAGGCATCAACTTCTTTTTTGTGCCAGCTCTTCATATCATTGAATCTCTCAATGTTTCAAATGTCTATCAACCTTTTTAGCTACTTTTAAATTTAGCCTCCATAACTGGGGAAAAGAATTCCAGATAATTATTACCCTCAGGAAGTAGAAATTCCTTAGCATCTCAGTTTTAAATAAGTTCTCCTCATTCTGTAACCAAGTTCTCCAGTTCAAGATTCCCCACTAATGGAAACATCTTCTCAACATGTACCCTGTGAAGCCACCTCAGAATCTTGAATGTTTCAAAGATCATCCTTATTTTTCTCAACTCTAATGTATGAAGGCCTAACCTGTTAAATGTTCTTGATAAGTCAACCCCATCACTGGTCTCCAAGGCCAATATATCCTTTCTTAAATACAGGGACCAAAACTGTACATCATATTTTTCAACGAAACCCAGTACAGTTGTAACAAAACTTCCCTATTTTTAAAATCCAACCCCCGAGCAATAAAAACCAAAATTCTATTTGTCTTCTTAATTACTTGCTGCACCTGAATGCCAACTTTTTATGTTCCAAACTAAGGACACCCAGTCCCCCTGTGATGTATTTTTTTGGACTGTTTGTTTAAATTAAAGTCTGCCTTTTGAATATTCCTACCAAAATTGGATTTGGTTAAATCAGGAATAAAATGATTGCCTTGTTGATTGTCACCATGAAATGTCTGAAAATCAGATGCCACAAATATAAACAAAGTTTATAAAGTAAATAATTTAACAATTTAAAAATTAAAATATTTCTCCTTCCTTTTCAGGTTCTGAGTACCATTTATCTAGTCATAGAGTCATTTATCTCACCAAAGAAGGCAATTCAGCCCATCAAGCCCATATTAGCTTCTTAGGAGCAATTGATGAGTACCCTCCCTGCTCAATCCTTGTGGCCCTGCAAGTTTATTTGTTTCAGGTGTTCGTCTAATTTCCTTTTGAAACCATTGTCACCACTTCTATTATCCTCATGATTAGTGAGTTCTAGCTTGTTACCACTTGATGTGTAAAAAAAATCTTCCCGACATTGCACCTGCAACAGTCCCCAAAATCTGTAATCTGCATCTGCCAGTCCTTGCATCATCAGCCAAAGGGAAAAGTTTTCCCTTATCTTTATGTAAACAACTCCAACACCTGATCGGATCCAAAATGTGATGACTAGAACTGGACACAGTGCTCTAGTTGTGGCCTAACCAAAACTTTATAAAGGTTTAACATAATTTCCAAACCTTTATGCTCAGCGTCTCTATTTTTGAAGCCCAAGATCCCATGTCCTGTAACCACTCTTTCAGTATGTCCTCCCACTTTCAAAGATTGATGCACATGAGACAAGGTACCTCTGTCACTGCACAGTTTTTAACTCTTCATTCTGCCTAAGTTGTGTCTCTCCAACCCTTCTGTCAAAATGCATCACTCACACTTTTCTGCATTAACTTCTGCTAATTTTTGCTAGCCTATCTGTGCTATTGAAGTTCATGTGTATCATTCTCACTGTTGTCTATTCCTTACAGGCAGTTGTTGAAATTCCACTCTGTCTTCTAAGATCCATGTCATTATCTGCAGCAAAAAAGCAATGGTCCTGGCACGGACTATTGGGAAAGCCACCATCTGCCATTTTCTAGTCTGGAAAATAACTATTTACTACCACTCATTGTTTTCTATCTTAAGCTGACTAGTTATCGATTTGGACACCATCCCACCTAATCCACAAGCCTCATTTTTTCTAATCATCATTTTATATAGTGGTAATACCACTATCACCACTATAGCTGCACTATTTACTGTATTCCAAGCAATTGACAAAAATTAAAAATAAAGACTGGGACTTTTTCATTAAAGTGTAGGACGTTGAAAGGTGACCTTATAGAGGTTTATAAAGTCATGAGGGGTATAGATTGAGATAATGCTAGGTGTCTTTTCTCTAGGATGGGGATTTCAAGACTAGGGGGGATAATTTTAAGGTTAGAGGAGAGAGATTTAAAAAAGACATGAGGGGTAAATTTTTAATACGGATCGTGGTTTGCATGTGGAATGACCTTCCTGAGAAAGTGGTGGATGCAGGCAGAGTTACAACATTTAAAAGACACTTGGGTAAGTACATGAATAGGAAAGGTTGGAGGGATTTGGGCCAGGGGCAGGCAGCTGGGACTAGTTTAGTTTGAGATCATGTTTGGTATGGACTGGTTGGACCCAAAGGTCTGTTTCTGTGCTGTATGACTCTATGAGGTACTTTTTTAAACACTTTCTTAAAATCCATATAGAGAACACCCACCACATTCCCTTCATCACCTTCTTTGTTACCTCATCACAACATTCGATAAGATTAGTCAATTAACCAAAACCTCTCTGAAAGCCTGATGATGTTTTCCCTGATTGTTGTGACAAAACCTTATCCACTATTGATTTTAAACTAAGTGACCTGCAATTGCTGGAAGTCTTCTTGCATACTTTCTTGAGTGTGAATGAAACATTGCCACTTTCCAATCTGCTGGAACTTCTCCCTTATCTAGAACATAGAACTGCTAATGGATCCTGTAGAAAGTGAGGGGCTCATAATGAAATTCTGCGCTTTAAAACATTGTGCTTGCAATGTGGGCATCACTGGCTGGGCCAGCATTTATTGCCCATCCCTAGTTACCCTTGAGAGGGTGATGGTGGTGCTGCCTTCTTGAAACACTGCAGTCCCTGGAGGTAGACCCACAATGCTGTTCAGGAGAGAGCTCCATGAATTTTACCCAGCAACTCTGAAGGAACGTTAGAGACATTTAAGCGACTCTTGGATAGGCACATGGATGATAGTAAAATGTAGGGTATGTAGGGTAGGTTAAAGGTCGGCACAACATCGTGGGCTGAAGGGCCTGTACTGTGCTGTACTGTTCTATGTTTTATGAATGGTGATATATTTCCAAGTCAGGATGGTGAGTGGCTTGGACGGGAACTTGAAGTTGATGGTGCTCCCATATATCTGCTGCCCTCGTCCTTTTAGACAGAAGTAATCATGTGTTTGGAAGGCGCTGTCGAAGGAGCAATGTTGAGTTACTGCAACGCATCTTGTAGATGGTACACACTGCTGCTACTATGAGTCAGTGGTGTAGCAAATGTCATAGGTGGTGTCAATCAAGTGTGCTGATTTGACCTTGATGGTGATATCAAGCTTCTTGGGTGCTGTTGGAGCTGCCCTCATCCAGGCAGTTGGGGAGTGTTCCATCACATTCCTGACTTGTGCCTTGAATATGTGGGAAGATATTAGGGAGACAGGAATTGAGTTACCGCAGCAGGATTACTAGCCTCTCATGTATTCTTGCGGCTGCAGTATTTATATGTCTATTTCAGTTTCTGGTCAATGGTAACTCCTAGGATGTTATTAGTGGGAGATTCAGTGCTGATAATGCTGTTGGGTATGAAGAGGCAATGGTTAAATTCTCTCTTACTGGAGATGGTCATTGCCTGTACTTGTGTGGTGAGAATGTTACTTCTCACTCGTCAGCTCAATCCTTGGTATTGTCCAGTCTTGCTGCATTTGGACATGGACTGCTTCAGTGTCTGAGGTGTCACAAATAGTGCTGCACACTGTGCAATTATCGGAAAACATTCCTACTCCTGTCCCTATGATGGAGGAAAGGTCATTAATGAAGCAATTGAAGATTATTGAGTCTAGGACACTATCCTGAGGAACTTCTGCAGATATGTCCTGGAACTGAGATAACCCACAACCATCTTCCTGTGTTCTAGGTGTTATTTAATGAGTGGAGTATTTTCCTGATTCCCATTCACTTCATTTTTACTAGGGCTCCTTGATGTCACATTCTGTCAAACGCAGCCTAAATTTCAATGGCATTCACTTTCGATTCACCTCTGGAATTCAGTGCCTTTGTCCATGTTTAGACCAAAGCTGTAAAGCAGTCAGGAACTAAGTGGCCATCGCAGAACCCAAACCGAGTTTCAGTGAGCAGGTTATTGTTGAGCAGGTATTGTTTGATATCATTTTGATTACACTTTCCATCATTTTATGGATGATTGAGAGTCGACTGATTGGGGTGGTAGTTGCTGGGTTGGATTTGTCTTGCTTTCTGTGTACAGGACATCACTGGGTAATTTTCCACATTGCCAGTGTTGTGGCTGTAACAGAATGGCTTTGGCAGATGCCCAGCACGTTCTGGAGCACAAATCTTCAGTACTATCACTGGGAAGTTGTCAGGACCCAGAGCCTCTGTAATATTCACTGCCTCTCACTGTTTCTTGATATCACATGGAATGAATTGAATTAGCTGAAGACTGGCATCTGTGGTGCTAGAGACCACTGGAGAAGGCCAAGATGGATCATCCATTCAGCACTTACAGTGTCATAGTCGAAGAGTCCATGTCGATTAGGTATCCTAAACTGAACCAGTCCCGTTTGCCTGAGTTTGGCCCATATCCCTTTAAGTGTTTCCTATTCACGTACTTGTCCAAATATCTTTTAAATGTCGTAACTGTACTAGGCTCCACCACTATTCCTGGCTGAAGGTTGTTACGAATGCCTCACCCTTATCTTTTGCATTAATGCGTTGGACTCTTCCATCATTGAGGATGGGGATATTAGTGGAACCTCCTCCTCCAGTGAGTTGATTAATTGTCCACTACTGTTCACAGCTGGTTATGGCAATTCTGTAGATTTTAGATCTGATTCACTTGCTGCTGTGCAACCGCTTAGCTCTGTCTATCACTTGCTGCTTACGTTTTTTGGCATGCAAGTAATCCTGTTCGGTAGCTTCACCAGGTTAACATCTCATTTTTAGGTATGCCCAGTGCTGCTCCTGGTATGCCCTCCTGCACCCTTCACTGAGCAGGGTTGATCCCCTGGCTTGATCGTAATGGTTGATTGGGGAATATGTCAGACCATGAAGTTGTAAGTTGTGTTGGAGTACAATTCTGCTATTGATGATGGCTCACAGCACCTCATGAATATCCAGTCTTGAGTTTCTAAATCTGTTTTGAAGTCTGTTCCAATTAGCATGGTGACAGTGCCACACAACATGATATAATGTTTATCAACGTTAAGGTGGTACTTTGTCTCCAGTAAGACTGTGCGGTGGTCACTGTTACCAATACCATCATGGACAGATACATCTGCAGCTGGCGGATTGGTAAGGATGAGGTCAAGTATGTTTTTCCCTCTTGTTGATTCCCTCACCACCTGCTGCAGACGCAGTCTCGCAGCTATGCCCCTTTAGGACCGGAACAGCTTGATGAGTAGTGCTGCCGCCGAGCCACTCTTGGTGGTGGACATTGAAATCCCCCACCCAGAGTACATTTCACCTTTGCCACCCTCAGTGCTTCCTCCAAGTGTTGTTCAACGTGGAATAGTACCGATTCATCAGCTGAGGGAGGACGGTATGTGATAATCAGTAGGAGGTTTCCTTGCCCATGTTTAACCTGATGCCATGAGACTTCATGGGGTCCAGAATTATTGTTGAGGACTGCAACAACCCCTTCCCAACTGTATACCACTGAACTGCCACCTTTGCTATGTCTGTCCTGCCAGCGGAACAGAATGCACCCAGAAATAATGATGCTGTTGTCTGGGATATTGTCTGTAAGGTATGATTCAGTGAGTATGACTACATCAGGCTGTTGTAGGGCATAGATAGAGTCATACAGCACGGAAACAGACCCTTCAGTCCAACTAGTCCATGCTGACCCTAATCGCAAACTAAATTAGTCCTACTGGCTTGCGCTTGGCCTATATTCCTCCAAACATTTCTTATTTATATGCTTATCTAAATGACTTTTAAACGTTGTAACTGCACCTGCATCCACCATTTGCTCTGGAAGTTTATTTCACACACGAACCACCCTTTGTGCAAAAACAAATTGCCCCTCATGTCTTTTTAAAATCTTTCTTCTCTGCCATTCACCTTATCTATGCCCCTCATGATTTTATAAACCACTATAAGGTCACCCCTCAACCCATGATCTGATGAAAGAAGTCCCAGCCCATCCAGCCTCTCCTGATAACTCAAACCCTCTATTTCTGGCAACATCTTGATAAATCTCTTCTGAATCCTATCCAGCTTAATAATATCCTTCCTATAACAGGGCAACCACAACTGGACACGGTACTCCAGAAGAGGCCTCACCAACATCTTGTACAATCTTAACATAACATCCCAATTCCTATACTCAAACGCCTGTGCAATGAAGGCAAGCATGCTAAGTGCCTTCTTAACCACCCTTTCTGTATGTGATGCAAACTTCAAAGAATTATGTACCTGAACCTCTCGGTCTCTCTGTTGTACAATACTACCCAAGGCCCTACGTTTAATTGTATAATTCCTGCCCTTGTTTGTTTTACTAAAATGCAATACCTCATGTTTATCCAAGTTAAACTCCATCTGCCTCACTTTAGCCCATTGACCCAATTGGTCAAGCTTTATTTGTAATCTCAGATAACCTTCTTCACTGGCCACTATACCACCAATTTTGGTGTCATCTGCAAACTTACTAACCATGCCTTCTATATTCTAATCTAAATCAATTATACAAATGACAAACAAAAATGGACCCAGCACCTATCCCTGTGGAACACCACTGGTCACCAGCCTCCAGTCCAAAAAAACAACTCTCCAACCCTGTCTGTCTCCTACTGTTAAGCCAGTTTTGTATCCAATTGGTAAGCTCACCCTGAATCTCATGTGATGTAACTTTACTATTGGTCTACCAAGCAGAATCTTGTCAAAGGCTTTACTAAAGTCCAAGTAAACAACATCAACTGCTCTGTCCTCGTCAATCTTCTTGGTTACTTCCTCAAAAAACTCAATCAAGTTTGTGAGACACTATTTAACTCTCACAAAACCACGCTGAGTATCCCTAATCATTCCTTGCTTCTCCAGCATATTAATCCTATCTTTCAGAATCACTTCTAACAACTTATCCACCAAAGTCAGGCTAACAGATCTACAGTTCCCAGGCTTCTCTTTACATCCCTTTATAAACAAAGGCAGAACAGTAGCTACTCTCCAGTCATCTGGCACCTCGCCTATAGTTATAGGTGATACAAACATTTTCGCAAGAGGCCCTGCAATTTCCTCTCTAACATTCAACTATGTACGGGGATACACTAAATCAGGTCCTGATTTATCCACCTTTATATTTTCTAAGACCTCCGGCATGTCCTTTTCTGTAATGTGAAATGTTTTCAAAACCTTTTTTCAAAGCTTTATTTCCCCAAGTTCTCTAGCCTCCATTTCTTTCTCCACAGTAAAAACTGACCCAAAATATTTGTTTAATATCTCGCCCATCTCCTGAGGTTCAACACAAAGGTGACCCCTTTGATCTTTAAGGAGCCCTACTCTCTCTCTCTCTCTAGTTGCTGTCTTGCTCTTAATGTACTTGTAGAACCTCTTTGGATTATCTTTAACCTAATTTGCCAAGGCTATCTCATGTGGCTTGACTAGCCTGTGGACAGTTCTATCAATTTTAGCACAAATCCCCAGATGTTAGCAAGGAGGATTGAGGAGTGAAGGTTCTCCGTCAGGCCCTGTTTAAAATTAGGAGCTTACGGCGGATCTGGGTATAGAGTGATGGGCTCATAATGGAACTCTGTGTTCACAATGGAATGCTAAAGAGAGGAATTATATAAAATTATTTCAAAAGCAAGCAACCTAGGCCTGTTCAGTTTTCCTGATGGCTGCAATCAGTCAATTCTGATATAATCTTTGTGAAACCTGTTTGTACTTCCTCTAATGCCATGATATGCATTGTGGAATTTTGAGATTTACTTTCATTACAGAGTTGTTTACTAACTGCCAGGTTAAAGAAAAATTTATATCCTATAACTGAGTTGAGATTACCCTGCAGAAGAAAATGTTAGATAATTGCCTCCAAATATTGATCGAGATATTCAACATACACATGGAGAATGTCCAGCCCAGTGGTTTGTGCTGAAAGGCAAAAATGGGTTGATTGTGAGAAGGCTTTTCAGCTCATACAATCCACATCATCAATTATCCTCCACAAGGGAAGCAATTTTAATCATATTTAGCTAGGCTACAGCTGGAGTACTGTATAGAGTTTTGGTTGCCACATTATAGGAAGGATGTGATTGCACTAGAGGGGGTGCAGAGGAGATTCACCAGGATGTTGCCTGTGGGATAGTGACTCAGTTACGAAGAAAGACTAGAAAGGCTTGGTGGTGGTTGGGGGGCGGTGGTGGGCAATGCTGTATATTACTGAGGTGTATGAGGTTCTGTGAGGCATAGATAGGATAGGTAAGGAGAAACGTTTTCTCTTTAGTGGAAGGTCAGTAACCAGGGAGCACAGTTTAAGATAAAGAGTAGGAAGTTTAGTGGTCCTAAAGGAAGAGTGCTAAATTGGGGGAAGGCCAACTATAGCAAGATTCGACAGGAGCTGAGGAATGTGGATTGGGAGCAGCTGTTTGAGGGTAAATCCACACTTGATATGTGGAAGGCTTTTAAAGAGGGGTTGATTAGAGTGCAGGACAGACATGTCCCTGTGAAAATGAGAGATAGAAAGGGCAAGATTAGGGAATGACAGGTGAAATTGTGAGACTAGCAAAGTGGAAAAAGGAAGCATACATAAGGTCTAGGCGACTGAAAACAGATGAAGCTTTGGAAGAATATCGGGAAAGTAGGACCAATCTGAAACGAGGAATTAAGAGGGCTAAAAGGGGTCATGAAATATCTTTAGCAAACAGGGTTAAGGAAAATCCCAAAGCCTTTTATTCGTACATAAGGAACAAGAGGGTAACTAGAGAAAGAGTTGGCCCACTCAAGGACAAAGGAGGGAAGTTATGTGAGGAGTCAGAGAAAATGAGTGAGATTCTTAATGAGTAGTTTGCGTCGGTATTCACTGAGGAGAGGGACATGACAGATGTTGAGGTTAGGGATAGATGTTTGATTACTCTAGGTCAAGTCAACATAAGGAGGGGAGAAGTGTTGGGTATTCTAAAAGGCATTAGGGTGGACAAGTCCCCGGGTCCGAATGGGATCTATCCCAGGTTACTGAGGGAAGCGAGAGAGGAAATAGCACGGGTGAGGTCCCGGAGAACTGGAGAATTGCTAACGTTGTCCTCTTGTTTAAGAAGGGTAGCGAGGATAATCCAGGTAATTATAGACCGGTGAGCCTGATGTCAGTGGTGGGGAAGCTGCTGGAGAAGATACTGAGGGATAGGATCTATTTACATTTGGAAGAAAATGGGCTTATTAGTGATAGGCAGCATGGTTTTGTGCAGGGAAGGTCATGTCTTACCAACTTGATAGAATTCTTTGAGGAAGTGAGAAAGTTGATAGATGAGGGAAGGGCTGTAGATGTCATATACATGGACTTCAGTAAGGCGTTTAATAAGGTTCCCCATGGTAGGCTGATGGAGAAAGTGAAGTTGCATGGGGTCCAGAGTGCACTAGCTAGATGGATAGAGAACGGGCTGGGCAACAGGAGACAGAGAGCTGTAGTGGAAGGGAGTTTCTCAAAATGGAGAACTGTGACCAATGGTGTTCCACCGGGATCCGTGTTGGGACCACTGTTCTTTGTGATATACATAAATGATCTGGAGGAAGGTATAGATGGTCTGATTAGCAAGTTTGCAGATGACACTAAGATTGGTGGAGTAGCAAATGGTGAAGGGAACTGTCAGAGAATGCAGCAGAACATAGATAGATTGGAGAGTTGGGCGGAGAAATGGCAGATGGAGTTCAATCCAGGCAAATGCGAGGTGATGCATTTTGGAAGATCCAATTCAAGAGCGAACTATAAGGTAAATGGAAAAGCCCTGGGGAAAATTGATGCACAGAGAGATCTGGTGTTCAGGTCCATTGTACCCTGAAGGTGGCAACGCACGTCGATAGAGTGGTCAAGAAGGCATACGGCATGCTTTCATTCATCGGACGGGGTATTGAGCACAAGCGTTGGCAGGTCATGTTACAGTTGTATACGTTTTTGGTTCGACCACATTTGGAATACTGCGTACAGTTCTGGTAGCCACATTACCAAAAGGATGTGAATGCTTTGGAGAGGGTGCAGAGGAGGTTCACCAGGATATTACCTGGTATGGAGGGCGCTAGCTATGAAGAGAGGTTGAGTAGATTAGAATTATTTACATTAGAAAGACGGAGGTTGAGGGGGGACCTGATTGAGGTCTACAAAATCATGAGAGGCATAAACAGGGTGGATGGCAAGAAGCTTTTTCCCAGAGTGGGGGACTCAATTACTAGGGGTCACGATTTCAAGGTGAGAGGGGAAGAGTTTAAGGAAGATATGCGTGGAACGTTCTTTACGCAGAGAGTGGTGGGTGCCTGGAACGCATTGCCAGCGGAGGTGGTAGAGGCGGGCACGATAGCGTCATTTAAGATGTATCTAGACAGATACATGAATGGGCAGGGAGCAGAGGGATACAGATCCTTGGAAAATAGGTGACAGGTTTAGAGGATCGGGATCGGCACAGGCTTGGAGGGCCAAAGGGCCTCTTCCTTTGCTGTAATTTTCTTTGTTCTTTGTTCTTTACAGGGCATTTGAGGAAATTGTTTTTTCACCGGGGTGTATAGATATCTGGGGCGAAAATCTTCGACATTTAAGAAATATTGAGATGAGCACTTGAAATGCCAGCATGTGCAGGGCTACATGCCAAGTGCTGGGAAATAGGATTAGAGTTGATGGATGGCTGATGACTGGCACAAACATGATGGACTGAAGGACCTGTTTTCATGCTGTAAAAACTCTATGACTCTCTGATTTACTTGTCCTGCTCCTACATCTTTCAAATTCCTTCCAATCCTCTCCTCGATCTAATGTCAAATGTTGACAAATTTCTTTCAGAACTCTAGAATGAATCCACAAGATGGACGGTTCTCTCTGTGTTGAAGATATTTCTCTAGTCATCTGTTCTAAATCTCTTACGATCAACTTTTGTTCTTGAGCCTTCAGGTACTAGATTTACTTAAGAATTAATCTTTGTTTCAAGTATGAGCAGACAATCAGTTCTTAAGTGTGAACACCCCCAACGTTTTGGAGCTGGGCACAGTGACTGTTTGGACCCAAAGGGAGAGGGAGACCTTCAAGACCTTGTCCCCTCAAGATACAATCTCTTGGTTGTAAATATCCAGTGGCTGACAGCTTTGCCCACTCTCATCTCCCTATTCTCTCCTCCCTCTTCCTTTACCCCTTCCCAGCTCACTGCCTCCCCTCTTCCTCTTCCATTCTTCCCTTACACTCCCCTCCTCTCTGGGCTATATATCATCACAGTGGAACATTAAAGGATTCTAATATTCTGGAATTACTGGAAGATATGAAGATTGAGAATGAGCCAGAGTCTGTCCTCAATAAGTGATTCATTGGGCCTGATTTTTAACTCTGTGTCAGTGTATGGGTTTTTGAGTGAGTTACATTTGAGTTTGTGATTAGTTTAAACTCAGATCTTCCTGTTGATAAAATGAGCTCATCCTAGTATGCAGGATTGCTCAGTCTATTCATTGTTAAAAATGGACTGATCGTTGATCAGGTGATGGAAACTCATGGTAACTGTTATCAGGAGGATTTCAAAGAGTAAGGATGTTGTAAAGCACATTCAAAACAGAAATTAATACCTCATTATGACATTTTAAAATTCAACATTTTCTGCTGTTTTTAAGGTACTTGTGCTTGTGTCAGTGCTTGTTTTACGGAATTTAAAGTTATTAAACAACTGACACTTATTCTATTTCTTAACTGATCTGAGAGATAAGATGTGAAGCTGGAATAACCTCTGAAGCAACATTTGGAGTAACACTAGAGTTGCATTATTTTGCACCATTTACTCAATAAAAGGGAAACCTATTTGCACATGAAACTATCAAAGGAGGTAAACACCCTCCAGACTCTTGGATTTCAGCCTGTTGGGTCTGAGGGTCCTGGACACACTGGGTCTCAGACCTTTCAGATTTCTGATACTCAGTCAAGTGCCAGCTCCCTCAACCCACGGGCAGAGCCATTATTATAAAGAGACTACATACAAAAATGATTAAACTGATTGTTTTATTGTACAAATCTTCACTGTCCAACGATGCATTATAGTCTGTTTCTATTTAGTAAACATAAAAATTCAATTCTGCACTTACGTGTTTGCATTGTTTTAAGTAATTTGATCACTAATTTTCAGAGGAAGTAGTAGATGCAGGTTCAGTTACAACATCTAAAAGACATTTGGACAGGTACACAAATAGGAAAAGTTCAGAGGGATATGGGCCAAAGGCAGGCAAGTGAGACTAATTTAGTTTGGGAAACTTGGTTGGCATGGATGAATTGGGCCAAAGGGTCTGTTTCCGTCTTGTATGACTTCAGGTACCTCATCACTCTTCCACATTCCAATGAAGATAGTACTAACCATCCAGTCTCTCTTTATATTATCAGTCCTGCCATCCCAGGAATCAATCTGCTAAATCTTTGCTGGCGGAATGTCCTTCCTTAGAAAAGGAGACCAAAACTGCACACAATACTCCAGAGGTCTCACGAAGGTCCTGTACAATTGCAGCAAGACATTCCTACTCCTGTACTTAAATCCTTTTGCTATGAAGGCCAAAGTACCGTTTGCCGCCTTCATCACCCGCTGAACCTGCCTGCTTACTTTGTGACTGATGTTCAAGGACACCCAGGTCTTGTTGCATCTCCCCTTTTTCCCCAATCTATTGCCAGTTGGAAAATAATCTGCCTTCCTGTTTTTGCTACAAAACTTCACATTTATCCACATTTGCAAATGCCATGCATTTGCCTACTTGCTCAACTTGTCCAATTCACACTGAAGCATCTCTGCATCCTTCTCACAATTCACCTTCCCACCCAGCTTTGTGTCATCTTCAAACTTGGAGACATTACATTTAGTTTCCTCATCTAAATTATTATGCATATTGTGATTTGTGAAAAGGGAAGACTCCACAGGGAGGACAGGACCTCAGAAAGGAGGGAAAAATACAAACACAGGTGAAGACCTCAGCAGACTTCAAAAAATGGCAAAGGATAAGTCCACAAAGAAAGGTAAAGGATCTTGGAAGACTTTAATTTCAGGGCTACAGAACAGGAAGACTCTGAAGGCTAAGGTAAGAAAATCTCAGAAAACTTGAAAGACTTGCCAGGAACCAGTAATACTCTGGCAAGCAAAACACATTGGAACATTTTAGTAGTAAGAATGAAAAATCAAAGTACTCACCGAGGTCAGTCAGGTGTGACAGTCACATGGGAATGACAGCTTCATTAGAGACCTTGCCATTAGCTCACCCATTGATAACAGAACCCAGTGAGGCCAGAAGTGGGAACTCTAGAAGTGGAGTTTCAGTGTTCTAGAAAAGTTTCAGGCTTACATGCAAAGGAGAAGTGCTTTCAAGGCAGCAAGTTTTTAATATGCTGTAGACCCAGCAATTGGTGATTTTCTGGTCAGAGAAAGTGTGGAAGAGAGTACTATGCAGTACGATGCATTGATTAGCAAATTCAACATGCACTTTAGACCCGAAACAAAAGCTAGATGTAGACTGCAGGATATTTAATCAATTATTTCAGCATTTTGGAGAATTATTAGAAACCATTGTAACAGAGTCATGGCATCTACCAGGATGTTGTATGTACAGAGCTTTGAAAGTTTAATTAATTAGAGACTATATAGTATTTGGTGTGAGGAATGAGAAGTTATCAGACTTCCTTCAATTTTAGAAGAATTTAACACTGGAAGAGGCAATTCAATTTGTTACACAGGCAGAAATAAGGGCCTGAAATTAGTTGATTCTGTGAGCAAACATTGGAGACTCTTCTGACATGATGTCATCCTCCTCAGTCCACCAAAACTCAGAAAGAATGGGAATTCACATTGTTATTAGGTTGTCTGAAATATGGCTCCAAACAGAATCACACATGCACCCAATGTCCTGGAGTAGTGGGGTGTATATTGCTTGAAGGGGAATTAGCAGATGGTGGTGTTCTCACATATTTACTGCCCTTGGCCTTCCAGACATAATTAGTTGTGGGTTGGGAAGGTGCTGTGTAAAGAGCCTTAGTGAATTTTTGCAGTGCATCTTCTAGATAGTACACACTGCTGCTACTGAGCATCGGTGGTGGAGGGAGTGAATGTTTGTAGATGTAGTGCCAATCAAATGGGTTGCACTGTCCTGGATGGTGTAAAGCTTCTTGAGCGTTATTGAAGATGCTGTAATCCAGGCAAGTAGAGAGTATTCTTGCACCTTGTATCATCCCGTTCCCTGTGTGTTTTGTACGGAAACTTCACTGGTCTGTGTAGCTGGAGGTATGTGACAGTAGCATTTGATATTAGTTTATTTCCTGTTCCAGTTTCTATGAAATGTAGATAGCTTCATTTCGTAGAATCCCTACAGTGGGAAGGCAGGCCATTCAGCCCATTGAGTCCATACTTACCTTCTGAACAGCATCCTACCCAGATCCACCCCACCCTATCCCAGTAACCCTGCATTTCCCATGGTTAATCCAACTAGCCTGCTCATGGACACTATGGGCAATTTAGCACGGTCAATCCATCTAACCTGCATAGAGTCATAGAGTTATACAGCATGGAAATAGACCCTTTGGTCCAACTTAACCATGCCAACTAGATATCCTAAATTAACATTTGCCAGCATTTGCCCTATATCCCTCTAAACCCTTCCTATTCATGTACCCAACCAGATGGCTTTTAAGTGTTGTAATTGGACCAGTCTCCATCACTTCCTCTGGCTGCTCATTCTATACACACACCACCCTCTGTGTGAAAAACTTGCCCCTTAGGTCCCTTTTAAATCTTTCCCCTCTCACCTTAAACCTATGCCCTCTAGTTTTGGACTCCACTAGCCTGGGGACAAGACCACGGCTATTCAACCTATCTATGCCCCTCATGAATTTATAAACTTCTATAAAGTCACCCCTCAGCCTCCAATGCTCCAGGGAAAATAGCCCCAGCCTATTCAGCCTCTCCCTATAGCTCAAACCCTCCAACCCTAGCAACATGCTTGTAAATCTTTTCCGAGCCCTTTCAAGTTTCACAACGTCCTTCCTATAGCAGGGAGGCCAGAATTGAATGCAGTATTCTAACAGTGGCTTAACCAATGCCCTGTATAGCCACAACATGACCTCCCAACTCCTATATTCAATGCAATGACCAATAAAGGCAAGCATACCAAATGCCTTCTTCACTATCCTGTCTATCTCCAACTCGACTTTCAAGGAACTATGAACCTGCACTTCAAGGTCTCTTTGTTCAGCAACACTCCGCAGGACCTTACCATTAAGTGTATAATTCTACTCTGATTTGCCTTTCCAAAATGCAGCACCTCACATTTATTTAAATTAAATTCGATCTGCCACTCCTTGGCCCATTTGCCCATCTGATCAAGGTCCCGTTGTACTCTGGGTTAACCTTCTTCGCTGTCCACTACACCTCCAGTTTTGGTGTCACCTGCAAACCATACCTCCTAGGTTCACATCCAAATCATTTATATAAACTGACGAAAAGCAGTGGACCCAGCATCAATCCTTGTGGCACACAGCTGGTCACAGGCCTCCAGTCTGAAAAGCAACCCTCCACCAACACTATCTGTCTCCTACCTTTGAGCTAGTTCTGTATCCAAATGGAAGATCTCCCTGTTTTCCATGTAATTGAACCTTGCTAACCAGTCTACCACGTGGAACCTTGTCGAATGCCTTACTGAAGTCCATATAGATCATGTCCACCACTTTGCCTTCAATCATCCCACGCACAAAGCTATGTTGACTATCCCTAAGCAGTCTTTGCCTTTCCAAATACACGTAAGTCCTGTCCCTCAAGATCCCCTCCAACAACTTGCCCACTACCAATGTCAGGCTCACCAGCCTATAGTTCCCTAGCTTTTCTTTACCACCTTTCGTAAATAGTGGCACCACGTTAGCCAACGTCGGGTTGTTCATCACCTTACCTGTGGCTATCAATGATACAAATATCTCAGCCAGGGGCCCAGCAATCTCTTCCCTAGCTTCTCACAGAGTTCTAGGGTACACCTAATCAAGTCCTGGAGGTTTATCCACCTTTATGCATTTTAGGACATCCAGTACCACCTCCTCTGTAATGTGGACATTTTTCAAAATGTGCCTATTTATTTCCCCAAGTTCTCTAGCTTGCATTTCCACTCCACAGTAAATACTGATGCAAAATACTCATTCAAAATCAGATTATCTCCCCCATCTCCTGCGGTTCCACACATGGGCGGCGTTGCTGATCTTTAAGGATCCTTATTCTCTTCATAGTTACCCTTTTGTCCTTAATGTATTTGTAGAATCCTGACATCCTTAACTGTGGGAGTAAACTGAAACACCCAGAGGGAAGCCATGCAGACATGGGGAGAATGTGCAAACTCCACACAGACGGTCGCCTGAGGGTGGATTTGAACCCCAGTCCCTGGCACTGTGAGGCAGCAGTACTAACCACTGAGTTACTGTGCCACTATCATAGACAAGAATGTTGGTAATTAAACACTTTGGGTAAGATATACTCTCAAAGCTTTCATATCAGGAGTCAAGATCATGTGTAGTCTTCAGAGGGAAGAGTTAGTCAGCAGAGGCAGCAGAACCAGGATACTGATGTGATTCATGCTTGTTTTAGAGTTATGGTTTATTTTTACATATCTCAATTGTAAAGTCACTTGTAACTGAATAACGCTGTCTGGACTGTTCATGCAGTCCTTTCACTAGTTCATGTTCTGCAATTCCCAATATGAACACAGCCCGTTTTGGTGGAAACATTCAATAGAACTGACACATCCTGAATACAGCCAGGTCCTGGGCTGAGGGGTTTCTGAGTTGTCGATGTCTCAGATCCAGTGGAGATTTCGGAAAGTTTAGTCACGAAATGGAGGTGTTGGAGGGAGTACCCAAACTTCCACACACCTCAGCTGCCCCACATTCTGAAGGTCAGCCATTGGACTTATCAGGCATTTCTGAACCAATCAAACCAGAAGGAAAACAAATCTTTCCCAAGGGATGGGGAAGGACTGAAGTTTGGGATTAGGAAACATTATTGGATAAATAACTCACGGCACTTCCCAGCAAAATGGACTCTGGGTTTGGAGCGGGATTTATCCTGGGTGTGGAAGCAGATTGATTTCTGATTTGCTAGGGGATTGACTCATTTTTGGAGTGGGACTGACTCTGGATGTGGAGCAAGACTAGTTTCAGGATTGGTCCAAGACTGAATTGGGTCAGGAAGGGGATTAAGTCCAGGTTTGGTACAGGATTGACTCCAAGTTTGGAGTGGGACAGACTCTGGCTTTGGTACATGATTGACTGGAGTTTGGAGTGGGACAAACTGACTTGTGTCATGGAGTCATTGAGTCATACAGCATGGAAACAAACCCTTCGATTCAACTCATCCATGCTGACCAGGTTTCCTAAACTGAACTAGGCCCCATTGCTGTACCCATCCAGGTGGCTTTTAAATGTTGGAATTGTACCAGCCTCCACCACTTCCCCTAGCAGCTTATTTCTTATACACACCACCCTCTGTGTGAAAAAGTTGCCTCTCAGGTCACTTTTAAATCTTTCCTCCCTCATCTTAAACCTATGCCCTCTAGTTATAGACTTCATAACATCGGGAAAAGACCTTGGCTATTCATCTTATCGATGCGTCTTTTATAAATCTCTGTAAGGTCACCCCTCAGTCTGCTACACGGACACAGGGAGACTAGCCTGAGCCTCTCCGTATGACTCAAACCCTCCAGTCTTGGTAACATCCTTGTAAATCTTTTTTGCACCCTTTCCTGTTTAATAACATTCTTCCTACCACAGAGTGACCAGAATTGTACATAGTTCTCCACACGTAGCCTTGACAATATCTTGTAGAACTGCAACATGACATCCCAACTCCTGTTCTCAATGCTCTGACCAATGAAGGCAAGTGTGCCAAATGCCATCTTCACCACCATGTCCACTTGTGACACCATTTTCAAGGAACTATGTACCTGAACCTCTTGGTCTCTCCCTTTGATAACACTCCCCAGGGCCCTACCATTAAATGTACAAGTCTTGCTCTGGTTTGTCTTACCAAAATGCAACACCCCTCTTTTATTTAAATTAAACTCCATCTGCCATTCCTCGGTCCATTGGCCAAGTTAATCAAGATCCCATTGTACTCTTAGGTGACCTTCACGGTCCACTATACCACCAATTTTGGTGTCATCCACAAACTTTCTAACCACGTCTCCTAAATTCTCATCCAGATCGTTTTTTTTAAATGACAAACAACAGTGGACCCAGCATCCATCCTTGTGGTGCACTGCTGGTCACAGGCCTCCAGTCTGAACAACAACTGTCCTGCACCTCACCCTCAGGTCTCCTGTCGTCAAGCCAATTTTGTATCCAATTAGCTAGCTCTCTCTGGATTCCATGTGATCTAACCTTACTAACAAATCTAGCATGTGGAGGCTTGTTGAAGGCCTTGCTAAAGTCCATTGTAGATAACGTTTACTGCTCTGTCTTCATCTATCTTCTTGGTCAGCTCTTCAAAAAACTCAATCAAGTTTGTGAGTCATGATTTCCCACACACAAAGCCAGGCTGACTATCCCTATTCAGTCCTTGCCTTTACACATGCATGTAAAATCATTCTGTCTCTCAGAATCCCTTCCAACAACTTACCTACTACTGATGTCAAACTCATTGGACTGTAGTTTGCTGGCTTTTCTTTGCAGCCTTTCGTAAATGATGGCACAACATTAGCCACCCATCAGTCTGCTGGGTCCTTACTCGTGGCTGTCAATGATACAAACGTCTCTGCTATGGGCCCTGCAATTTCTTCCGTATATTCCGACAATGTTCTGGGATACACTTGACTCCGGGGCAGGGCAGCATTGACTCCAGGTTTAGTGCAGGACTGACTGCGGGTGGGGAGCGGGTTTGACCCCGGGGTTGGGAAGGAAGTGTTGCTGCACAGGATTACTTTGCGCGGAGTAGGTCTGGAGGCGGCGAGGCGGCGGCGGCGGATGGAGGGCGGAGGTGAAGCGGCTCGAGTGAAGTAACAAAGTAACAACCGGCACCGGGACCGGGACCGGGGACACTGTCCGGGGGCGGGGGACCCCACACCCAGACACTGACAGCGACAGCGACTAACTGACCGGGACTGAGTATCTGGGAGACGGGGCCGGAGCTGGGGAGAGTCCAAGGCCCGAAGCCAGCGACCGGGGCCCGGAGCCAAGGAGAGCCCGAGGCCCGGAGCCGAGAGCCCGGGATACATTGGGATACAATCTGCTACTTTCCTGATACATTGTGCTGCATTTTATTGCTTTTCTTCCTTGCGGATACTTTGTTTCTGAGTGGATCCTGATCCCGGTTTGGCCCAAGAGCCGTAATCCCACTGTTCCCCCCCCTCCCCCCCCACCGGGGAGGCGGCGGCCCCGGTTTCAGTTTTGGCCCCGGACCCGGGGATGGGTGTTCACTTCTGGAGACGCCTGTGAACCGTCAGAAGCGGCGGCCCCTAGAGCACTACGAAGGCCGGTTGTCCCGCATTTAGATCTCGGCCGGGAGCGGCGGAAAACTCGGGGGAGATTGCGGAGGAGAAAATGAGAATTGGATAAACTTGGAATCATTGAGAGGAGCCAAATGAGCGTTACACCGTCCGGCCTGAGTGAGAGGTAAGAGAGTTGCTTAAAAAACCCGACTGAAGATAGTTACCTGGGTGATCATTTCTTATTGTGGCCTGTATTAATCTCACTCTGATATTCCTGGGAAGAGCAAGCGGATCGAGAGGATGCAGAGATTCTCGACAGTGGTGCCCGGACTTGTGCTGGAGAAGCTGGGATTGTTCACCTTGGAGCAGGCAAGGTTAAGAGCAGATTTGCCAGAATCTTTCAAAATCATGAAGGATAGGCTAATGTGAGGAAGACAGACCGAGCAAGAGGGTTGCGAATCAGAGGCTTTCAGATTTTTCAGAAAATAACTTGTTTTGGGGGTGGGATGCAATGAAAATTTTATAGTTTTAAATGGGTGATGGAAGCGTATTCAATAACTTTTAAAAGGTAATTGCATGATTCATGAAAAGGAAAAAAATGCAGGATTATGAGGAGGAATATTGGACACCTTGTGAAGAGCTGAACAAGTTTGAAGGGCTGAATGGCATCTGTGTTAAGATAAACTTATCCTAGGAACCAGACAGTAATGGTGACAGGATCAGTAACATTCGCTTTTAGTTTGCTGAATCTATGAGATAATTAATGGTATGTTGGAAGCTATAGTTCACAGTTTCAATTCTTTTTCTACATGGGTATTGGCGAACAGTCAAATCCGAGTGCAGTTAGATAATAATTAATGACAGAGACTAGAATGAAAAACAGTTATAAACCTTGAATGCTAACTATACTGGATCATAGTATAATATGACACTGTTGAGTTTGCTCTTTGGTTTCACATTATATTCCCATCCTTCTATCCCTACCCTGTTACAGTAAGGGATTTGCAGGTGAGGTATTGGGGCCCACTGGAAGAGTTTCTAATTCAGAGCACACATGCTTGATGGAAAATTCCATGGAATCACTGACTCACTGGCAGTATGAGCACTCCACAATTCAGGGATTGGTAAGGAGATAGAGTTTAGCATTGTCCTGAAATGTTGAACAAAAACAAGGTGTGGCTATTTTGATCTGTCAGTCTTGTTGCAGAGTGGAATAATCAACCAGTATACTATGGGAAATGGATCTTTTAGTACTTCCTCGAGTTGGATGAAGTTTGGGATTTCACAAACCAAACTGCTCATAAATAATCAAAATGCTTTTGTGTATCTGTAGAAATTTAGCTGCCTGTCTATTGGGACTTTTGGAGAGATGAATTCATAGGAAAGAGCAAAGTAGTATACTCGCTGCTGGTGTATGTGATTGTAGCTGTTATTTCACTAGATGCCCAGAGTGGAATAGTGCAAAAAATTGGGCAGAATGTGGAGATTTCTGAGGTACATTTAGGGCTGTGACCAATTTGAAGGGGTTTCTGTTATTGATTGTTGGGAATGATTCATAATTTTATTGTATGAAAGAAATGTTTGCATGACATATTGGGACATCTTCAATGTGAAAGACCTAGCTGATGTGAAGAATTTCTGAGTGAGATTCTGGAACAAGAGCAGTTCCATGTGGAATAATATCTGCTTTTGCTTGAAAGCAGCCAATCAGATTGCAAACTTTTGATCAGGAAGCAGTAAAATGGGAACTGATTTTCCAGAGAATGAAACAGCTGATTGAGACCGACCAGACATTATCGGTTTGAAAGTGAAAGGAACATTCCAGCAATTTAAGATGATGGATAAGGGCCACTGAGCTGTTGACTTGGTTGTGTCTTCACACATCAGGAACTGAGTGGTAATCTTTCTGATTGCCTGAAGATACAGGACCCAAACCTGGTTTAATCAAGCCCAGTTCCGTCTGCAATAACCTATCTTTTAGTAGGTGTGTGGATAGAGGATTATAGCAGCCACTGCAACTCAATGGGAGGACATTCCACTTTGTATCAGTGTCCTGAGTCATCACTAGTGACCTCTCTACAGCAGTAGACCCTGCCATTTATTCCCAGTCAGGGCTCTCCTGTGGGATCTGTATCATAGAATTCTACCTTTCAACTCAGTCAGCCCCAGAAGGCACTATTCAGAATGAGTTAAGTTTAAATGATTTGCCCAAAGGTTTACAAGGGTTTATGCTCCAGCAGGGAGTACAGGTCCTGCACTTTAGTCTAAACTCACAACTAAAGTCTTTTTGACATTGTATTCTTCCTATTTGGACAACCGGTCCTTTGGAGTTTTACTGACCACTTGTCACTATGGGGAAAAATTGACAAGAAGTATGATTTACTAGGAACGATGTTGTCTCAACTTTGCCCCAATCAGATGGAATGGATAGACTAATATGTGTTTCTGTAGCATGGCCCTTTATCAGAACTGATGCTATGTGCTTTGCTTTCAATTCAGGGATATTGGAACTTAGTAACCATGATCATGCTGGTTCCTTGGTGCAGAAGATCCCATGGATATCAAACATGAGTGAATAGTCAGTCTATTTCTGGTGGTTGGTTAGAACAGCTGATCGGCAGAATTCCTCAATTCTTTTCCAGTCAGCACCAGGGATCTTTTGCATCCATCAGGCTTTGGCTTAATGTTTTATCCAAAGGTCTACACTTTTGACAGTGCTACACTTCTATAGTGGCAGCCTTGATTAAGTGCCTAAGACCTGGTCCAGGATCTGAGTTCATAGCTTTCTGGTGTTAACAGGGGCAGCAGGGTGGCTAGCACTGCTGCTTTCACAGCACCAGGGATGCGGGTTTGATTCCAGCCTTGGGTGACTGCGTGGGTTACTGCTGGGTGTTCTGGTTTTCTCCCACAGTCCAAAATTGTGCAGGTTATATGGTTTGGCCATGGTAAATGGGAGGTTTTGGGGACAGGATGGGGGTTTGGATCTGGATGGGATGCTCTTTTGGAGGGTCGGTGCAGACACATTGGGCTGATTGGCCTCTTTCTGCACTGTAAGGATTCTTTGAACTGTGTCAGGATGGGAGTACTCTCACCTGAGTCCGAAAGTTCATGGGTTCAAACCTCACTCCAAAAGCTAGAGCTAGTAATGTACCCTGACACACCAGTGCTATTATTGAGAGGGTGCTGCCTATTTGGAAGTGTCATGTTTTAGATGAGATGTTAATTTGAGGCCTTTTACGACCCTCCGGATGGATGTGAAAGATGATGTGATGCCCATTTTGAGAGTGAGTAGGGGTTTCCCCCCAACTCTCTCTGACAACATTTATCCCTGAGCAATGTTTTGGAAGAAATGAAAAAGCAATCTTCTGGATTTACCACTTCCTGTTTATAAGATTTTGCTGAGTGCAAATTGGCTGCTGTCATTCCTCCATAAGCATTTTGTAAGCACCTGAAAAGTGCTAGGTAAGTGCAGGGCTTGCATTCATTCTTCTGTCTGAAGTGAGGGAACGAAAATTGAGCCAACTTAGCTTTTTGATGATCTATAGCAACAATAGTACCCTGCTCCAACTGTTAAATGATTGCTGGATTTTTCCTACACTCTTCTACCTATAATCTTCTGTAGATTGATCAATCATTATTATTTGTTGCCCACTCTGTGTTTGGAGGTGATAATTTGGCATTGCCTTCTCCCTTCAGTTCTTCAGTCAAGTTTTTGTTTCTGTGCCATAAGGATTGCAATTTTACCCTGTGAGGTAATCAGGGCAATTGCTTAGGAAATCAGGAGGTTGGTGTCCAAATTACTGAGCTGCTTCACTAGTTACGTTCCACTGGTGGCCTTGATGAGAAACCCATTTAACCACTTAGGATGGTGTGAAGTTGGTCTAGTCACCCAAAAAAACATCAGAAATACTGAACACATCGTAATACTAGAATTATCTGTGATCTGTTGTTGGTCTTTTGGCGAAACTGTGTGGCTGTGGATCCTGGTCTAGCACGTATTTTGGGAAAGCTGTGGAAAAGTTGTCAGCCTTGAACCGGAGTTGGAGAGGACATTGCAAGTCTGACCAGTATTTGAATCAGGAGCAGTCTTGAGGTGTAACTCAGATAGCATGTTGCACCAACTGACATGCTGAATACAGCAGAGCCACAAGGAGTGGAATTCCCATTTTAAGAGATATGACTAGCCTTTGGAAAAGATTCTTAATTTGTTGTTGAAAGTTGCTATTTGGGATTAAATAGGATTTATGACCAAGAGAGTAGAAGAGGCCGCCGCACTGAATAATCAGCCTAAGAGGGAAGCTACTCATCAAATCAGAGATGGAAGTCGTGAAGTTGTATTAAATCTGTGGAGAGGAACCAACAATTATCAACCTATTTCTCTCCTCTGGTTCGCTGCCTTCATGATTTATCATCATCAGAAGAGTTTGTGCTAAACAGCAGTTATTTTGAATTCTAAATCTGGCGCTGGTCTGGTCACCCCTCCTAGTCTGGAAATGACGCCCTATTCAGTCCAGGTTGTGTTGACTGCTGGCTTGGAAAGTTTTAAGTTTTGCTTCTTGGTGTGAAATTCACTGTTTAATCAACTCAGAAGTAAGTCAGTTGACTCTCTCTCTGACTGGATGAATATTTACTGTAGTCCCTCAATCTTCCTTTCCTTTCATTGTGTCACTTCAGCCTGAGTTTTGTATTTCTTGTGTTTTGAGATGTTCAAAGCACGTGGTGAACAATATAACCCGAGTGGTTTCCGGAGGGGAAGTCGTTGAGATTTATTTTGAGGTTGATGAACCCACAGTGTGATGTGAGACACTGCAACATTCTCCATCACACAAACAGCTCATCCTTTGTTTGCTGCTTTAGGATGTAGCAGATATGAGGCTGATATCGTTTGACTTCCACCTCATTGGCTTGGTTTTGTTGCAATCCATCCTGACTTTGAAAGGTAAAGTGCTTCACTGAAAGCAGTTTAATTTGTTGTGATGTGGGAAGTTGAGCAATGATCAGAGTTTCAACAAACCGTCAACAGCTGAGTCTTGTTGCTGTCCCAAGCACACATTCTCTACTGAACCGCTGATAGAGTCCAACTGCATTCATTTCCTGTCATAGCAGCCAACAAGTTGGCAGAATCATGGCCTTGTGTTGGCCAGTGACTGCAGTCAATTTAATTTACCATCCTGTGGGTCTTTATCTTTGACCAGATTGCAAAGCACATCTTGGGAAACTGCAACCTAGCTTAACTTTACCAAAACAGTTAGTGGCTCAGTTCCCACATTCTACTCTTGAGAATATCCAAAACTCTGCTGCTTGTTTCCTAACTTGGTCTAAGTCTGATTCATCCATCACCATTTTACTTGCTAAACCCATGTTGGCTCCTGTCCTGCAACACTTCATATGAACATCATTGTTTTTTCATTTGTTCATGGGATATGGGTGGCATTGGCTAAACTAGCGTTTAATGTGCACCTGTAGATGCCCTGAGCTGCCTTCTTGAACTGTTGCAGTCCTGTTATAGAGGGAATTCCGGGATTTTTGACTCAGCATCATTGAAGGGGCAGAATTTATTTCCAAGTCAGGATTGGAGGGAAGCTTGGTAATGCCCTCCTTCATATGCTGTGTGGCTGTCCATTAAAGTGATAGTGGTTGAGGATTTGGAAGGTGCTGTCAGAAGAGTCTTGGTGAATTACTACAGTGTATCTTGTAGATGACACACACTGCTACCAATGTATGTCAGTAGTGAAGGAAGTAAATGTTGAAGGTGGTTGATGGGGTTCAAGTCAAGCGGGTGTTTTGTCCTGGACAGCATTGAGTTTCTTGAGTGTTGTTCGAGCTGTACCTGAAGCCCATTCAATCCCTCAAGCTTCCTCTATCATTCAACAAGAGCATGGCTGCTCTGATTGTGACCTTAATCCCTTTCTGCACCCCTTCATCCTTGACACTCTCGTCATTCAAATTTCGATTTTTAAAATTCTCATCTTTTCAGAGCCTGATGTTATCTCTTTAACGTTCTTCCCTCCTGCCATCCTCTGACATTTCAACAAACTTCTAATTCTGACAGCTGGAGAGTGATTTTAATTTTTCTGCCTTTAGGTACTCTGGTACTATGTTCTGGAATTCTATCCCTAAACCTCTAAATATCTTTTTCCTTCTTTAAGAGACTCTATCAAACAAAATAATACCAAAGTTTTACAATGCTCCTGTGAGGGGCCTGAGGATGCCTTTGATCTGGGCAAAGGGGACTGTCTAAGTGTATGATGGTAAAGCAGCATGTTGCCTGGAGAATGTCCTTTTCTACTTGGCAGTGAGCTGATTGAAAGCCTAGATGCTGACTCACTGGTTGTTCATTTAGTAAGAAAGTCTGTCACGGTTCTTCCAGCTAGATGCAGTCCTAGCCACACCCAGTCATGTATCGTAGCAGTTTGGTATGTGTGTTTGTTTACCAGGCTCGTTCTGTGGCCTGTGTTGGGTCTGTGTTGATGAGACATCAGGAGCGGTTATTGAGACAAAGAGTTCTGGGATTGGGAATATTGACGGTGCTGGTAGCAAGAATTCCTCGTCCTGCTGATGTGTCTTTAATTGCTACTGAACGTTGTCAAACACTTGCTCTGTCTTGAAGCTACAGTTCAGATTCTGTGGAGTAGATGGGATTCCATCCGCCTGTTAATTATTGTGAAGAGCTGCTGACTTGCACTCTGGGTGTGGACTCATTCTGCCTGCATCAGTATTCTATAAATAGGTGTGTGGGCCGAGGCAGAGACAGGCTGTGTAATTACTGCTCCCGTTCCCAATGTGCTGGCCTCTCATTACAGGCATGTTCACCCTTTCATTGCTACTGGTTTAATGATTTCAGAAATCCAGTCTATACAACATCCTCCTGCTGAATCTGTGTAGCTTCCTGATTGTTGCAGGTTTGCAGCATGTTGGCAGACTTGTTCCTCCTTCCTGGCATTCTGGCACTTGCAAACAACATGACTTCATCACGCATAATTTTCTATAAACTTAGAATATTGCAAAGTAAAATTGGATGATTGTCAGACCCCAAACAACAGGTTATGTCAGGCTTTAATTATGGTAAGGTTATTGTTGACTGCAGAGGATTTGAGTTTAGCGCACAAGAAGTTGGAAGATGTATCTTGTCTTACTATACAACTTAGAGCAGGGCCAGCACAAGGTTAGACAGAGTAAAGCTCTCTCTACATTTTTAAACTGAAAGTGAAGATACCTCTTCTATTTGAAACAAGTAAAGTAAAGCTGTCTTGACACTGTCTGCTTCAAACTCTCACAGGATATGTGTAAGATTGGTTTAAATACAGTGTATTATTCTCTCTACTCTATTAAACTGAAAATAAATTTCCTTCTACTATTTCAAACAGAAAGTAAAGCTACCTCCACACTGTTCCATCAAACAGTCCCAGGACAGGGACAGCATAGAGTTATATACAGAGTAAAGCTCCCTCTGTTCTTTTACTCTGAAGGTAAAACTAACTCTACACTGTTCCCATCCCACCCATGCAGGACAGGTGCAGCGCAGGGTTAGTTTTACATTTATTTTTATTTCTTTTACATACTGATCATGTGACTTGTCTGGTGAAGTTATACAATCAATCCATCAATGACTCTGTGCCAGAGAACGAGTGTGTATGAGTCATAATCTCTGTTTACCATGAAAGAATTCTCAGAACTGACAAAGTGAAAGTGAGGGTGGGATTTTTAACCTGTGCATTTGTGCTGGACTGAAACTCTAGTCCCAGTATGAAATAAGTCTTTAACTTCGCACGATGCAGCTTCATATTGACTTCCTGGTGGGCTTTCCTGATGGCAGCTGAAGCTGCTGAGCTAAGTCTACATTAAACCTATCCCTTGTTACAAAATCAGAGGAAAAGACTTCTTGGCCCATTGTGTCTCTGCTGACTTCTGAAGGAGCAATTAACCAAGGACCACTCCCTCACCATCTTCACCAAATTGTATTTGTTTGTCTGTTTCAGAATACAATCTGGCTTCCTTTTGAAAGCCTTGAGTCTGCTTCCCTCGCACATTCAAGTGGAGCATCCAGATCCCAAATACACATTGCGTGAGAGAGATTTCTTTTGTGAGAGTGTGAACTGATTCCTGAAGACCTTTATTCAACACCTTCCATTAATGAGACAGGCAACATTAGACTGAAAACAATAGTGCTTTCATCGAGTTATCATTCTGGGATTGCTCCCCACCTCCTCCCATATGCTTCACCCACATTGGTGTGCACGCACAATCATCGAATCCCACACCCCACCTTGAGAGAGGGACAGAGAGACAATCAATAATCTTACCTGTGTTACACAATAACTCAGTGCAGTGAAGTTGATGAGGAACCTATGCATATTAGTTCTTGGCTGTTAACACAGTTTATTGGCGACCAGCTTTCTTGCTGTGAGTTAAGTCTCATTGTGGGAGTGGTTGACATTCCAGTCCTGGGACAAGTGCAAGGTTTGAAACCAGGTTCATCAAAGAAAATGACCTGTTGATTTTAAACCAGCCTATTGTCTTACTGGGTCTAAGATAGTTGTGCCAATATGGCGACTGTAACCATAGCCACCATTTGATCAGTGGCACCCCACAATGTAATTGTCACCAGTAATTTTATTTTTAATTTACTCATGGGACATGGGCTACTAGAGATGGCCAGTATTTATTGCCCATCCCTAGTTGCCCTTGAGAAAGTGGTGATGAGCTGCCACCTTGAACTGCTGCAGTCCACCTTCTGTAGGTTGACCCACAATGCCCTTAGGAAGGGAATTCCAGGGTTTTGACCTAGTGATAGTAAAAGAACAGCAGTATACTTCCAAGTCAGGATGGTGAGTGGCTAACCATCCATGCAGGTGGTGGTGTTCCCATGTATCTGCTGTCCTTGTCCTTCTAGATGGAAGTTGTTGTTGGTTTGAATGGTGCTGTCTGAGGATCTTAGGTGAATTTCTGCAGTGCATCTTGTAGATAGTACACATTGCTGCTACTGAGTGTCAGTGGTTGAGGGGGTGGATGCTTATAGGTGTGGTGCCAGTCAAGTGGGCTGCTTTGTCCTGGGTGGTGTCAGATTTCTTCAATGTTGTTGAAGCTGCACCCATCTAGGCAAGTGGGGAGTATTTCATCACACTCCTGACCTTTGTCCTGTAGATGACGGACAGGTTGAGGAGTCAGGAGGTGAGTTACTTGCTGCAATATTCTTAGCCTCTGGCCCGTTGTTATAGACACTATGTTTATGTGGCAAATCCAGTTAAGTTTCTGATCAATTGTAACCTTCAGGATATTGACAGTGGGGAATTCAGTGATGGTAGCACCATTGAATGCCATGGGGTGGTGATTAGATTGACCATCTCCAAATAACAGACAATGTCTGGCATTTTGTGAGTGTGAAAATTACTTGCCACTTGACAGCCCAAGCCTGGATATTGTCCAGATCTTATTTTTGAACATGGACTGCTTCAGTATCTGAAGAGTCTTGAATGATGCTGAACATTGTGCAATCATCAGCGAACATCCTCACTTCTGACCTCCTGATGCAGGGAAGGTCATTGATGAAGCAGCTGAACATAATTGAGCCTAGGAAACTGGCTCTTGCAGAGATGTCCTGGAGCTGAGATGACTGACCTCCAACAGCCACAACCAATTTCCTCTGTGTCAGGTATCCTGATAATGATTGATTTCACTTTTGCTAGGGCTCCTTGATGCCACGCATGGTCCAATGCAGCCTTGATGTTAAGGGCTGTCACTCTCACCTCACCTCACCTATGGAATTCAGCTCTTTCGTCCATGTTTGAACCAAGGCTATGGTACCGGGGGTAAAGAGGTCAGAGCTGAGTGGCCCTGGTGGAACCCAAATTGGACGTCACAGAGCAGGTTATTTCTGAGCAGGTGCTGTTTGATAGCACTGTTGATGACACTTACCATCACTTCACTGATGATTGTCAGTAGACTGATGGATCGGTAATTGGGTGAGTTGGATTTGTCCTGCTTTTTGCGTACCTGGGCAATTTTCCACATTGTTAGTTGGATGCCTGTTTGGTACCTGTACTGGCAGAGCTCGGCTAGGGAAGCAGCATTTTTTGGAGCACAAATCTTTAGGCCTATTTCTGGAATTTCGTCCGGTCCCCCATAGTCTTTGCAGTATCCAGTGCCTCCAACCAAGTCTTAATATCACGTGGAGTGAATCGAATTGGCTGAAGACTGGTATCTGTGATACTGGGGACCACTGGAGGAGGCTGAGATGGATAATCCACTCAGCACTTCTGGCTGAAGATTGCTGCAAATGCTTCCTCATCCTAAGATTCCTTATCTTTTACACTGATGTGTTGGACTCTTCCATCATTGAGGATGGAGATATTTGTGGAGGCTCCTCCGGTGAGTTATTTAATTGTTCTTCTTCTCCACAACCAACTGATCTGAAGGATCACTTAGCTGTGTCTGTCGTTTGCCGCTTATGTTGTTTGGCATGCAAGTAGTCCTGTTTGGTGGCTTCACCAGGTTAACACCTCATTTTCCTTTAGATATGCCTTATGCTGCTCCTGGCGTGCCCTCCTGCACTCTCCATTGAACCAGGGTTAATACCCTGGCTTGATGCTAATGGTTGGTGAGGTCTGTGCTGGGCCATGAGATCGCAGGTTGTGCTGGAGTACAATTCTGCTGTTGTCGATGGCCTACAGCACCTCCTGGTTGCCCAGTCTTGAGATGCTAGATCTGTGCGAAGTCTGTCCCATTTAGCATGGTGATAGTGCCGCACAATATGATGGAGGGTATTCTCAATTTGAAGGTGGGACTTCATCTCCACAAGGACTGTGTGGTGGTCACTCTTACTGACTCTGTCATGGACTGATGCATCTGCAGTTGGCAGATTGGTGGGGATGTATGATCGAAGCAGTTTAAAAGCATTGAGATAGTTTCAACTGGGAATGCAGCCAGTGATGAGTGCTGGGCAGAATCCTACAAGAGGGTTCCTGCTTGGAGGTGAAGGTTCCTGAGAGTTGCTTGAGCCAGGCTCACCTTTGGGCTGGGATGGACTGATGGGAGTGAATGAAAAAACTGGGTTAGACACAGGAAAGTGGAAGAGCTGTAATGTGTCTACAAACTTTAACTTGATGAACCAAATGGAGCTGAGCGTTTAGGGCTTTGATTTTTGTCCAACTTTTTTTTATAGAGTAGAAATGGATACCTTGCTCACTGGCTGTGTGATTGGGTTATTTCTTTATGGAGAATCTAGGACCAGAGGGAGTAACCTCAAAATAAGAGGTTGCCCATTTAAGATGGATGAGGAATTTCTTTCCTCAGAAGGGAGTGAATCCATGGAATTCTTTACCACGAGAGGTGTAGAAGCTATGTCGTTAAGTACATTCAAAGCTGAGATGTATTTTATGGAGAAAAAGGCAGGAAAGTGGAGTTGAGGATTATCAGATCAGCTATGATCTCATTGAGTGATGGAGCAGACTCAATGGGATGAATGGCCTGCTTCTGCTCCTACATCTTATAGTATGGTGAAGAGCAAGAACAGTTTCAGAATTTTCTGACCAGCAGTTTAGTTATTCCAGCAATTGGACAATGAGGGGCTTCTGCCGAGGCTGGGCTGCGATGAAATAAGAATTGGTATCTTTTCAACAACTTGTCTTATAATTAGATGGAACTCCAGTTAATGCTAGGCCTGCAACACTCTGGAGAAACTGAGCCATTTATGTCATGTTGATCATAGCATCACTGCCCATCCTTGAATGTTTCATGTCAATGGTTGAGTCAGTTGAATCTACCACTGCTTTAATTGTTCTGAGTTACTGATGTAAGGATAAATGGGTCATTTTCGGGTTGGCAAGCTATCACTAGTGGAGTACCAGAGGGATCAGCGCTAGGGCTTCAATCTTTTATTACTGATTTGGATAAGAGGATGAATATACAGTTGCTGAATTTTCCGATGACCCCCAGATAGATTGTAAATTAAGTTGTCAAGAGAAGCTAGTGAATCTGCAAAGGGACATGGATGTGATGTGAATGGACAAAACCTTGGCAGATGTAGTGTTTTATGGAAAGTTGTATTTGTTCATTTTGGTGGGAAGAATAGAAAAGCAGCACATTATTTAAATGGAGAGAAGTGTAGAATGCTGTAGTACAGAGGAATCTCAATATCCTGGTGCATAAATTGTAAAATGTTTTACTGCAGCAATAAAGGGCCTTGGGGAGGGTATATCTGGTGTATTAAGTATAGTTTGATTTCCTTATTTAAAAAAGGGTATAATTACTCTAGAAGCAGTTAAATAGAGGTTCACTCAGCCCCTTCTTGGGATTGAGGGGGTTAACTTACGAGGAAAAGTTGAACAGATCAAACCTGTACCCGTTGGCGAAGAGTATTCTGATTGAAACATAAGATTTTGAGAGGACTCGATAGGGTGGATACTGGGGGAATGTCCTGTCTTGTGGGGGAGATGAGTACTAAAGAACATAATTTAACATTAGGAAGACTTCCATTTCAGAGTGTGGAATTCTGCTTTCCCAGAGAGCAGCGGAGCTGGTTCTTTAAATTTATTCAAACTAAGAGATTTTTGATAGATGAGGGAGTTGAGGGTGAGGGACGTAAATAAAAGGTGGAACTGAGGCTGTAGTCAGATCAGCCATGATTTTATTGAATGGTGAAGTAGGCTGAAAGGGTCAAATAGCCTACTTCTGCTTCTGTGTTCATACAAATCCAGGACCTTCTCAAGTTCCTTGGACCATGAATGTGACCAGCAGGAGATGCGTATGAAGCTGATCTGCACTGAATATGCGATTTAGCCTTAGCCTAAGCCTAAGCCAGTGAAGAGTCAGGATTGTAGGGGTGGGCGGGAATGTGATCTTTGAATGGGGAAGCAGATCATAGGCCGGGAGCTGTGGAGAGGCGTCAGTCGTGGAGAGTTGGTAATATTGAATGTCTTTTATTGTCATGCACATTCAAAATAAAATGCAGTGAAAAGTGTGCACCGTCTCTCGTCTGTAAGCGCTATTTACAGAACAAAATAAAGAAAGATAACTTAGAGAGTCCAACTTTCCTTCTTAGCTGCTATACTGCCACCAGAGTCCTGCTCTGGGCTTTCCAGCCGATGCTATGCCGTCAAGAGTGTCCTGCTCTGAGCTACATCAGTCCTGCACCATGCCGTTGTCAGGGGCCTACTCCACCTGGAAAATGAGAGCCCTGCTCCAGGCCTCACAGGCTGACTGACTGACTCATCTGCTGCCTCTGAAAATGACACTGCTGATCTGGCGCCCATTGAAGTTGCCCCCCCCGTGGAGCTCTCTCGGCCGCCATCGCTCTGGGACTCGGTCCCACGCTGCTCCGGTTATGCAGCTCCTCTGCTGCGCCGGGATGTGGCCTCTAAGCCCCTCCTTTGCTCTGGGGACTCAGCCCCTCCAGGACTCACTCCTACCTGCCAACGTCGCTCTGGCCCGCATTGACTCCGCTGCCGCTGCAGGACACGGCCCATGTGCTCAGCTCCTGCCTGGTTACTGGAGGTGACTCCTTTCTTCTGGTTAGAGTTAAATAATTGAAGTTAAAAATAGTTAAGGGACTTGAGGGGGGTTAGGGCAGGGAAATACTGCAAAGGGGAGAGGGAGATAGAAAGAAAGGAAAAGGAACTGGCGAACAGAAGATCCGACTGGATTGTCTTACTGTGCTGCCATCTTGTTTCTGCTGCAGGAGGGAAGGGTCTGGTGTTTGGAGACACAGGATGAGTTGAATAACCTACCTTTGTTGGTGTTACTGGATAAGGACATTTGTAAAGAAAGAAGGAAAGACTTGCATTTATTTTTGTGCCTGTCATGGTGTTCCGAAATCCCAGAGAAGTGTAATGTAGCGAGGATGGGTGGTGGCTTTGCCACGTGTGGAATCTTGTGGAATGTGCAATATGATAATGAACTGAGAGTCTTTCTTGTAGTGATGTTCGTTGAGGGATTAATGTTCTGTGAAACAATTAGGGTGTGGGGGCAGCAGGGGAGAGGGTGAAGGTTCATAAGTTGAATATCCTTTGGGTTCTTGCAGCATGTCATTCAAAATTAAAGTGAGCAACTTTATGAACAGAAACTTGAGAGCCGGCTGTCCTTGTAAATAATTGTGTATTTGCTAACAGTACCTGAGGGGACACGCTCTGAGTTGGTATTCACTGAATCCTCAATATTCAAGGGAAGGAGGGAGGGAGGTTGCAAAAAAAAAAGTGCACCAGATTAAATGAATAGTTGGGCTCCTGTGAATTTTGCAGTTTAACGTTTCTGATTCAGAGATTCAGACAGGCAGTTTGTACAGTGGAAATCTCCTGTCCAGGTGAGGGCAATCCTGGGAAAAGGAGGAGAAACAGCAGGCACTTTTGTCAACCCTGCCATCTCACTTTCTCTTTCAGGCTCTTTGTTTAATGAGCTGTTTTTCAGATTGACTCTTTTTAAAGCTCTTCGCAAATCTTTGCAAGAGTCTTTTTTAAAATACTTCCTCAAGTATTTCAAAAACTTCTCTTTGGTTAGCTGACAGGAAGAACATAAGGTTCACTGTTGCTTCAAACTGGTTGCTTGTCAGTGGGAGTGGAGTTTGTGCATGTGTATGATTTAAGGCTTTCAGCCACTTCACTACCACTAGCGGACTATTAGGAGAATGAGTGAAGCAGCAGGAACATTGCTGAGAATGGCCAATCCTGGGAAACATTGGGACCATGACTGTCGGAGTTTAGAAGAATTAGAGATGATTTAGTTTAAGCACACAAGATGCTAAGTGGACTTGAAAGGATGCTCTAAGAGAGACTAAAACTAGGGGTTTCCATTTAACGACAGTGAAGATGAGTGTTGAGAGTCTGAGGAATACGGTAAGTATAGGAATCAAATGGTACAAGGGGCATACAGGAAAGTAGAGTTGAGGTCATAATCTGATCAGCAATGATCGTATAGAATGATGGATATGGCTCTTGGGGTTGCTACACCTGCTGCTAATCAGTGTGTTCATATGTGTGGTATGTGCAACTGTTTCCCTCAGTTGTATTGTTGCTGTCTTAACACTTGTGCCTTGGCCTGTCTCCATCCATCTAATCATCCAGTGCTTAACACCACCTAGTGTTTTTGGAACTTGCTGGTCTTTCTGACTCACAACCACACACTCATCCTGCATTTACACACAGTCCACTGCCATTCCCTTCCTTAAAGAGAGAGGTCCATTGCTGTTACTGCGGCCAGTTTTCTACTTAATTGATTGGTACTGACCTGAGGACACTAAAGTGGTAGTAGTTTTCTGAAGTGCTAGTAACTTGCTCGTTTGTTCAATTATCCACCTGTTGACTTTTGACTTCTTTGAGTTGAAGCATATGGTGTGACAAAAGGTTTTATTGTTACAGATGTTGACGTACAAATCCTACAAAAGAAAAAGTTTGATGTTTGAAATGGATGCCATTTTCAAGAATGTCATTGTTTGACATAAACTAATATATGGCAGTTTTAAAACAAGATTGAACAAAACCTCTTTTTTTGCTAAGTCTTGAACTTGAGCAGAGATTTACACAGATCTGCCAAACTGTCGAGAACCATTTTGTCCTTCAAACTTGGATTGTGCTTTGCTTTTAATTAACTTCAAGACATAAAAACAAATAAACTGAGGGGCAGAACAAATATTATGTAGTGCAGTGTAATGATCTCGCTTCTGAAAAACCACAGCTGCTCTGAGCTACACCATTCCACCCACACAATCCTCCAGTACAATATAAGACATAGTCTGATATAGTCTAGAATTCAGGAAGAAATTATCGAATGACAGTAATCCTGACTCTGAGACCAGTTACTCTGTGAATGCTGCACATTCTGTTTGTTACAATGTAAGGTGGGCCGAGGGATAGTCTCTGGTGTCAAGATGTAACCTGCATTTTCTATTTCTGCTGATGTATGTTTCTCTGTTCTTATCCTCCCCGCACCTTCCAATTGTGTATGCATTCCTTCCTTATTCTTTCATTCTCCCTCTTTCCTGTGTATTTTTGTCTTCCCTCCATCCTATTTTGCATCCTAAGTCATCAGTTTTACAGAGCGCAGTTGATTTGATCTTGAAATCAAGGCAGCCTTGACTGGAATTATACCAGGACAGGTTACAAAAACTTGAGTCTTGACCTGATGAAGGATTTGATAATGTAGAATTATTTGCCTCAATTTTCGTAAGAAGATGGCACATTTTGTAGAATTAGAGTTAGGCTGGTCAGGAGGGCAGTGAAAAAGCACTGTTCTGCACAAAGGATAGAAGAAATCTGGAAGTTTCTATCCCAAAAAGACTGGCTGATGTGGATCAGCTGTTGACCTCAGGATTGAGATTGACAGATATTTGTGGGTGACTTATGAAACAGGAGCAGAAGTGGATCATTTTTCCCTTTGAACCTGCTCTGCCATTCAATCAGATCATGGCTAATTGTTTATGTATCAAACTCCACACTCTCTTCTACTTAATTTAGCCGTTTATTTCCCTGCCTAACAAAAATCCAATCACTCTGTCTTAAAAATTTCATTATTTCATCTACACTATCTTCTGAGGCGGAGTTCCAAAGCCTCTCAACCTTCATCTCTGTCCTGAAAATGCAAACCACAGTTTCAAGAAAGTTCATCACTATTCTGTATAACTGATGTGGTGGAGACCAGCCATGATATGCCCCCACCCTACCTCCTGTTCTTGAGCTTGAATCTACCTTTTTCTTCTCTCTCCCTCTCTCAGTCCTCTTTCTACACCTATCCCACTCTGTTGGCCTCTTTACATTTTCTGTTGGTCTCCCACATCTCCTTCTGTCTGTGTAAACATTTCTGTGATTCCCTTAATCAAGTTGTGTTTCATGTTTGCTCTTGTACGTGTGCTGTCTCTCTCTCTCTCCCATTGCTTACACACTCATTCTCTCTCTCCCTTACTATTGTTACCTCCAAGGCTAGAGGAGTGCATAAATACTTTATCTGATATCAAGCTTGAACAGAAAGATCTATTAATCAGATTTATTAATACATCCGTTTATTGGTTTATCATTGAAGCAAAACTTGATCAATTATTGCATTTTCTTTGAATGTCACACACATTAGTGACATAGTTATAAATGCTTACCCTTCTAAATAATGCCACAACACACTTTCTCTTCAGCAAAATTGAATCCAAATGGATTAGGTGACCAAAAATAAAAGTGCTCTGTCCAATAGGTTATCATTGGGGGAAAAAGGATAATGTCGAGTAAATTCAATATTCTCTCATTCTGGTGTTCTAACATGTGTTACCAAGTCACTAATCATACGCAATTGCCTCTGGAATCTTGGCAGACATAGCTTGCTCAGGAAATATCAAGAAGTTTCTGCAATCCTGTACCAAATAGGTTTTGCAGACTTCAGTAAGAGGGTGTTATTTTCAGAAATGGGAGATCAGCTGGGCAACCTTTTCTTGCAGGCTTCTTGTCCCTCACAGAAGACCAGATGAAACTCTCCAAGCCTGTCTTTGTTCAGACAGCTCCAACAGGGTTCTGTAGCAGAATACTTAAACAGTCATGTGATTTTGAGTTAGCTTTTTTAAAAAAACTCATGTCTGCAGTGACCTGTCAGTAACCTTTCTAAAAGAAATCACGAGATGTTTCTACAAAACATGAAATAAATTCATTCTCCAAAGTCCAACAAAACTAGGTCCTTGAAGAAATATTAAATATGAAGGATGAAAAAACAAAAACTTTGGATGCTGGAAATCTGAAACCGAAACAGTGTGTGCTGGGAGAAACTCGGCAATCTGTCAGCATCTTGTGCAAAAGAAACAATCTAATGTTTTGAGTCCAGCAACCTTGCGTCAGACTCTCATTCTGCAAACTGTTGACCAACTTCGAACAAAGAGTCACTGGACTCAACACATTAACTCTGTTTATCTCTCAACACGTGCTGCCGGACCTACTGAGTTTCTCCAGCATTAAGCTTTGTTTCAAATATGAAGAATCTTTCTAATGCTACCCAACAACAGTTCTGAGTATAGTGAGGAATGCATTAGCTTCTAATTCCTGTTACAGAAACTGAGGACACAGGATTATGAACATAAATCTTAACTCCTGCAGCTCCCCATACCCCTCCCAAGTTTTCTTTTCCCTCTTCCCCCTTTCATTCCATTACTCATTTCCACCCCCCTCACTCCCCAGTCCTCTCAAGAAGCGTTGTGACCTTTTTTTTTAGAATTTACTTTTTAAATTCGTATCTACAATATCTTGCTTCTAGTTTCCTGATATTTCAAGCTGCGTTGCTTTGACATGGGTTTTGTTGATGCAAATGTTGATTTTCTTTTCTCAATGGTAGTTCGATTATAAAATAACCAAATAGGCATTTGTGTCATTGGACAATGTAGTCTCATGTTGGTGACTATGCCAGTAGGTTTTTAAATCCTGGTGGGGAGAGTTCTCTGGGTTCTTGACCAAACATTACCCCTTTAAGATTGGTACTGGGGGGTTCTGAGGGTGATTGGTTGAGAGGGCTGTGATGCGATCAGCACCGCCTCCTGCATCATCTTCCATCAATAAAATAGACTGTGAGCACAGGGAGCAGAACTGCAATGGGTTGCCTTTGACCTGTTCTGAATCCAGGCTGTGAAAATCTCTGACTCAGTGTCTGCATCAGCTGAAGGATATGTTAGGCTGTGAATTGTTTGGTTTGATAAATGATCAGGTAAACACTGCAGGTCCGTTTGTTTGTTCTGAAATGTCGACAGGAAATGTCCATACGTTTCTCAGTAACTGCCTTTTAATGGTTGTCTGATATGGATTCATTGTGCAATGACTGTTGGCTGCAGCCTGCCTGGGTGGAGGTAGCCCTGATTTGGGTGTTAGTGAATTGTCTTCCCAGCTCTGGCTAATTCAGTTTTAGTGCAGATTTACAGTGAGAAATGACCTGATCTGCTTGTGTCAGATTGCTGTGTCTTTGCGCAAACTACTGTAGGGACTGACTCTGCCTATCAATCCAACAACAATATTTTGTTTTACTTTTGGGCTGAATTTTATCAGATATTCCTTACACTGAATGTTATTCCCTCAAAATGCTGGGATAATCTTCCAGGAAAGATGAATTAGAAATGCCTCATTCCAGATTGTGGACCACTTCCTGTCTGTTTGGAAAACTGCAATCTAAAGGGGAGATTGATACCTTTCAGCATTGGTAAATGACATTGAGAATTGTGGTTTCGTTTGTGATGAACATTGGACTTTGGGCTGGTTTATGCAGCATGAGGTCTGGTCACATTTATCATGGTGTTACAGATTCTTCCCTATGCCTTTGTGATCAGCCCATTTCTGAGTCCAGATCATCAGACACTGACTTCACAGCAACCTCTTCCTGTGAATTTCTGTAATTGATTCTCATTGGCTTTCAGGTCCCACACACACTGACTCTCATTGGGGTATGGGGTCCCGCCCATGCACACACACTGACTCCCACTGGAGTACAGCTCCCAAACAAACTGACTCCAACTGGGGTATGGGTCCCACACACAAACACTGGCTCTCACCCGGGTATGGGTCGCTTGCTCTTTCTTGTGCTCGCATGCTTGCCCTCTCTCTCTCACGCTCGCATGTTCTCTCTGTCTCTCTCGTGCTCACGTGCTCTCTCACTCTCACGTGTTCTTGTGCTCGCTGTCTCCCTCTCGCGTGCTCACTCGCGCTCGTGTGCTCGCTGTCTCCCCCTCTGGCGTGCTCGCTGTCTCCCCCTCTGGCGTGCTCGCTGTCTCCCCCTCTGGCGTGCTCGCTGTCTCCCCCTCTGGCGTGCTCGCTGTCTCCCGCGCTGGATCGCTCGCTGTCTCCCGCGCTGGATCGCTCGCTGTCTCGCGCTGGATCGCTCGCTGTCTCGC
>NC_063363.1:1830324-1849437 GCF_021869965.1 Rhincodon typus
CTCGCTGTCTCGCGCTGGATCGCTCGCTGTCTCGCGCTGGATCGCTCTCACTGGGGTACAGGATCTCACATAAACATTGACTTACTGGTTTACAGTCCCCCATACAATAACTTTGTCTGCAGTACAGCTTCACTCATTAAAAACAATTTTGAAGGCAGCCCAGAATCAGAGATCCTTAGAACATAGATACAAAAATCTTTGAAAGTGGCAAGATTGAGACCATTAAAAAAAAACGCATGGGATCATTATGGATATTGATAGAAATAAAAACATTTACGCACCTGACTGAATTTTTAGCAGCTGGAATAATTTCAGTAGACATGCTTTGTGATTTGCTTGAGTGGGATCAAGATTGAGGGACTTTAGTGAATGTGGACAGGCTAGAGAAGCTGAAATTGTTCTTAGAGCAGAGGAAGTTACAGGGAGATTTTAACCAAGATGTCCAAAATCATGAACAGTTTGGTAAAATGTTTTGGGGGAGATAATAGCATAGTGGTAATGACACTGAACTAGTAATCCAGAGCCCAAGCCTAATGTCTGTGGGGCTTAGGTTCGAATCCCAGGGCAAATGGTGAAGCTGGATTTAATAAAAATCTGGAATGATAGACTAGTCTAACGGTGACCATGTAGCACCTTTGGTTGTTGTAAAAACTCGTCTGGTTCACTCATAATTTCGAGAAGGAGATCTACTGTTCTTAGCTGATGTAACCTACATGTGACTGCACACCCACAAAGATGTGGCTGACTCTTAACCCTCTAATGTGTCCCAGCAAGTCACTTCATTGTATTGAAACATTGCAAAATTTAAAGAAAGGAATGAAATCAAGCTAGTTACCAGAAATGACAACAGTTAAAACAGTCCAGTCAACGCTGCAGCATCCTCCTTACTGACATCTCGGGATTGTGTCACAATTGGGAGAGCTATCTCTCACACTAGTCAAGCAGCAGCCTGACATTGTCATGCTCACGGAATCATACCTTACACACTGTCTCATTAAACATCCCACTGGGAAGGTAGGCCCACTAGAATGGTGATACATTAGTACACAGTTGGGAGGGAATTTCCCCAGGAGTCCTCAGCATTGATTCTGGGTGCGATGAAGTCTCATGATGTCAACTCCGACAAGGACAAGGAAGCTTACTGCAGATTACCACTCACTATCCCTTCACGGCTGATGAATCAATACTCACCATTTTGCTCGCTGAAGATGGCATGGTACAGAACTACTGTGGGTGGGAGACTCAACATCATTACCAAAAGCATGTCAGTAGCACCACTACTGAGTGAGTTGGTCAACTGAGTAGAGGATCTATCTACTGGGCAAATGGTAAGGGAACCAGCAAGAGGGAAAAACCATTTGATCTTGTACTCACCTATCTGTCAATTGCAGATGTGTCCATCCATGACAGTATTGGTAGGAGTGACCGTAGCACACTAGTTGAGCCCCATCCTCACACTGAAGGTACCCTGCAACACATTATATGGCACTGCCACTATGCTAAGTGGGACAATCTTCAAAGAGGTCTATTAAGTTGATTGGGCATCCATGAGGCACTGAGGACGATTAGCAACAGCAGAATCGCACTCAGCGCAATCTGAGAGTTCATGGCCTGGCATATTCCCACACTTACAAATACCATCAAACTAGGCATTCAACTCTGATTCAATGGAAAGTGCAGAATGATGTGTCAACCTGGTGAAGCTACCACACAGGACTACTAGTGTACCAACCAGCATAAGCAGCAAGTGATATGTTCTGAGGAAGGGTCACCAGACCCGAAACGTTAACTGTTTTTTCCTTCGCAGGCGCTGCCAGACCTGCTGAGCTTTTCCAGCAACTTTTTTTTTTTGTTCCTGATTTACAGCATCTGAAGTTCTTTCGGTTTTTATGAAGTGATATACAGGGCTATGTAGTCCTGCCACATTCAGTTGTGAAAGTTGGTGGGTACGTAAACAACAAACAGGTGGAGGAGGTTCCACAGTTATCTCCATCCTCAGTGCTGAGGGTACAGTGTGTAGGCCAGCGCATCAGTGTAAAAGACAAGGCTAAAGTATCTGCACTGTTACACCTCACCGGAGTAAGATGCTAGAAAACTGTTACACAAGGGGAGAAGGGGATGAATCAGCTTTCCATATCTTCAGTTGGTCAGAGCAACAGTTTAAGTTCTTTTTAATATGAGGCTACATGTTTTTAATTAAAAACATAGTCAACTATTTTTTACTGTAAGAAATAAGGACCCAGTTGCATGGTTTTCTTGAGCTTGCTACACCTCACTGGGGTAATGTACTGGAAATCTAGCCCTGCTATTCCCCGAGTCATCACGAAGTTGAAGATTTTAGAAAGTACGCGATATTTCTGATTTCCCTGTCTTTTAGACCCAGGTGACAACGCATGTACCAGATTTCTGTTCCTAACAAGAATGACGATTTATTACAAATATAGATTCTAGCTACAGATAAACAATTATGAACCGTTGATGTATGAGTCTACTAATTAAAACTCTAACCCTCTTGTAGAGTTGCCAATACACACGCACACATGGACAGTGGAAAAATAAACATGGGTGTTATGGGCAGAGGGAAAACTGGGAAAGCAATTCCGTGGGGTCTCTCCACAGGGTCTGCTGTAATGATTCATATGCTGTTTAGAACAGATTCTTGGTACTTCTTCTCTGGATGTTTTCACCGGTTTTCAGGAGGTACAGAGGGCTGGTTCACACTTTTAAACAATCTCTGACTCATTAATTAAAAAGCAGTGCTTACTTCAGCTGCTGGAGGGAAAATAAATAGGTTTTCTTCAGTCTTAAAGTAGCTTGTACTGTACAGAACAGAGAGTGGTGGACGTCATTGATTATTTGTCTGTATCTTCTTCACAGCCCCAATCTGTTCAGCTACCCTGAGAACCAATCACATAGTTGTTGTCAGGCATGAGGCCTTAGTCTTGGTAACTGATCACTAGTCTGCAGATAAATCAGTGGTTTGTTACCAATCAAAGCTGCTTTTGTACAAAAGCCTTCAGCTCCAGCTCGTTTGCAAGGTATGCTTCAACATGCTGCTGGACCCAGCAACTGTGTAATAGTATTTACAGTGAGGGTCAGCTACTTGATCAAATGCAGCCTTAATCTCCAGGGCAGTCACTGTCACCTCACCTCTGGAATTTAGCTCTTTTATCCATGTTTGAACCAAGGCTGTAATGAGGTCAGGAGCTGAGTGGCCCTGATGGAACCCAAACAGGGTGTTAGTGAGCAGGTGCTGCTTGATGACGCCTTCCATCACTTTAATGATGATCAAGAGTAGACTGATGGGGCGGTAGTTGGCCAGGTTGGATTGTCCTGCTTTTTGTGTACAGGACATACCTGGGCAATTGTCCATATTGTGGGGTCAATGCCATCGTTGTAGCTGTACTGGAACAGCTTGGCTAGGGGTGCAGCAAATTTTGCAAGTCTTCAATACTGTTGCCAGAATGTCTTCAGGGTGCCTAGCCTTTACAGTATCCTGTGCCCCCAACCATTTCTTGATATCACATGGCGTGAAGTGAATTGACTGAAGGCTGGCCTGTGGAGGAAGCTGAGATGGATCATTCACTTGACATTCTGGTTGGTGTTTGTTGTAGATGCTTTGGCCTTCTCTCTTGTCCTGATGTGCGGACTCCCTACTTTAGGAACAAAAAAAAAGAGCAGGAGGAGACCATTCAGCCCTTTGAGTCTGCTGCACCATTCATTATGATCAGGGCTGATCATCCAACTCAGTACCCTGTTTCTACTTTCTTCCCAAACCGTTTGGCCCCTTTAGCCCTAAGAATCGTATCTAAGAGAATTACACAGGCTCACTGCTCTCTGGGTGAAAATCATCTCAGTCCTAAATGGCCTATCCCATATCCTTAAGTTGTGACCCCTGATTCTGGACTCCCTGGTCATTGGGAATATCCATCCTGCATTCATCCTGTCCAATCTTGTTAGATTTTCATAGGTTTTTGTGAGTACTCCCTCCCCATTCTTTTAAACTTCAGTGAATATTATCTAGTCCAGTTTCACTTAGTATGTCGATCCTGCCATCCCAGGAATTAGTCTGGTAAACCTTCATTGCTTCCTTCCATAGCCAGAACATCCTTTCTCAGATAAAATGACCAAAACTGCACATAGTTATTTAGGTTGTGGATATTTGTGGAGCTGTTTTCTCCAGTTTAATTGTTTGCTTGGAGCAATATCTGCCATTCCTTTACTATCACTGGGTCAAAATCCTGAAGCTTATTTCCTAACAGCATTGTGGGTGTCCTGACATCATATTGACTTCAGAATTATGACCTGGCAGTTCTCAAACTCCCAGCTTCTCCGGGGCAACTGGTTTTGGGCAATAAGTGCTTGCCCAACCAGTGATGCCCCATCCCCTGAACAAATATGCAAAAATAAAATGTTCCAGTGACAAGAGTGTTGGTAACCTCAGGGACACAGATTTAAGGTAATCAGCAAACAAATCTGAGTGGGAGATGAAGTTTTTATTTTAAAATGGAGTCGATTGTTGAAATCTGTAAAGTACTGCTTCACTGACTGCTGAAAGCAGATTGATTAATCTCCCTTCAGAAGAACTTTGATAAATACTTGAAAAAGAAAAAGTTGCTGGGATATGGGATGAATTGCTAATTCTTTGAAAGGGCAAGCATGGGTTAGGTAACCAAGGGGGAGCCCTTTGTGCTGTCTTATTGCATGATCATCACTAAATGGGGTTGGGTAAATTGCTGCATGGTCAGTGCTGGCTTGTCTAACCTGAGCTGCTTTCTTTCATTCCAGGTTTCCCATCAGAAGACTTCCCAGGTAAGAGCTCTCAATACGATGGATGAACGTGATTAGATGTCTTGGAATATCCAAGAGCCAGTTGAGAAATTAAAAGTGTCGATCTAATTAGATTTTTGTCCACATTGCTGGTCCCTGTACCTTCCCAGACCACCTTGCATCCTGTGCAAATCATTCGGCCACATTAGCAATGTCTTTTTTTTGTGTTTTCGGAGAAAGTGAAAGATTCATTGACATAACCCCAGATATGAGAAGACTGTTTGAGAAGACTGCAGAGATGCTGGGGCTTTTAGAGAAGTTAAAGAAATATTTAAGTGACGTGGTGTTCATTTTGAGTAGTTCAAATGAGGTTGAAGTATTTTTACCAATTTATGTTGTAATTTACGACATTAGTGATGATATCTGTATCCAAGAAATGAAGCTGCTTGGAGTGTGACGCTGTGCCAGTCTTAATATTTTTGCAGTTATTGGGAATCAGAATACTGTAGCAAAAGGATGAATGCAAACTGTAAGAAATAGGATCAGGCATACACTATGCATCTTGTTGAGCTGGCACTGCCATTCGATACAATCGTGGCTGATCTGTGTCTGCATATCCAGTTTTCTCACCCATTTCTGCACCCCTTAATTCCCTTGAAGACCAAAACCATTCTATCTCAGCCATAAGTATTTTCAACCAGGAACACTTACAATTTTCTGGCCTCGAGAATTCCAAAGATTCGCAACCTTTTTTTGAAGAAGTTTCTCCCTATCTCAATCTTTGTCCCCTGTGTTCTACATTCACCAGTCAGGAGAAGTGACTTCTAAGTGTTAACCCTGTTAAACTCATTGAGAACCTTGAATGTTTCAATGAAATTTTCTCATTTTCCTAAACTCAAGAAAATATTGATCCAATTTAATCAGCTTCTCATGGTTGCTTCCTGGGAGGAATGCCTTGTGCAATCTAATGAATCTTCCTCTCCTGCCTCCACATCAAAGTGAGATTGACCAAAATTCTAAAGCTTTCAAGCAATGCAGAAGAGCTCAGGTGCAGGGGCCATTCACCTTCTGCTCCAATATTCTTTCAGATTATTTGACCCAACAAAAATCTATTCGTCTCAGTCATCATAGTGCCAGTTGTTCCCTTAGATCCCCTGGCTTTTGTAGTTTGGGAACTCCAGATTTCCACTTCCCTTTGAATGAAGGAATATCTCCCTTAACTGCCTCGCTGTAATTCCACAGTTAAGTCCTTTGTCTTGGATTATCCCCATCAGAGGAAACTGTTTTTCTCCATCTTTCCTATTGAATATTTATGTCAAAAACTTTGATTCAGTAACCCATAATGTTCAACACTTCAGGAAAGAAACCTAGTTCCTGTGATCTGTTCTCATAATTTGTCCCTTTAAGCAATGATGCTATTCCAGTGAGTTTGTGCTGCATGCTGTCCAAGGCCAATGTCTCCTTCCCGAGGTGCAGTGCCCAGAACTAAAGCCCATTACTCTAGATTGGAGTCTGATGAGAGTATAATTCCCCCTTTTAATTGTGATCCCCTGTAAGGCTAACATCTTCCCACTATCCCTTCATGGTGGGCTGGTCCAAAAGATTAAGTCACATGGAAGCCATGGTCAGTTGGTAAGTTAGATACAAAATTGGCTTGTTCATAGAAGACAGAGGGTAGTTGTGGAGGAGTGTTTTTCTGACTAGAGATTTGTGATCAGTGGTGTTCTGCAAGGATCAGTGCTGGACCTCTTTGGATGAAAATGTAGTTGGTCTGATTAGTAAGTTAGCACACAACATAAAAATTGGTGGCGTTGTTGATAGTGAGGAAAGCTATCACAGGTTAAAGCAGGATAAATGATAGCTATATGATCAGTTAGAAAGTTGGGTGGAGAAATGGTAGATGGAGCTTAATCTGGACAAGTGTGATGTGATGCGTTTTGGAAGGTCAAATACAAGTGGCAAGTATATGGTAAATAGCAGGACCTTTAGGTGCATTGATATACAGAGGGATCTTTGGGTGCGAATCCATAGCTGCCTGAAAGTAGCAACACAAGTGGATAAGGTGGTAAAGCAGGTGAATGGCATGCTTGCCTTCATTGGTTGGGGCATTTGAGTATAAAATTTGGCAAGTCATGTTGCAGCTGAATAAGACTTTAGTTAGGCCACATTTGGAGTTTTGTTCACAGTTCTGGTCACTGCCCTACAGGAAGGATTTGGAGGCTTTGGAAAGGGTACAAAAAAGGTTTGCTAGGATGTTGCCTGGAATGGAGTGCATTAGCAATTGGGAGAGGTTGGACAAACTTAAGATTGTTTTTGCTAGAGTTTCAGAGACTAAGGAGTGACCTGATGGAAGTGTATAAAAATTTGTGAGGGGTGTCAATAGGGTGGATAGTCAAAGTCTTTTTCCCCAGGGTGGCAATGTCAAATACTGAGGGCATAGGTTTAAGGTGAGAAGGGGAAAGTTTAAAGGAGATGTGCGAGGTGAAATCTTTTACACAGAAGGTGTTGGAACACATTGCCGGGGAGGTGGTAGAAGGAACTATGGTAGCAACATTTAGATGGACACATGACCAGGCAGGGTATAGAGGGATATGGATGATTTGCAGGCAGATGTGATCAGTTTAGAATGGCATCATGATCAGCACAGATATGATGGGCCAAAGGTCCAGATGAATGGAATATAACTTGGGAAAGTATGAGGTCATGCACTTCGGTAGGAAGAATAAAGGCATAGACTGTTTTCTAAATGGCGAGAAAATTCAGAAATCTGAAGTGCAAAGGGACTTGGGAGTCCTAGTCCAGGATTCTCTTAGGGTAAATCTGCAGGTTGAGTTGGTAGTTAGGAAAGCAAATACGATGATGGCATTTATTTTGAGAGGACTAGAATATAAAAGCAAGGATGTGCTTCTGAGGTTTTATAAAGCTCTGGTCAGACAACATTTAGAGTATTGTGAGCAATTTTGGACTCCATACCTTAGGAAGGATGTACTGGCCCTGGAGGGGGTCCAGAGCAGGTTTACAAGAAGGATCCCAGGAATAAGGCTTAACATATGAAGAATGTTTGAGGACTCTAGGTCAATACTCGATGGAGTTTAGAAGGATATGAGGGGATCTAATTGAAACATACAGAGTACTGAATGGCCTGACGTTGATAATATGTTTCCAATAGCAGGAGAGACTAGGACCCAAGGGCACAGCTTTAGAGTAAAGGGAAGACCCTTTAGAACAGAGATGAGCAGAAAATTCTTCAGCCAGAGTGTGGTGAATCTGTCGAATTCATTGCCAGAGAAAGCTGTGGAGACCAGGTCATCGAGTATACTTAAGACAGAGATCGATAGGTTCTTGATTGTCAAAGGGAATCAAAGGTTACAGGGAGAAGGCCGGAGAATGGGGTTGAGAAACTTATCAGCCATGACTGAATGGTGGAGCAGTTTTGATGGGCCGAACGGCCTAATTTCTGCTCCTGTGTCTTATGATAAATTCTTAATGGGCAGCAAAGAGGTGGCGGACCAATTGAACAAATATTTTGAATCTGTCTTCACAAAGGAGGACACAAATAATCTTCAAGAGATGGTAGGGGACAGAGGGTCAAACATGAGGAAGGAACTGAAGGAAATCCTCATTTGTCAGGAAATGGTATGGACGAAATTGATGGGATTAAAACCTGTTAAGTCCCCAGGGTCTGATACTCTGCATCCCAGAGTACTTAAGGAAGTGGCCCTAGAAATATTGGATGTGTTGGTGATCATTTTCCAGCATTCTGTAGACTCTGGAAGAGTTCCAGTGGACTGGAGGGTAGCTAATGTAACTCCACTGTTTGAAACAGGAGAGAGAGAGAGAAAATGGGGAATTATAGGCCAGTTAGCCTGATATCGGTGTTGGGGAAAATGCTGGAGTCAATCATTAAAGATGTAATAACTGAGCATTTGGAAAGCAGTGATAGAATTGGTCCTAGTCAGCATGGATTCACTAAAGGGAAATTATGCTTGGCAAATCTTCTGGAATTTTTTGAGGATTTGACCAGTAGAATAGATAATGGTGAACCAGTAGAAGTTGTGTATCTGGACTTTAAAAAGGCTTTTGACAAGGTTCCACACGAGATTAGTAAGGAAAGTTAAAGCACATGGTATCAGAGGTAATGTATTGACTTGGATAGAGAGCTGGTTGGCAGACAGGAAGCAGAGATTTGGAATAAATGGGTCCTTTTCAGAGTGGTAGGCAGCGACAAATGGAGTGCTGCAGGGTTCAGTGTTGGGACCCCAGCTGTTCACAATAGACATTACCAATTTGGATGAAGGAATTGAATGCAATATCTCCAAATTTGCAGATGACACTAAGTTGGGTGGCAGTGTGTTCTGTAAGGAGGATGCTAAGAAGCTGCAGGGTGACTGGGACAGACTGGCTGAGTGGACAAGTACCTGGCAATGCAGTATAATGTGGATAAATGTGAGGTTATTCACTTTGGTCACAAAAACAGGAAGGCAGACTATTATCTGAATGGTGGCAGTTAAGGGGAGGCGATGGCCTAGTGGTATTATCACTGGCCTGTTAATCCAGAGACCCAGTAATGTTCTGGGGACCCAGGTTCGAATCCCACCACGGCAGATGGTGGAATTTGAATTCAATAAAATATCTGGAATTAAGAATCTAATGATGACCATGAATCCATTGTTAATTGTTGGAAAAACCCATCTGGTTCACTAATGTCCTTTAGGGAAGGAAATTGCCATCCTCACCTGGTCTGGCCTACGTGTGACTGCAGACCCACAGCAATGTAGTTGACTCTGAACTGCCCTCTGGGCAATTAGGAATGCGCAATAAATGCTGCCTGGTCAGCAATGCCCTCATCCCATTAAGAATAAAGAGAAGAAAAGGAAAAGGTGAGGTGCAATGAGACCTGGGTGTCATGGTGGACCAGTTGCTGAAGGTTGGCATGTGGGTGTAGCAGGCAGTGAGGAAAGCTAATGGCATGTTGACCTTCATAACAAGAGGATTTGAGTGTTGGAATAAGGATGTCTTGCTGCAGTTATACAGGGTCTTGGTGAGACCAGACCTTGAGTACTGTGTGCAGTTTTGGTCTCCTAGACTGAGGAAGGACATTCTTGCTATCGAGGGAGTCTGGCAAAGGTTCATCAAACTGATTCCCAGGGTGGCAGGACTGACGTATGAGGAAAGACTGGCTCAATTGGGCTTGTATTCACTGGAATTTAGAAGAATGAGGGATGAATCTCATAAACATATAAAATCCTGATGGGATTGCACAGGCTAGATGTGGGAAGAATGTTCCCAGTGTTGGGGGTCACAGTCTAAGTCTAAGGGGTAAGCCATTCAGGACTGAGATGAGGAAGAATTTCTTCACTTGGAGAGTTGTGAACCTGTGGAATTCTCTCCCACAGGAAGCTGTGGAGGCCAGTTCACTAAATATATTCAAGAGGGAGCTGTACACAGCCCTTTGTGGCTAAAGGGATCAAAGGGTATGGGGAGAGGGCAGGAACGGGGTACTGATATTGCACAATCAGCCATGTTCACAAAGATGTGCAGGTTAGGTGGATTGATCATAGATCATAGAATCCCTACAGTGTGGAAACAGGCCCTTCGGCCCAATAAGTCCACACCAACCCTTGGAGCATCCCACCCAGACCCATCCTCCTATAACCCACTTAAGCTGCACATCCCTGAACACTACGGGTAATTTAACATGGCCAGTCCACCAAATGGTTTCCTCCCACAGTCCAGAGTACCTGGAGAAAACCCACACAGACATGGGGAGAATGTGCAAACTCCACACAGACAGTTGCCCGAGGGTGGAATCGAACCCGGGTCCCTGGCGCTGTGAGGCAGCAGTGCTAACCACTGAGCCACCGTGCTGCCTGGCTGTGCTAAGTTGCCAATAGTGTCTAGGGTGGGAAATATAGGGCTGGTGTAGGGGGTGGGTCTGGGTGGGATGCTGCTTGGAGGGTCGGTGTGGACTCGATGGGCAGAATCGCCTCCTTCTACACTGTAGCATTTTTATGATTCTATGAAGGGCCAAATGGCCTACTCCTGCACCTATTTTCTATGTTTGTGCTGTACTGTGTTCCATTAGCTTTTTGTTGACTTTGAGCTAGCAGAGTCACAGCTATTTACAATATATTTTAATGAATTAGGTTAGAGGAGTGAATGTAATGTATACAGCTTTACTGATAAAGCCATGTTAAGTGGGAGAACAAGCTGCGAAGAGGACGCTGTGAGAGACTGGGATATAAGCAAGTAGAGTGTAGAAGAATGTGACAAATTGTGTGTAGTGAGGGGAAATGTGAAGCTTTCTACTTTGGTGGGCACAGCACCAAAGCCGTATAATTTTTAAATGTTGAGAGGCTAGTAAATGTTGGTATATGTAGAGACTAAGAAACCCCTATGTAACAATCACAGATACAGTAAGGCATTGGACCAACAAATCATAAATTAAACTTTATTTCAACGGGGTTGATGTGCAAAACTAAGAAAGCTTTGCTGAGATTTTATTAAAGTTCGGTGAGATGCTGTGAATACAGTTTGCAGCAATGATCTCATTTATCTGAAGAAGGATATACATGTGTTAGTTGGGAGCAATAGTGATTTATGGGACTGATTCCTGGGATGAGGGCATTATCCTGTGTGGAGGGATTGTTTAGAATGAAACTGTATTCTCTGGAGTCTAAAAGAATGACAGTGGGGTTTTTATTGAAATATATATGATTGTAATGGGACTTCAAGGCTGGATGCTAAAAGGAGTTTTCCCTTATGGCTGAGACTAGAGGTAGGGGACAAAGTTTTAAAAATAATCAGCCTCCTATTAAAAATGGAGATTAGACATTTCTCCTAAGGGTTGAGACCTTGTGAAACTTCCCCACCGTGCAGGAGGCAGGATCATTGAATATTTTTAAGACTGCGGTCAATAGGTTCTGTTCTAACAACGAGGTTGTTAGGATTAGTCAGAAATAGAGTTGAGGGGGCAATTAGATCGACTATTATCTTTTGAATGGTGGAACAGGTTTGAGGGGCTGAATGGCCTACTCCTAGTTTGTCTCTGTTTAGTACTGAAGGCCAAGTGTCTTCATTCAAGGTTGTGAACCATTGGAATTTTGCCCTCCAGAGGACTCTAATTGCTCTGTCTTTAATTTTTAATATGAGATTGACATGTTATTAACTAATTATGGGGCAGTTATGGAATTGCAGATAAGGCCAAAGATTAGTGTTACAGCACAGATAATTTCACGTTACAAACAGAGGCTGTGCAGTTTGCACAGTGCGAGAGAAGCTGCAGTGGGGGTGCAATTTGAATAATGTCCACAAGTAGGTGCTAGTTGTGTTGTGATCTGATTGTCATGACGGAGCTGTTTTGTCACAGGCAAGGAAGCATACTGAACAAGGATCTCTCGCCTGATAAGAAGCATGACAAAAAGAACTCTGAGAAATCTCCTCTATACGAGTTTGACCCAACAGGTAAGACACAACTGAAAGCAAGAGCCTATTTTCTGCACCAATATTTCAACAATTGGAGACTAGTCATCCACTACTGAGCAGTTTGAAAAGGTATTTTTAAACAATGTTTCGACATATTATAACACATCTCTGTAACAGGTGGGACTTGAACCTGACCTCGTGGCTCAGAAATATAACTACTACTGCACCATTGGACCCAAAGTGAGCAGTTTGATTGTGGCAAAATATGCAACTCCCAAGTGCACATCATTGGCACTGTTCTCAAAGAATGAGACACCTTAATGGTTTTATTGGAAGATGCACCTAGAAGGTACTTGAATGGTCAGCTTTGGATTCAGGTATAGCTATGCTGTCACTGGATTTTGGGAGCAGTGAGTTGCTGAACATTACTGTGCCCTCCCTTGCTCCTCCCCTATGAATCGTCCTACATTTTGCAGAAATGTGCAAAGTTTCTGGTCTGTATCGCTATTTCTCAGTGAACTGCCCCCAGTCATGGTGATAGTTGATACTTGAGGGATTTGATAATTCTTTAGTCAGTGTATATGTACTGCTAATACTCTTTCCTCATCTCTGGTGGTTTACTGTCTGCAGGGCACCCACATGATGGATATCTCTTCAGAGAACCAGCCATTGATGCATAAATTGAATGGATTCTGTTCTTGGGGCTCTGGGTTCAGATAGCAACTGATCTATTGCTGAATAGTGGTGAGATGTGTATGGAGATTGAGCATTTACAGAATCACAGCACATCGTTTTACATTCTTCTTGCTTTAATAAAGCAAATTTGGTGGTGCTGAGGTAGGAGTCATGAAAGGGGCTGAATCTCTTCTTCATTCCAGTTCATTGTGTAGGATGAGAGCAAATTTGCTTTGCCAACTGTTACTAACTAAACTTAGTCTGTTTCTCGCCCATTCCAAAAATATTAAATACTGTAAGGTCTGCCAACTTCTCAGGCTGGGATGTTACTATCTGAAACATGATCAAGTCAACAAACGTTGAGTAGAGGTTGAATTGTTGAACTAACTGTCTCCCAAAGGACGGTTGCAAAGCGGGGTTTCTACAATTGGGGAATCTTGAGCAGGCTGTCATTGTCTTAGAATAAGGACATTGAGAACTCAAGAAAAGAAAATTCTTCATTGAAAGGATTGTGGATCTTTGTATTTCTGTACTCTTTAGATCTGTGGATCTTCACCACATTGAGCATATTCAAGTGAGGGTAGTCGGATTTTGAATAAAAGAGATATTGTAGGAGGATGGGATAGAGGTAGATAATGAACTGTGATTTGATTGAATGGCAGAGCAGGGCCAGCTGCCAGTTCATGCATTCTTAATGAGGCATATTGTGTGCGCTGAGGGTAACTGTGCATCTCTCATGAGGTTAGATGGGATAGTTTGGGAGGGATGTCCGTTCCTCTGCTATGATTGATTGTTTTGAAGTTTTGGGACCATGACACCAGCCCCCAGGTCAGATTTCTTTGCTTTGAGTGATAGTGCTTAAGGAAGTTACTCACTGACTTCTGCTGTTTCATTTTATCCAGGTCTGGTTCAACGCTGTGTCATAATCCAGAGAGATGAGAATGGATTTGGCCTGACAGTCAGTGGCGATAATCCTGTATTTGTCCAATCCGTCAAAGAGGGTAATTCTGTACCAACTGCACACTTCACAAAACTTTCTGCTGTTTTATTGGGAGGCAATTTTCTGCCTAATTTGAATGTTCCTTCTCTAATCTGTGCAGATGCATTTGGAAACTTCAGTAAACTGTACCCAACTTTCTGAAATGTGTTCAGTGTGAAGCAGGATTGCTGGTCAATGTGTGCTGGTTCCGTTTTAATTCTCCATGTATTTCTCTGACAGATGGGGCAGCTGTTCGTGCAGGTGTGCAGCAGGGAGATAGAATCATTAAGGTGAGGCATGTCATCCATCTTAATATATTAGCTATGTGGTTTGAGTTCCTAGTAGATAGGTCTCAGTATCTTGCTGTTGTACAATTTTGTGTTTTGGCCACATATTTTTGGCCCACATTATCTCATCTGGAATGGAATTTTAACACGATCAGTTCAAATACTTGTGTAAATATCTGACTCCTTTGAGCACCAAGTACTCACTTTCAGTTAATTAGAACTTTTTCATGTGAAACTTTGTCAAAGGCTTTCTAAAATCCCAAGTAAAATGTTGAAGTTTTCCAAGCCCTTACCCTATGTGCTGGTACAAATCTCTCTTCCTCTTGTTTTCGATCACTCTTATGTGCCCACTTGTTTTTTTTTTTTGAAATGTCAGTAGTTTGTAATTGTTTTATTCCCTCAATTTAGTTTTGGGTTAGATCTGTTCATGAGCCAGGACAATGAGTGTCAATAGGCTATTCCTAGGAGTCATCACAGCCACATTTGACCCTGCTATTGCAAATTGAGCACATTGAGGCATTTTCCAGTAAGGAGCCAGAATTAAGACAGAATATTCTGGATATAGTCAGCAGCTCTGGCCATGTGCCTGGAGAGAGAACAGTGTTAACTTTCAAGTTGTCCTTCTGAATGTTACCAGCATTTTCTGTTTTTATGTAGTATTTCTAGCATCCACTGTATTTTGCCAGGAATCAGGAACCCTGGGTGATCCTTGGTTTCTCTGAGTGAGTGAATTGGTTAATTAGTTGTAGACTCTTGTTGAGAGAAGAACTGTTTTGATGGTTTTTATCTTTCCTTTGTAAATACAAACCAGTGTTTTGAGACCAATATTGCCTGCACTATTGTATTGGCAAATACTTGGCAAAGTTTAATAAAGTTATTATTTCTGCAGGTTAATGGATCACTGGTGACGCACTCGAACCATGTGGAGGTAGTCCGGTTAATCAAATGTGAGTGAAAATTGGCCTACGTGATGTCTCCGCAAAATGTGGTAGCCATTGGGTATCCTGACCTTTGTGATTTAGTGACACACAATGCACACAGTAACACGTAGCGAGATATTTGTCAGCCATCCAGCACCACCCCCCTGCTCCCAACAACCCTTATTCATCTAACACATTGTTCATCTGATATTACTGGATATATATTCAATGATTTGCAAAGGTAGACATAATCTCAGGAAAATAGCGGCATGTTTAATTGTTTCAATGCATTTTCCACTTTGAAGAGGATTTTGGAAGTGTTAATTTTCAACTGAATAAATACATGGTCGGAGTTTGATATCTCACCTGAAACATGGCAACTGTACCAATGCAGCAATCACTTGGCACTGACCTTCTGACATGGTGTTCTCTCGGTGCTGGCCCTCCGGCGGCGCGGCGCTCTCTTGGTGCTGGCCCTCCTGGATTCTACAGTTGAATAAATTTGAGTGTAATTTTCTCCCTTGTTTCCTCTTTGGCAAATGGTGTGTAGTATAGAATAATGTGATGACAGAAAAAGTGGAAACATAGCATATTATTAGAATGGTAAGAGAGATGCAAGAGAAGGGGAATCTAGAAGTCCTGATACTTGAATCACCGTAACCTGGTAAACAGACACATTATGATTAGGATAGCCATATCTTTCCGATTGGTTATTGCAAAGGGAATGGAATATAAAAGTAGGAATGTTTTGCTGCAGTTGTATAAGGCTTTGGTAAGATGACAGCTGGAGGACTGTGTACACTTTTGAACTCCTCACTTGAGAAGGGATATAAATGCGAGAAAAGCAGTTCAGGGAACGTTCACTGGACTGATTCCTGGCATTAAGGGATTATCATATGAGGAAATTTTGGATAGGCTGGACCTGTATCAATTTAACTTTAGAGGGATGAGGTAATCTTATTAAAATGTACAAGATTCTGAGGCACTTGACAATGTTGATGCTAAAGTAATGTTTCCTCTTGGAGATGAGAACGTCATAGGGGTCATAGTATTTTAAAATCAGAGGTAGATTTTCAACGAACAAGGGAGTCGTGAGTTATGGATCTAAACAGGAGAGTTCCATCATGATCTTATTGAATGGCAGAGCGTGCTGGAGAGGCCAAATGCCTACTCTCGCTAAATTGTATGTTTTTTTTCAGGGTTGACTAATTATTGGGCAAAGAAAAAGCTTGTATTTTATACCATGAGAAAATTATCTTGAAATGTGTTTTAGAGCCAGTGAGGTGTTGTGTTTTTACAGTGCAATTCTTTTTGTAATAAAGGAAGCAAAAGGACAGCCAGTAGACAACACAGCAAGATCATCATAAGTGTCATCATAACCAGATAATTTATTTCGGTCAAAAATGGTAGTAGCTGGTGGATTTTATGATGTATATTCTGTTTGTCTTCTGTTACTAGCTGGGTCATATGTGGCCCTTACAGTACTGGGCCGTCCGCCCGGCTCTCCGCAGATCCCACTCACTGCAACCGATGGAGATCCTGGGGCTTTCTTCTTTCCTGGCCAACAAGGAGCAATATCCCCAAATCCAACCTTCTCCCCACATCTTTCAAGTAGCAGCTGCCCAGACAGGATCACTAGCCCCATGCCTGTGGCGGTAAGTATGTAGAGTTTTGTTTTGGATCGATGTTGACCAAAAGTACATGAGATTCACATGGGACTCCCCGTGGCCTCAGGTTCACCCAGAGTATAGTGTGGTGTGAAATGGGCTCTGTCTGATCAGCATCCACTGATCAAGTCTTGTGTAAGTTAGGCTTTGTTCTTGACATCCCAAAGAATAGCACTGGAGAGCAGTCACACCTCCCCATATTACTCACTGTGGGAGGGGGGTTGTGGGGAAGATGGGAGGATCATAGGTTGTTGATGGGCAAAGGGGTTTGGTCACAGGCCGTCACTGGGTCAGGGTAATGCCCCCAGTGGGAGAGGGAGTGGCTGTGTATTATTGCTGGGCAGAGTGAGAAACTGTTGGCTGCCGCTGGATGGAGAGATGCTGGAAATGATTCAATGCTACTTTCTTCAGTGGTGATATTTGAGGAATTGTGCTACATGCACACTATGTAAGCAAGAACCTCTGTCACAGCAGAGCCTTAAGCTCCTCCTGCAACAGGATAGAGCTGTACGTAAACTGTGTGCCATCTTGCTCAAATCACACTGGAGCCAACTATTGCTTCAGCAGAGGCCAAAATGAAAATCTATTTCTTCCTCTCGGTGAGCATTTGATGTATGTATATTATAGTATCTCCACAGTTCTGTCTGTGAGATCAGCGATGCTTCTTTCTAACAACTTAGCTGGTTTTAATCAATTCAGTGGAGCAAATGCCGAGCAGTAACAGTCCGACTTCTTCCCCTTCACCCGCTATAGGAAGACACCCTTGTACACAATCAAAAGGTTGAAATCCTGAGAAACATGCTGGGCACTGAGAAACGGCAGCTGCAAGTAAGTCACGACTAGTGTTTAATAGAAAACTACATAAAATTGTGGGATCTTGTTTGTTTTACCTCAGCATCAAAGTTTAAAATCCAGCCATCAAATGAGATGAGACAATTAGTAACCAAGCCAGCTACTTGGGTCACAGTATATTTCCAATACCTAAGGTCACAGATCCAAAAATGAGCATCAAACACTCCCAGAACAGGGACAACATGAGTTAGATACAGAGTAAAGCTTACCTCTATACTTTACCTCATCAGATACTCTGAGGATAGTGACAGCACGAGGTTAGATACACTATAAACCTCGCTTGACACTGTCCCCATTGAACATTCGCAAACAAGGGACAGCACAGATATAGAGTAAATCTGCTTCATACTGTTCTCATCGAACACTGCCCAGACAAGAACAGGACGGAGTTAGAAACAGAGTAAAGCTTTCTGTACACTATCCCCATCAAACACTCCTGTAAGTTCCAATATCAATTGCTCTGTTATCTTTCTGTGATTGAAAATGTTGTGCTGGCTCTGGATAATTATGGCTGAGTGTTGGCATGTGCCAGAAATTTGGTGGAGACTTGGCTAATTCAACGTCTGCTCTGGTTGGTGAAGGAAGCCGAGACTGTTTTGTCCAGCTGCAGTGTTGAACCAGTTATTGGATTGAGGTATTATTTATGCTTTCTAAAACAGCAACTTAAGGAGAAGTATGCAAGAAACCCAACGCAGCAGCTACTTCGAGATCTACAAGAGGTGGAGAAACATATTTATCAGCTGCAGGAGCAACTGAGCAAAGCTACAGGCACCTCACAGGTTAGAGTGCAAGATGGGTGCTGGTGTTTGTGTTTGTGTGCGTGTGCGTGTGCATGTGCGCGCGCGGGAGCGGGGGAAGGTGGTGCAGGCTAGCAAACTGTCATAGGTGTATTGCTGGGTAATCTGGAGTTGGGTTGGAGTCCCCTATATGTACACAGTTGCTTGCATTACAAGAGAATATATTGATGGTTCCATGTCAGGGGATAGTCAAGCTGTCTTTGTGTTGCTGATGTTTATTTGCTGAACTGAGTTGTGAAAATCCCAGCTTCTAATGCTACTTTTTGTTTTCAGGATGGCTCAAGTTGTGTTCGACTCTCCGAATCATTGTCAGTTGTGGAAAGACTCACTGAAGGTAAGGATTTAAAATGCTGCCTGGTGCATTACCAAGAAGTGATGGTTAATATGTCACAGTCTTCAAACAAGAAACTCCTCCTGTTCAGCTTTGAAACCTCTTTACTCTTGTTGAAGTGTAGATTCCACAGACAGGGATATTCAGAAATGTACTATAGTGCTAGCGAAGACTAGCAATAGGCAGATGAGATGCTGTCCTCGCTGTGCTATCCTCAGCCTTGATTCCCCTGTCTTTACTGGCTCTGCTTTTGTTCAAATTCAGAAATCATACGACACCAAGTTATAGTCGAATAGGTTCATTTGAAAACACAAGCTTTCGGAGCCTCTTCTTCAGGTGTGAGTGAGAGAGATAGTATCAGACAGAGAATTTATGAGTAAATATGAAGAGTGTGTGTGTGGAGGGGGGGG
>NC_063363.1:1889437-1898463 GCF_021869965.1 Rhincodon typus
CCTGCCTTATTTTCATGGCCCATTATTCCTTTACTGATTAAATCTCTACTCTATGGGATTAAAATAATTGTCCTGTGAAAGTAAAGACCAACATGTGGTGGAAGAGGATGAATACCTTACTGTAGTTCTGTTGACTCACTCTGATTCTGTCTACATTTCAGATCCTGTAGCTGCAGCATCTGCTGCAGTGAGGACGGCTAGTGACAATTTGTCAATTGACAGCAATACTTCTGTACCAAAGTCGAGCTTTGATTTTCCATTTGCCCTGGATCAGGTAATGGAGGAGGACCGGGAGTCGGAGAGGTGAGTGGCTCTGATGCTACACGCTGGTTGGGGAAGGAGAGGAAGCAGCCACAGTGTTTGATTCATTCAGCAACTGGAGCAAGTCTCCCAGGATCATGTGCCCATACAAACACTCCCTGTTCAGGGAGAGCTTAGCCTAAGGAATGTTTTACTTATTCATTTGTGGGCATTGCTGGCTGGCCACCATTTATTACCTGTCCTTGAGAAGGTGGTGGTGAGCTGCCTTCTTAAACCACTGCAGTCCACCTGCTGTAGATTGACCCACAATGCCATTAGGGAGGGAATTTGAGGATTTTCACCCAGCAACAGTGATGGAACGGCAATATATTTCCAAATCAGGATGTTGAGAGGCTTGGAGGGGAACATGAAGGTGGTGGTGTTCCCATATATCTGCTGCGCTTTTGCTTTTAGATTGAAGTGGTTTTGGATTTGGAAAGTGCTGTCCGAGTATCCTTCTGCAGTGCATCTTGTAGATAGTAGACACTGCTGCCACTGTACGTCAGTGATGGAGGGAATGGATGTTTGTGGATGTCGTGCCAATGAAGCAGGCTGCTTTGTCCTGGATACTGTCAAGCTTCTTGAGTGTTGGAGCTGCACCCATCGAGGCAAGTAGGACTTGTTCCTTATGGGTGATGGACAGGCTTTGAGGAGTCAGGAGGTGAATTACTCACTGCAGTATTCCTAGTTCCTGACCTGCAGTGCAGCCACTGTGTTTATTAGGCGAGTCCAGTTGAGTTTCTGGTCAGTGATAACCCCCAGGATGTTGATAGTGGTGGATTCAGTGATGGAGAACCATTGAATGCCATGGGGCAATGGTGAGATTGTCTCTTATTGGTGATGGTCATTGCTTGGCAGTGATGGTAATGGCACTGAATGTCAAGGGGCAATGGTTAGCTTTTCTCTTGTTGGAGATGGTCATTGCCCCTCACTTGTGTGTCATGAATGTCACTTGCCAATTGTCAGCCCAAGCCTGGATATTGACCAGATCTTGTTGGATGTGAACATGGACTGCTTCAGTATCTGAGGAGTCACGATGGTGCTGACCATTGTGCAATCATTGGCGAACATCCCCACTTCTGACCTTATGTTGGAGGGAAGGTCATTGATGAAACATTTGAAAATGGTTGGGCCTAGGACACTACCCTGAGGAACTCCTGTAGAGATGTTCTGGAGCTAAGGTGACTGACCTCCAACAACCAGATCATTTTCCTTTGTGCTAGGTATGTCTACAGTCAGTGAAGAGTTTACCCCAATACCCATTGATTCCAGTTTTACTAAGGCTCCATGATGGCTCACCGTTGAATGCAGCCTGATGTCAAGGGCTGTTATTTTCACCTCACCTCTGGGATTCAGCTCTTCAGGCTGTAATGAGGCCAGGAGCTGAGTGGCCTCAGTGGAACCTAAACTGGGCGTCACTGAGCAGGTTATTGCTGAGCAGGTGCTGCTTGAAAGCACTGTTGGTGACACCTTCCATCACTTTACTGATGATCGAGAGAAGACTGATGGGGCGGTAATTGGCCGGGTTGGCTTTGTCCTGCTTTTTATGTACAGGACATACTTGGGCAATTTTCCACATTGTCGGATAAATGCTAGTGTTGTAACTTGACTGGAGGAGTGGCAGGTTCTGGAGCATAAGTCTTCAGTACTATTTGCCAGAATGTTGTCAGGGCCTGTAGCCTTTGCATTATACAGTGTCTCCAACCGTTCCTTGATATCATGTGGAGTGAACTGAATTGGCTTAAGACTCGTATCTGTAATCCTAGGGAGATCACTGGAGGAGGCCGAGTTGGATCATCCACTCGGCACTTCTGGCTGAAGATTGCTACAAAAGTTTCAGCCTTATCTGTTGCACTGATGTGCTGGGCTCTTCCATCATTGAGGATGGGGATATTTGTGGAGCCACCTCCTCCAGTGAGTTGTTTAATTGTCTACCACCATTCATGACTGGATGTGGCAGCATTGCAGAGCTTAGATCTGATCCGTTGTTTATGGGATCGCTTAGTTCTGTCTTTCACTTGCTGCTTATGCTGTTTGGTGTGCAAGCAGTTGCTTGACCTGGAAGAGGGCAGCAGAATGGTGACGCTGATGGCTGATGTGGGGAAGATATCAGTGCTGTCACTGCTTCCAGAGGTGGTTTGCGGAAGGCTGTTGTCAAGTGACATTTTCTTAAAGAGCTTGATTGGTGATAGAAATGTCAGTCAGTGTGATTAATTGCTGCACTTGTGAGATGTGGGAGATCCGCGATGCTTCCAGTGTCTAGGATAACTACATTTGCAGGAAGTGCACCCAATTGCAGCTCCTCACAGACCGCATTGATAGGTTGGAGCGGCAGTTGGATGCACTTAGGAGCATGAGGATGGCAGAAAGCATCATAGCCAGGAGTTTTGGAGATGTGGTGACCCAAGGTGCAGGCAGATAGATGGGGGACTGCTAGAAGAGACAGGCAGGCAGTACAGGGATCCCCTGTGGTGGTTCCCCCCCTGCTAACAAGCGTACTGTTCTGGATACTGTTGGGGGGGATGGCCTATCAGGAGGTAACAGTAACAGCCAGACTGGTGGCACCATGGCTGGTTCTGTTCTTAAGGGAAGGACAAAGAGCACTAGAGCAGTAGTTATAGGGGACTGTACAGTGAGGGGTACAGATAGGCACTTCTGTGGACGTAGAAGAGACTCCAGGATGGTGTGTTGCCTCCCTGGTGCCAGGGTCCAGGATGTCTCTGAACGGGCAGAAAGCATTCTGAAGGGAGAGGGTGAACAGCCGGAGGTTGTGGTACATATTGGTACTCACGACGTAAGTAGGATGAGTGACGAGGTCCTGCAGCAGCAGTTCGGGGAGTTAGGTAGAAAGTTAAAGAGCAGGACCTCAAAGGTTGTTATCTCAGGATTACTCTCTGTGCCATGTGCCAGTGAGGCTGGAAATAGGAGGATAGTACAGCTCAACATGTGGCTAAACAGATGGTGTAGGAGGGAGGGTTTTAAATATCTGGACCATTGGGATCTCTTCCGGGGCAGGTGGGACCTGTACAAGAAGGATGGGCTGCATCTAAACTGGAGGGGCACAAATATTCTGTCTGGGAGGTTTGTTGGTGTTACTCGGGAGGATTTAAACTAGCTTGGCAGGGGGTTGGGAGCCAATGCAAAGGTGAATGGACTGAAAGGGAACTGGAGAATAGGGCCAGTAAGACTCGGAGGAAGAACAGGCAGGGTGTGGTTGCTGATCAAAGTGGGTCTGGTGGACTGAAGTGCATCTGTTTCAATGCGAGAAGTGTAACAGATAAGGCAGATGAACTTAGAGCTTGGATTTAGTCCTTGAAACTATGATGTTGTTGCTATTACAGAGACGTGGTTATGGGAGGGGACAGGACTGGCAGCTTAACTTTCCAGGATACAGATGTTTCAGGCGGGGTAGGGGGGATATAAAAGGGGTGGGGGGAGTTGCACTACTTGTTAAAGGGATTATCACAGCTGTACTACAGGAGGACACCTTGGATGGCTCATACAGTGAGGCAATATGGGTAGAGCTTGGGAACAGGAAGGGTGTAATCACAATGTTTGGGTTTACTATAGGCCTCCCAACAGCCAGCAGGAGATAGAAGAGCAGATATGTAGGCAGATTTTCACAAGATGTAAAAGTAACAGGGTTATTGTTGTGGGTGATTTTTAACTTTCCATTTATTGACTGGGACTCAGTTAGTGCTTGGTGTGTGGATGGGGCAGAGTTTGTAAGGAGCATCTAGGAAGGCTTCTTGAAACAGTATGTAGATAGTCCAAATAGGAAAGGGGCCGTACTGGACTCTAGTATTGGGGAATGAGCCTGGCCAGGTGGTCGACATCTTAGTAGTGGAGCAACTTGGGAACAGAATCACAATTCAGTAAGCTTTAAGGTACTGATGGATAAAGTGTAGTTGTCACCTGAAGATGCTGAATTGGGGGAAGACCAATTACAACAATATTAGGCAGGAACTAAAGAATGTAGATTGGAGGCAGATGTTTGAGGGCAAATCAACATATGGTATGTGGGAGGCTTTCAAGTGTAAGTTGCTGGGACCTCAGGACCGGCACATTTCTTTAAGGATGAAGGATAAGTATGGCAAATTTAGGGAACCTTGGATAACGAGAGATATTGTGAACCTAGTCAAAAAGAAAAAGGAAGCATTTGTCAAGGCAATGAGGCTGGGAGAACACAAAGCAAGGGTGGAATACAGGGAAAGTCAAAAGAAACTTAAGCAAGGAGTCAAGAGGACTAAAAGGGGTCATGAAAAGTCATTGGCCAACAGGATTAAGGAAAATCCCAAGGCTTTTTATACATATATAAAAATAGCAAGAGGGTAGGCAGGCAGAGGGTTGGCCCACACAAGGACAGGGAAGGGAATTTATGTGTGGAGCCAGAGGAAATGAGTGAGGTATTAAATGTACTTTGTGTCAGTATTCACCATAGAGAAGGACTTGGTGGATGATGAGTCTGGGGAAGGGTGTGTAGATGGTTTGGGCCATGTTGAGATCAAAAGGGAGGATGTATAGGGTCTTGAAAAACATTAAGGTAGACAAATCCCCAGGGCCTGATGGGATATACCCCAGAATACTGAGAGAGGCAAGGGAGGAAATTGCTGGTGTCTTGAGAGAAATCTTTGTATCCTCACTGGCTACAGGGGAGGTCCCAGAGGATTGGAGAATAGCCAGTGTTGTTCCTTTGTTTAAGAAAGGTGGCAAGGATAATCCAGCTAATTACAGGCCGGAGAGCTTTATGTCAGTGGGAAGGAAATTATTGTAGAGGATTTACTCCCACTTGGAAATAAATGGGCGTATTAGCAAGAGGAAACACGCTTTTGTGAATGGGAGGTTGTTTCTCACTAACTTGATTGAGTTTTTTGAGGAAGTGACGAAGATGATCGATGAGGGTAGGGCAGTGGATGTTGTCTATATGGACTTCAGTAAGGCCTTTGACAAGGTCCCTCATGGCAGACTGATACAGAAGGTAAAGTCACACAGGGTCAGAGGTGAGCTTGCAAGATGGATAAAAAAACTGGCTTGGTCATAAAAGACAGAGGGTAACAGTGGAAGGGTGCATTTCTGAATGGAGGGCTATGCCTAGTAGCATTTCTCAGGGATCAGTGTTGGGACCTTTGCTGTTTGTAATATATATAAATGATTTGGAGGAAAATGTTAACTGGTTTGATTAGTAAGTTTGCGGATGACACAAAGGTTGGTAGAATTGCAGATAGCAATGAGGACCGTCAGAGGTTACAGCAGGATATAGATCGGTTGGTGACTTGGGCAGAGAGTTTGCAGATGGAGTTTAATCCGGAAAAATATGAGCTAATGCATTTCGGAAGATCTAATCCAGATGGAAAATATACAGTAAATGGTAGAACCCTTAAGAGTACTGATAGGCAGAGTGATCTGGGTGTACAAGTACACAGGTCACTGAAAGTGGCAATGCAGGTGGAAAAGATAGTCAACAAGGCATATGGCATGCTTGCCTTCATCGGCCAGGGCATTGAGTTTAAAAATTGGCAGATAATGTTGCAACTTTATAGAACCTTAATTAGGCCGCATTTGGAATATTGTGTTCAATTCTGGTCGCCACACTACCAGAAGGATGTAGTGGTTTTGGAGAGGGTACAGAAAAGATTTATCAGGATGTTGCCTGGTATGGAAGGTATTAGCTATGAGGAGAGGTTGGAGAAACTTGAGTTGTTCTCACTGGAACGACGGAGGTTGAGGGGCGACCTGATAGAGGTCTACAAGATCATGAAGGGCATGGACAGACTGGACAGTCAGAAGCTTTTTCCCAGGTGGAAGAGAGAGTTACCAGGAGCCATGGGTTTAAGGTGCGAGGAGCATGGTTTGAAGGTGATGTATGAGGCAAGTTTTTTTACACAGAGGGTGGTGGGTGCCTGGAACTCGCTGTCGGGGGAGGTAGTGGAAGCAGATGCAATAGTGACTCTTAAAGGGCGTCTTGACAAATACATGAATAGGATGGGAATAGAGGGCTACGGTCCTCGGAAGGGCAGGGGGTATTAGTTGTGATGGGCAGCATGTCAGTGCAGGCTTGGAGGGCTGAAGGGCCTGTTCCTGTACTGTAATTTTCTTTGTTCTTTGTTCTTAGTCCTGTTTGGTGGCTTCACCAGGTTGACACCTCATCTTCAGGTATGCCTGGTGCTGCTCCTGGCATCCTCTACTGCACTCTCCATTGAACCAGGGTTGATGCCCTGGCTTGATGGTAGTGGTTGAGTGGGGGATATGCCAGGCCATGAGGTTACAGATTGTGCTGGAGTACAATTCTGCTGCTGTTGATGGCCCACAGCGCCTCGTGGATGTCCAGTTTTGAATTACTAGATCTGTTTGAAGTCTATTCCATTGAGCACAGTGATAGTGTCACACAACACAATGGAGGTTTATCTCAATGTGAAGGCGGGACTTTGTCTGCACAAGGAATGTGTGGTGTTTGCTCGTATCAATACTGTCAAGGACAGGTGCATCTGCAGCTGGCAGATTGGTAAGGATGAGGTCAATTATGTTTTTCCCTCCTGTTGGTTCCCTCGCCACCTGCCGCAGACCCAGTCTAGCAACTATGTCCTTTAAGACCCGACCAGCTCGATCAATAGTCCTTCTGCTGAGCAACTCTTGATGGTGGACTTTGAAATCCCCCACCCAGAGAACATTTTGTGACTCTGCCATGGTCAGTGTTGTTGAATATGGAGAAATATCAATCTATTGGATTTCATGGGTTTCGGAGTCAATGTTGAGGACTCCCAGAGCAACTCCCTCCCGACTGTATCCCACTGTGTGCCACCACTTCTGCTGGGTCTGTCCTGCCGGTGAGACAGGACATATCCAGGGTTGGTGATGGTGATGGTGATGGTGGTGTCTGGGACGTTGTCTGTAAGGTGTGATTCCATGAGTATGACTATGTCTGGCTATTGCTTAACTATTCTGTGAGACAGCTCTCCTAATTTTGACACTAGCCCCCAGACGTTAGTGAGGAGGACTCTGCACGGTCGACCGGGCTGTTTCTGCCGTTTATCTTTTCCGGTGCCTAGTTCAATGCTAGATGATCCATCTGGTAGTTTTTACTGTAATCAAATTCCACCTTCAGCATTGGCAGGATTCCACCCCGGGTGCCCAGAACATTAGCTGAGTTTCTGGGTAAATAGTCTAGTGATAGTAGCACTGGGCTATTGCCTGCCCGCTAGTTGGGAAGGGGGAAGAGCTCAATGCAAGGAAGAGGGCTTGAGCTGAAGTTTTCTAAATTGTTATTTAATTTTCTTGTGTTTCAGGAGCCTGGAAACTGCCACGCCCCCATGTACCCCAAAACCAGGTCGCAGGTGAGCACTTAAAAGGCTACAAAAATAGACTTTGCTGGAAAGGCTGAGCAGGTCTGGCAACATCTGTGAAGAAAAATCGTTTCAGGTCCACTGACCCTTCTGATGCTACAGGAAAATGTCCTTCCGGGACACCCTGGTCCACTCTTCTTTCACTCACAGCATCTCCCCCAGAGCCCCATGGCACCATGCCCTGCAACCACAAAAGGTGTAACACCTGCCTATTTACCTCCTCTGTCCCTAGAATCCATGGGCGCAAACATACCATCCAGGTGAAGCAGCACTTTACCTGCACTTCCCACAATCTAATCTACTGTATTTGCTGCTCACAGTGATTTCCTCTACATTGGGGAAACAAAGCATAGAGAGGGTGACCACGTCACAGAGCGTCCATGTTCGGCCCACAGAGACCCTAAGCTTCCAATTTCCTGCCACTTTAACACACCACCCTGTTCCCTGGCCACCGTCTCTGTCTCAGGCTTGCTGCAGTGTTCCAGTGAAACTCAGCGTAAGCTTGGGGAGACTGCAGCCCTCCAGACTCAATATCAAGTTCAATAATTTTAGGGCCTGAACTCTCCCATGTCCTAGCCCCCTACCCCACACACCAGGCCTTGTTGTCACATCATCTGCCACTACACACTACCTATTGCTAGTCACTAACAGTCCCCATTAACAGCTATTCACCCTCCTAGCCTGATCATTATCAACAGCTTTGTCTTGTCCAACTGTTCTTCTCTTTCTTTATCTCTATCCCCACCTGTCGTTTACTCCTTACCCCGTCCCTCCACCCTATCTACTGCATATAAACCAACGTTTTCCTAGGTACCATCAATCCTGAGGAAGGGCCACCGGATCTGAAATGTTAACTCAGACTTTTCTTCACAGATGCTGCCAGACCTGCTGAGCTTTTCCAGCAACTTCTCTTTTAGTTCCTGATTTACAGCAGATACAGTTCTTTCGGTTTTTACCTAAGAGGCTACATTGGAACGTGCTCAAAAATTGAGAAATGAGTAGAATAGAGAGGGTTTGAGTTTGAGCATGAATTGAGTAGTGAGCCAGAAAAGTGCAAACAGAGGCTGCTGGAGAGGAGGGTGCAAAGTAAATATTGGGAGCACTTGCACATTGTTTTGCAACAAGCAGGAGGGACAGGTCTGTCACTGTAGCACACTGGGATATAGTACCGGTGGGGACAGGTCTGTCACTGTAGTACACTGGGGTACAGTACCGATGGGGACAGGTCTGTCACTGTAGTACACTGGGGTACAGTACCGATGGGGACAGGTCTGTCACTGTAGTACACTGGGTTGCAGTACCGGTGGGGACAGGTCTGTCACTGTAGTACACTGGGATACAGTACCGGTGGGGACAGGTCTGTCACTGTAGTACACTGGGTTGCAG
>NC_063363.1:1898473-1956501 GCF_021869965.1 Rhincodon typus
GTAGTACACTGGGGGACAGTACCGGTGGGGACAGGTCTGTCACTGTATGTGAGCATGAAAGCTGCGCTAGCTGAAATAATTTAAAAATTAGGAGTTATCCTTTCAGGAGCGTGATGAGGGAGATTTTTTCTCCGAGAGGGCTGTGTGACTTTGGAATTACCATATTGATTGTAATGTTTGTGTTGGGTTTTTTTCAGAATGGATGGTCATGGTTATGGAGCTTGGACTGAGCCAACTTCTCAAAGCCAGTGCCTGGCTCAGACAGATGAAGATCAAATGCACCTGTCAGATGTGGAGCAGGACGCAGCTAATTGGCAGCAACTGGTGAGCCAGGACATCCTATCTGGCCTGAAACCACATGAGATCAAGCGGCAAGAAGTTATTAACGGTAAGACAGTCAGGGTTGTCTGACTTCTCTTTTGAGTTTGGGCGGCTGCTGGGTGCGTAGGGAGTGCCTTGAGGCAGTGGGAGTCAGGGGAAGGTGGGTGGAAGGTGTATGAGCTTGGAGTAGGCTGGAAATCACCTTGAGCTTTCTGGGTTTTTGGGAGTGTAATGCCAGGAGTGTTTTGTGGCTGAGTGGAGCTGGGAACATCTCTGGTTTGTGGGGGATCTGTTTTGTGATTGGGGATCATAGTGACAGTAGAGTTATGGGGCTTATTAGGATCAGCCAAGTATGGAGAGGTTGCAGGGGGTTAGATGAAGAAGAGGCAAAGGAGTGAGTACAGTGGACCTCACTGTGCACGGTACATAAAAAAACCAAAAGAACTGCAGACCGTGGAAATCAGAAACAAAAACCAAAATTGCTGGACCAAAGAAGGATCACTGGACCTGAAATGTTACTTCTGTTTTCTCTCCGCAGATGCTGAGTCTTTCAAGCAGTTTCTGTTTTTGTCACTGTGCACAGTGTTCTCTAAAATGATTTTAGGAAATCATGTGAGAGTGTACTATGGATTCTACTCTACAATTTATCTCTCTAATCGCCAATTTGTATTTTTGCCTCTGATAATTTGGTAGAACTTTTCAACACTGAACGTGCTCACATCCGAATGCTGAAAGTTCTGGATGTAATCTTTTACCAGAAGATGATACGAGATAGCAGCTTACCAGCAGCAGAAGTGAGGAGCATATTTTCCAACCTCGATGAAATTCTGCAGCTTCACAGTAAGTCAGGGTTGTGAAGGGACTTGTAGCCGTTCCAGGAACATATGAAATAGAAGCAGGAATGCATCATATGGGCACCTCAAGCCTGCTGTTTAATAGGATCATGGCTGATTCTTGACCTCCATACAACTTTCCCACCTCACCTTCATAATTCCTGATCCCTTTAGTGTCCAAAAAATCCCGTCTATCTGTTGCTGTCAACCTTAAACATAGTGACTGGTCATCCACAACCCTCTGGTGTAGAAGGTTCCAAAGGTTCACACCTTCTGAGAGAAGAAAATAGACCTCATTATAGCCCTAAATAGACAACCCGTAAAACGATTGAAATTGAGCGGGATTGATTTTCTAGTTGACTGCCATGGTAACTGGTAATTAAAGTTATTTCAGACTTCAAACACATCTCTGTGGGACTGTGCAAACACAGCCCGTTTGCTAGCATCACAGTGCCATCCTTACTGGCAGAAGTGGTGGCACAGTGACACACAGTCAAATGGGTGTGGCCCCGGGATTCATGATCATTTACTTCAGATACCATGAACTGTCATGGCATCAGGTTAGCCAGGAAGGAAACCTCCTGCTGATTACCACCTAATGCGTCCCATAGCTGATGAACTTGTTGAACAACACTTGGAAGGATCTCTGAGGGTGACAATGGCACAGAATGTACTCTGGGTGGGGATTTCAATGCCCAATGCCAGGATTGGTTTGGATGCAGCATAACTGGCCAAGCTGCTCGAGTCCTAAAGGACATTGCTATTGGATTGGATCTGCTGAGGGAACTAACAAGAGGGTAAAACATACTTGACCTTATCCTCATCAGCTTGCCTGGCACTAATACATCTATCCATGACAGTATTGGTAAGAATGAGCAGTGCACAGTGCTTGAGATGAGGTCCTAGTCACGTTATGCATTAAAGGTTTGGATGAAGGAACCGAGGGCATTATTGCTAAGTTTGCATATGACACGAAGATAGGTGGAGGGACAGGTTGTGTTGAGGAATCTGGAAGTCTGCAGAAGGACTTAGGCAGGCTAGGAGAGTGGGCAAAAAAGTGGCAGATGATCTGATCCGATCAGACCACAGTAGGAATATTGTGAGCAGTTTTGCGCCCTGTATCTAAGGAATGATGCGCTAGTGTTACCTTCACATTGAGAATAACCTTCATCGTGTTCCTTAGCGCTATCACCGTGCTAAATGGGACAGACTTAAAACAGATCTAACAGCTCAAGTCTGGGCATCCTTGAGGCGCTGTGGGCTGTCAACAACAGCAGTGTCATATTCTGACACAATCTGCAATCTCATAGCCATAAGATATAGGAGTAGAATTAGACCATTTGGCCCATTGGGTCTCCTCTGCAATTCGATCATGGCTGATTTCTTTCCCAATCCCATTATCCTGCTTGCTCCCCCTCGCTCTTGATCCCTTTACTAATCAAGAGTCTATCTATCTTTCTCTTAAATACGCTCAATGACTTGGCAACCTCCTAGTCTCTCCTACTTGTGGAAATATCTTCTCCACGTCCACTCAATCCAGGCCTCTGAGAATTCTGTAAGTTTCAATCGAGTTCCGAACCAGAGTGCTTGACTGCTCCTTATATGACTAGCCCGTCATCCTGGGATCGTGCTTGTAAAACTCTTCTGGACCCCCTCTAACACTAGCGCATCTTTCCTTGTTCCAAATGTGGTCTGATCAGAGCCTCATACAGCCTCAGCAGTACATTTCTGCTCTTTTGTTCTAGATGTGGAGGTGCTGGTGTAGTGTAACTTCTGACCTTGTATCCTAGTCCTCTTGAAATGAATGCCAACATTGTGTTTGCCTTCCTAATTGCCAACTGAACCTGCATGTTAACCTTAACAGAATCATGACCTAGGATTCCCAAGACCCTTTGTGCCTCAGATTTCTGAAGTCTTTCCCATTTAGAAAATTGTCTATGCCTCTATTCTTCCAACCAAAATGCATAACCTCACACTTTCCCACATTGTATTTCATCTACCACTTTTTTGCCAACTCTCCTAGCCTGCCTAAGTCCTTCTGCAGACTCCCAGATTCCTCAATACAACCTGTCCCTCCACCTATCTTTGTGTCATCTGCAAAATTAGCAATAATGCCCTCAGTTCCTTCGTCCAGTTCTTTAATGTATAATATGAATAGTTGTGGTCCCAAACTGACCTCCGTGGAACTCCAGTAGTCACTGGCTGTCATTCTGAAAAAGACCCCTTTATCCTTACTCTCTGCCTTCTGCTAGTCAGTCAATCCTCTATCCATGCCAGTGCCTTGTCCCTAACACGATGGGCTCTTATTTAGCAGCCTCCTGTGCAGCACCTTATCAAAGGCCATAAGGAAATCCAAATAGATCACATTCACTGGCTGTCCTTTTACTAACTTGCTCAATACCTCCTCAAAGAATTCTAACAGATATGTCAGTTGTGATTTTCCCCTTGATGAAGCTGTGCTGACTCAGCCCTGTTTTACAATGCATTTCTAATTACCATGCAATCTCGTTTTTATTAATGGACTCTAAAATCTTACCAATGACTGAGGCAGGCTAGCCAGCCCATAATTTTCTATTATCTGTCTATCTTCCTTCTTAACCACGATGTTACATTAGCCATTTTCCAGTTCTCTGGGGCCCTCCCTAACTCCAGTGTTTCCTGAAAGATCATACAAATGCCTTTACAATCTCCTCAGCTATCTTCTTCAGAACTCTGAGGTCTGGTGCATCCAGTCTGGGTGATTTATCCACCTTTAGACCTTTCAGCTTCCTCATCACTTTCTCTGTTGTGATGACCGCTACACTTGTCTCTGCCCTCTGACTTTTGAAGTTCTGGTATTCTGCTGGTGTCTTCCACCATGAAAACTAATGCATTTTACCTATTTAGTTCTTTTTGTTCCCCATTACTTGTTCTCCAGCCTCATTTCCAGTGGTCCAATGTCCACTCTTGCCTTTCTGTTTTTGTTATCTTATAAAAGACGACGAGTTTTTTTTATTACTAGCTAGTTTACCCTCATATTTCATCTTCCCATGCTGTCTTTTTTTTTTAGTTATCCTCTGCTGGTTTTTAAAGGCTTTCCAATCCTCTGGTTCTCACTAATTTTCACCGCATTGCTTGCTTTTGCTTTTATGTTGTCTCTGACTTCCCTTGTCAGCCATGGTTGCTTCATCTTCCCTTTAGTATGTTTCTTCTTCCTTGTGACAAATTTCTGCTATGCCTTTCAAATTAGCCTCAGAAACTCCTGCCATTGCTGCTCCACCATCTTCCCTGCTAGGCTCCCCTCCCAGAACATCATACCTGCCAATTTTAAACTGTGCTACAAGCTCATTTGTATTGTATTTTGCATGCATTTAAGTACATGAAATTGTGATGTTCTTTCTATGATCTGGTGAGAACTGTGTATGCAAAACCAGCTGTGGTCTAATCTGTCTTGTACAGATCCAGTATTACATCCCTGCTTTTGTATTCAGCACCTCATTCGTGAAGGGATCCATCCCATTTGTCGTCTTCACCACCTAATCTGCCTGTCCTGCCACCGTTAGGGATCTGTGGACAGGCACACCAACTCACTTCTATTCCTCCTGTCAATATCCTCTTGCTTTGTTTGCCCTCCCCAAGTATATAACCTCACTCTTTCCTGGATTGAATTACATTTACTACTTTCCTGTCCACTCAACCAAACCATTGCTATCACCCTGCACTTGCTCTCCATTTGCTTCTGCGTCGACTGTCTGACCAATTTTTGTTATTTCTGCAAATTTCCCAATCATGCCTCCTACTTTAATTCCTTGAAACACCTTGAAAATTGGGAAAAATTGGATCAAATGTTTGATATTCTGAGCTCTGTTTATTTTTCCAGTTTCATTAAATGAACAGATGAGAAAAGTCTGGAAAAGGAATGAAAACTTTGTGGTTGATCAGATTGGAGAAGACTTGCTGAGCTGGGTAAGTCTATCTGTGTTAACCTTGAGAAGAGGTTGCATGGAACCTTACTGAATGAAGAACTGCAGAACACCGCTGAAACAACTCTTCTACAGTGACTGAAATATCTGGATTCAGTTGCTGAACATTAACAGATTCATATTAAAACATGTAGAAGTCAGGGCTACGTAACATTCCAGTTGGACCGTAAATACTTTGTGTTACCAGTCCTAACTGAAGTTGAAAGAGATCAATTTGTCTGCAAAAGATAACCCTCTGGTGTTGGAGTCATAGATGGTTGAGATTGTTGGAGGTCAATTGTCTTAGCCCCAGGACATCTCTGTAGAGGTTGCTCAGAGCAGTGTCCTAAGCTTAACCGTGTCTAATTGTTCTATTAGTGATTTCTCCTCCATCGTTCTAGGAGAGAATTATCCACTGGTGATTGCACAATATTTAGTTTGATTCACAATTCCTCCAGTAGCAGCTCCTAACATTCTGTATCACAATCAGGATAATATCCAGACTTTGTCTCAGGTGGAAAGGAACATTTGACCATTAGATAGACAGTCCAACTGTCTGTGTGACTTCCATGGACACCAATCAATAAAATTTTCTGAAGAAGGGTCCAGACCCGAAACGTCAGCTTTCCTACTCCTCTGATGCTGCTTGGTCTGCTGTGTTCATCCAGCTCTACACCTTGTTATCTCAATCAATAAGTCCCAATTGTTGACATCTTAAGAGTCATTGTTTGCCGTGGGTTTAACAGGATCAACACTAGATTAAAGTGTTAGGGCTAGGGATTAGGTCAGAGGCTGGAGGACAGACAAGAGCCTCACTACTGACTCCCTCAAAGCCTTCCATCAGCTAAAGGCTCTGGGTCAGGAGGGTGACAGAACACTGGACAAATGCAAGAGCATTGTCAAAACACTTTAGGACACAGGTGATTCATGCATTTTCTATTGGCTCTGTACCCTACCCCTCTAGCATTAGCTCACTTTGGCTGTAGTGTGTACCATATACAGTGTACACTTTGGAACTTACTGCATATGTGCAACCTGTGATGTCCACCATCAACAACATTAATTCTGATTTTCTTCCACATTTAACGTCAATCTGATTTAAGCATCTGTTACCCATTTGTAATTATCCCAGGGTCAAAGGCTTTGGGTTCTCTTCCCAAGAGTCACCACATGGTCTGTAATGTTTTAATAAGGAGGTATCTCTCCCTTTGGTTAATTAGGGATCAGCAATTTCTAACCATAACCTAAATACCAGTCTTGTCATCCTTGTCCAAATCTCAAAAAAATGCTAAACGATCCCTTTTCTAAGATTGTGAATTTTGCCTTGTATGGAATTGACATTTTTGTACTGTTAACTGGTTCATGTTTGCTGCCTGTCTGAATAAATCCTGATTGATTTTTCTAGTTCAGCTGTTCTGAAGAGGAGAAGTTTAAACGAGCTGCTGCCACTTTCTGCAGTAATCAGCCATTTGCCCTGGAACTCATCAAATCAAAACAGAAGAAAGATGCAAGATTCCAGGCAATCATTCAAGTGAGAGCCTCCAAATCCTAACTGCAAGGCATGAGAAGGGTTTGAAATGCTAGGTATTAATAAGACAGCAGGACAAGTCCCCAAACACACTCAAGGCAGGTGCAGTATGGGTTAGATGCAGAATGAAGTTTCCTCTACACTCTCCATATCAAACACTCCTAGGTCAGGTACAGTGCAAGCTTAGATACAGAGTAGAGGTCCCTCTATACTGGCCTCATCAAACACTCCTTTCTTTCTTGACCATTACCAAGCTGTGTTGATCAAGTGAGGAAGATTTATGACAGAGAATATGGGGCAAAGGATCTGCGATAATCTCTGCGATTAATTTTCTGCAGGCAATGGAACAATGTAATTCGACAGAGTGTCAGAGCATAGAAGGTATGCGGTTGAATGGGGAAGTCGATGGGAGTGGGTCACAGGAAGGGAGTTACAAGATTTATAAAGGGGCAGTGACTGATGAACCGGGTTGATAATGCCACATAGGAAGAGCAGTGATTCATCTTAAAGATGATGTGATCTATTGCAGGAGGCACAGAGTAATCCACAGTGCCGAAGATTGCAGCTAAAAGACATCATCCCCACTGAGATGCAGAGGCTGACAAAATACCCGCTGCTTCTGGAGAATATTGCTAAAAACACAGGTAAAGGTCTTCTGTAGTTAGACGGGCAGAGGACCTCGGAATGACTTAGATTGAAGTGCCAGATTCCAGATCTGGAATAGTCATGAAAATGTCAGAATGATGGGATTGTACAATGGGAGTGTAGCACATCATCAAAGGAGGAAGAGGAATGAGAAATTCGAGGAAATTAAACTGAATTGTGCATGGTTGTGATAATCTGTGTTTCATTTTGCTGACATTGTTTAGTTGGGGTATAGGACAATGTATTGACGTGAAGAAAGGTGAAAGCAGGCTTGTGCAACTAAGCACAGGCACAGGACTCCATCCGAATTCTATCTTATGTATGTGGGTGTGGTGTCTGCAATGGCATTGCTAAGTCTCATGCAATTAGTGTGTAGCTGATAATCCTTTAAAAACATGGAGAGCCTCTGCATTTTTGTTCTTTAAGGTTTGAAGACACTTCATCAGCTAATTTGCATCTCATAAATTCATCCTAATACTGAACTGCTAAGGTTAAACCTGATGCTCTTTGTAACTTCATTTCTAAAGTAGTTTCATTTAAACTTTATGCTTAATTCCCTGGAGAAGGATGAAAGTCTTTTCCTTAATGGGCCAGGTCTCCTTATCCTTAGATCCAGAGCAGCATGAAGAGAAAAAGAAGGTGAAGAAAGCTGCAGAATGTTGTCGGCAGATTCTGAATTTTGTGAATCAGGCTGTGAAGGAAGCTGAGAATAAACAGGTCAGTATTTCGACAGAGAAAGCTCTTAGTATTTGTCCATTCCCTGCACAGAGATGGTGAGTGTGCAGTTTGATTTCCATAGGAGCCTAACTGGTGGGAACTGACTTAAACTAAAAGTGTGCAATAAATCTGGAACTAAAAGTTAATCTTACTAACAATGAACATATGACCATTACCGTTTGTTATAAAAACCCCCATCTAGTTCATTAATGTCTTTTTAGGGAAGAGAATCTACTGTCAGTCCTTGCCTAGTCTGGCCTACGTCTGACTCCCCATCCACAGCAATGTGATTGACCTTTAACTGCACTCTGAAATGGTGCAAATCGTGCAAAAAGCCACTCAATTTGAGGATAATTGATGGTTGGCAACAAATGTTGGGCTTGCCAGTGACATCCACATCACTTCAAGCCCATGACAGTGGACAAGAAGTAGACTAGTAAGCCCATTGGGTATTCTCGTTCAGTGAGCTCAAGGCTGATCTGATAATGCTCCTCAACTCCTGCCTTTTCCATGTAACTCTTAATTCATTTATGATTAAAAATCTGTCTATCTCGGCCTGACGTATATTTATCCAGTTTTGACAGCGCTCTATGGTAAAGAATTCCGCAGAGGATATTCCGAGTGGTTTGGTGGGCTTAAAAATAGATAAATCTCCAAGGCCTGGGGAAATATCACAGAGAGTTATACAACATAGAAACAGGCCCTTTGGCCCACCATGTCTATGCTGACCAACAGACACCAAACCACACTAATCCCATTTACTGGCACTTGGTCCGTAGCCACCTATGCCGTGGAGTTTTAATTGCTCATCCAGATGCTTCTTATCTGCCTCCTCTACACTCTCAGGCAGCACGTTCCATATATCTGCCAACCTCTGGGTTTAAAAAAAAAAAAAAAAAAAAAAAAATTCTTTCTCATATCTCCTGTAAACCATTTGCATCCCAGGCTGCTGAGTGAGGCCTGGGATAAAATAGCAGGGGCACTGGCAATAATTTTCAAATCCTCTCTGGCCATAGGAGAGGTGCCAGAGGACTGGATAACAGCCAATATGATACCATTATTCAAGAAGGGAAGAAGAAATAAATCTGGAAACTACAGACCAGTCACTGTAACCTCTGGTGGGGAAACTATTAGAAACAATTCTGAGAGACAGAAGTAATCTGCACTTGGAGAGGCAGGTATTAATCAAACATAGTCAGCATGGTTATGTTAACGGGAGGTCATGTTTGACCAACTTGACTGAATTTTTCAAAGAGGTAACCAGATGTGCGGATGAAGGTAATGCATTCACCATAGTCTACTTGGACTTCCACAAGGCTTTTGGTGAGGACCCACATGGGTGACTGATAGTGAAGGTAAGAGCCCATGGGATACAAGAAAATTTGGCTAATTGGATCCAGAGTTGGCTGAGTGGCAGGAAGCAGAGGGTGATGGTCAAGGGGTGTTTGTGTGACTGAAAGCTCACACCCATCAGGATTCTGCAGGGTCTGTATTGGGGCCCTTGCTGTTTGTGGTCATGTATAAATGAATTAGAGTTGAATGTAGGAGATTTTTTTTATAGAACCCCTACAGTGTGGAAACAGACCCTTCGGCCCAAAAAGTCCACACCGACCCTTGGAGCCATTCCCGTATAACCCACCTAATCTACACATCCCTGAACTTTATGGGCAATTTAGCATGGCCAATCCACCGAGCCTGCATATCTTTGGATTGTGGGAGGAAACCTGAGCACCCAGAGGAAACCCACGCAGACACGGGGAGAACATGCAAATTCCACACAGTTAGTCAGCCAAGGGTGGACTTGAACCCAGGTCCCTGGTGCTGTGAGGCAGCAGTGCTAACCACTGAGCCACCGTGCAACCCTAAATTAATCAGTAATATCTCAGATGATGACAATTGTTGAGGTGATAGTGAGGAAGATAGCTTTAGATTACAGGAGGATATAGACAAGCTGGTCAGATGTGCTGATCAGTGGCAAATGGAATTCAACCCAGATAAATGTGAGGTGATACTTGGGCAGGACAAACAAGGCAAGGCAAGACCCTGGGAAGCACCTTGATCCAGAGGGACCTTGGTATGTGTGTATATCGGTTCCTTAAGGTAGCAGGACAGGTGGATAAAGTGGTTGAGAAAGCATTTTGGATACTTGCCTTTATTTACCGAGGCATGTAGTTTGAGCAGAGAGGCAAGGGCACGGTTAGAGTATTGTGCCCAGTTCTGGAATACACATATAGGAGCGCTGTGACTACATTGAAGAGAGTACAGAGGAGATTTGCCAGATGTTGCATGGTCTGGAGAATTTTAGTAATGAAATTACTAAATGATGAAATGAGATCGGACAGATTGGCAGTTTTTCAATTGTCTGGGCCTTGCCCAAAATCTAAGGATTCTTATAAGATAACTTACAGTGCATCAACTCAAAACTATAAAAAAGTGTCATATTAGAGAACAAATTCAGTGACTTTATACTGTTAGGAAGGGGAGGTCAAGCCCTGTGATAACTAAAATTGAAACACAAGCCCCCAATCTGTTATGGCGGGAGTAGAGGTCCCCTTCTAATAATTAAACCCAAAACACCTAGAGAAGTTCACCTCACCTCGCCTAATCTGTTAAAAATGAGTGGTTAAATGAAAGAAATACCCTGATATACTCTTTATAAGCAACAAGTAACAATTTATTTAGTTAACCCTAACAGTGAACAAATTAACAGAACTACTAACAAACTGAAGAATTCCCCTTTAACTACTAACTATTGCTGAACAGAACAAAATTCTCATGGTATGCTGTTCCAATAAATACCAGCCCCACATATATAAACCAAAGTAATAAGAAAATAAATTAAAACTTAGACTCTTAAAAGTACAGCCAGGTTAAGTCTTCCGCAATGTTCTTTGCCTTCTCCGCTGATCCTTCTGTCAGGACTGTTTTCTCTGTGAATTCTTCTGTCAGGGATCTTAGCAACTAGTGCGTGGTACCTTTATGAATAGATGGTGCTTTCTCAGAGAGTTTAGAGATTTCTGTGACAGCCAGATATTTTACTTTTCAGATGGCAGTTTGCTCTCACACCAATTTTCATAAACCTTCGTATATACCCCTGATGACTTGTCAATTTTCTTATAATAGGATTGGTCCGAGGTTGTCAAAACCATCAAGTTTAAATTCAATTGGTTTTCAATCTTAGTGTTTGGTTTAAATTAATTGACTGATCTTCAAGCTAGTTGCCAAAACATCAAAACGAGCCTAAGGTTTCCAATCACACAGCTAATTGATACATCTTTCAATCTCAGCACTTCTGTACCTCTTCAGCTGCTTACAGACACATTTTCATTTAAGTCTCCAAGTTTAGAAAAGCACATCACCTCTTCAAGGAACTATGCACTCTTCCCTGCCTGCCCCCCACCCGCCACCCCACCCCATCATTTTTACAAACAAATTCTAACTTCCTGCCTTCTAATTCACAAGTACTGTACACAATTTTGCAACAATACCCTGCTCACTTGCTGGCTTCACTTGAATTGTGATTACGCTATCTATCGATGTTAGCACATGGTTTTATGAGACTGGCTCCAACCTTCTAAGTGAGAATAATTTCATAGCCAAAAACCCATGAACTGTTCTACCAGTGGCAGTTTCCAGAGGTCTCTGATACAGTCACTAATGTTTAGTTTGCTTCTAGTTGAATTATTTGCTTTCCCTGCCTCCACTGTCACCCGTTCTTGGCTGGTTATTGTCTGCCTGAATTATTAATAACACCCAGTGATTCTTGTGTGATTGCTCAGCTCTGAACCAGTAACATGATGCTGAGGACAGAAGGAATTGAGTAAAGGAGCCTGAGATTTGTGAGGCACTGTCTTGTTTGCCAAAGAATAATTAGCTGACTGTCATTCAAACTTGAAATTATGTTGCTTTTAGGGCTAGGCTGGGAAGGAGAGTAGGAGAGCTGTTATTTTGTGATTGTTAGTTTCTGTCAGCGTTACTTTGTAGAAGTTAATAGCTTATTTCTTTCTGTCAGCGATTGGAAGATTACCAGCGTCGCCTGGACCTTTCCAGCCTCAAGCAGTCAGATTACCCACTGATTGAGGAATTTCGGGTGAGTGACTGGCGAAAAAAAACCTTCCTCAATAATTGAAGGTAATGGGGTGGATCTGTGAGGGCCATGAACCTGTTACAAAATGACTGATGACCAAGTGAAGATCCTCTTTGCATTTAGTGTAATAACTTGTAATTACTTCTTTTGTTTAAGAATCTGGACCTTACAAAGCGGAACATGATTCATGAAGGGCCTCTAACCTGGCGAGTAAATAAAGACAAGACAATCGGTGAGTAAAAGCAACATTACAATATGAAGATGGAATCAGAGAATTGTTTCAGCACAAGAGGAGGCCATTTAGCCCATTGTGTCTGCATCTTGACTTGGTGCTATTCTACTGCAATCTCTCTGTACCTCTGCGCATTGTTTCATTTCAATCACCAACAAGTGTCCTCTTAAATGCTTCATCTGAAGCTGCCCCCAAGCACTTCCAAGCAGTGCATTCCAGACCCAACTGCTTGTTGTGTGAAAAGATTTTTTCTTCCTCATTTGCTTCTTTTACAAAGTACTTCTGAAATCTGTAGCCCTTTGTCCTTGATCCCTTTACAGGCTGGAATGGTTTCTCCCTGCCTACTCTCTCCATCCCCCTCAGAAAACAATCCCAACTTCTCCATTCTTTTCTCAGTGCTGATCTTCATAGCCCTACACATTCTTCCTTTTTAGATAATAACCCAATTGCCCCCTAAATACCTTGATCAAGCCTGTCTTCACCACACTGTCAGATAGAGCATTCAGATCCTAACCACTCATTGTGTGAAGAATTTTTTCCTTGTGTTGCTGTCACTTTCAACAGTTATCTTAAATCTATGCTCACTGTTTCATAATCATTCCACCAATGGAGACAGTTTTTTGTCATTTACTTTGTCCACACCTTGGTACAGTCCTGAAGAAATGCTATCAAATTTTTCAAACATGGTCTTCCTTTTGTAAAACCTTGCTGACATTGTCTGATCACACTGATTTTTTTTTGAAGGGCATTGTTGAGATTTGCTAATAAGTGATTTCAGCATATTCCTGATGATTGATTCAAGCCAACTGACCAGTAGTTTCCTGTTATCTCTCTCTCCTTGAGTAATGATGCACTTGCTGACTCTAATCTCTTAGGACTGTCTTAGAATCTAGGGAATTTTTAAAAATCAGAACTTGTGTGTCACTATTTCTGCAACTATCTCTTTTGAAACCCAGGATTTAAGTCATTGTGGCCTGGAGATTTTAGTTCCTTAAGTTTCTCCAGTTTTTTTCTGCAGATTTTAATTGCTTGAATTCATTTCTGCTATATAATTTGTCTTCTATAAAAACAGGCACACAATACTTGTGTGGCATACTATGCCCTTTCCTCATGGTCCCTCATCTCTGTCTCTAAAGAAGCAAGATTAATTCAGCTAATTTCCTTTCTATACTCTTGTAAAAGTTCTTCCAGTTTCTTTTGTACTCCTGGCTCAGTCACACCCCTTTCACTTTTTTCTTTTACATTCATTTTTTGATCACCCTTTTGTGGTTTCTAAAACTCCTGAATCTTCAGGCTTTCTATTATTCTTTGAACATCTGAAAAACAGTATTTGCTCAAATACTGTTTTTCCATACAGTAGTGGACCACAGAGTGATTTTTCTCCCACGTTTTTGTTTTTAATGAAACATTTTTATTGCAAATTTAAATAATTTATTTACATATTTCTCCTGTTTACTATTTCATATTTATGAATATATTTGCTAACTGTTCTTTCATACCTGTAACTTTGGCATTGCTTAAATTTAAGATTTTTGATTTGGGTGCTAATCTGTTGCTCTCAAACATGAGATGGAATTCAGATAAATTATGACCACCTAATCCACAGGGGATCTTTGATTATGATATTACTAAGCAATCATTAACCTCATCACTCAACCGTAAACCTAAAGAGTTTTGCCCCGAGTTGATTCTATAACAGATTTCTCCAAGAAACTGTCACAAACACATACTGCAAGCTCAACTTCTAGTCCAGTTTTGCCAATGTGATTTATCCAGTCTATGTATAGAGATTAATTTCCCCATGATTTCTACGTTGCCTTTGCTATTATTCCTTGTTTAATGCTCAGTCCAACAGTATAACTACTATTAAGGAGGCTCTAAGTTTTCTACCTCTAATGTACCCATAACAATTCTTCTTCCTGATAACTTGAGCTGAGGTGCCTGGCTCAGTTGTATTCTCCTGCCTCTATCTCTAAGATACTAATTAAACAAAGGTGTGCAACTGTCTCCAGGCAAAGGTTCATGTTCCTGTGTCTCGGGTATTTCAGGATAAGAATTCCCCTGAATTTCACTGAGAAACATAACTGAGCCTTGGTATGAACAGCTGATCAGCCACTAGGCTTGTTGTACAATGCTGCATTGAGCATAAGAGAATCACAGCATCATAGAATTGTTATAGCATAGAATAAGGCTAGTCAGCCTGTTGTGCCTGCAATGTGACCTGGAGTATTGTGCACAGTTTTGGTCCCCTTATTTGAGGAAGGAGGTGGTGGCATTGGAGGCAGATCAGAAGAGGTTTACTAGATTGATCCCAGAGATGAACAGAGATTGAACAGATCGGCCAATATTCTCTAAAATTTAGAAGAATGAGAGGAGATCAAATTGAGGTATTTAAGATGAAGAAAGGTATAGATAAAATAGACGTGGAGCAGATGTTTCCTCTTGTGGAGCAAATGTTTCCTCTTGTGGAGCATTCTAGGATGAGGGGTCATAGTCTTAGGATAAAGGATAGCAAATTTAAAACAGTTGAGGAGAAACTACTTCTTCCAAAGAGTGGTGAATCTGTAGAATTTGCTACCCCAAAGTGCAGTGGATGCTGGGACAGTGAGGAAATTTAAGGAGGAGTTAGACAGATTTTTAATTGGTAATGGGTTGAAGGGTTATGGGGAGAATGCAGAAAAATGGGGGTGAGGAGCATGATCGAATGGTGGAGCATACTTGATAAGACCATAAGACATAGGAGCAGAAATTAGGCCATTCAGGCCATTGAGTCTGCTCCACCATTCAATCATGACTGATCAGTTTCTCAACACCATTCTCTCACTTTTTCCCTGTTACCCTTGATCCCTTTGACAATCAAGAACCTATCTATTTCCATCTTAAATGTACTCAACGATCTGGCCTCCACAGCTTTCTGTGGCAGTGAATTCCAAAGATTCACCACTCTCTGGCTAAAGATGTTTCTCCTTATATCTGTTCTAAGAGGTCTTCCCTTTACTCTAAGGCTGTGTCCTCGGGCCCTAGTCTCTCCTACCAATGGAAACATCTTCCCAACATCCACTCTGTCCAGGCCATTCAGTATTCTGTAAGTTTCAGTTAGATCCCCCTCATCCTTCTAAACTCCAATGAGTATAGACCCAGAGTCCTCAAATGTTCCTCAAATGTTAAGCTTTCCATTCCTGGGACCATTCTCGTGAACCTCCTCTGAACCCGCCGTAGGGCCAATACATCTTTCCTGAGATATGGGGCCCAAAACTGCATGCAATACTACAAATGTGGCCTGGCTAGAGCCTCAGAAGTACATCACTGCTTTTATATTCAAGTCCTCTCAAAATAAATGCCAAAGTTGCATTTGCCTTCCTAATTACTGACTCAACCTGCAAGTTTAGTTTGAGAGAATCCTGGACTAGAACTCCCAAGTCTCTTTGCACTTCAGACTTCTGAATTTTCTCCCTATTTAAAAAATAGTCCATGCTTTTATTCTTCTTACCAAAGTGCATGACCTCACACTTTCCCATGTTGTAATCTGCCATTTCTTTGCCTATTCTCCTATGGGCTGAATGGCATAATTCTACCCCTATTTCTTATGAACTTTATTGGTTCTATTACCTAGTGGATAGGGAAGTTGTAACTAGTAGAGGCTATTGTGACTGGGTCTCAGTGCCTTCACCCTGATTCTGAAGTGTCAGAACAGAGTTCCTGATTTCCGTGTCTGTTTGAAGCACCGATCAACAGAAATATTGGTTTATTACGTAAATGCTTAGATGTTCAAAGGACTGTGTATGTATTTTCATTCTGAAGTTGATTTAGAACAAGAGTTTGACAAATTGAGTTTGGATATATATTTTGCTGCACAGTTCTGAAAGTTTATAATTTTCTCAAAGGAGGACAATGTTGACGTTGAGAATTACACCATTATCATTGATGTTCAACCCTTCCATTATCTCCAGATCTCTACACGCTGCTGTTGGAGGATATCCTGGTTCTGTCCCAGAAGCAGGATGAGCGACTGGTGTTGAAATGTCACAGTAAGAACCTTGCTGCCAACGCAGATACTAAACACATCTTCAGCCCCATCATCAAGCTGTCTGCTGTGCTTGTGCGGGAAGTCGCAACAGGTCAGCCCATTCACCTATCCAGGTCAACACTCTGATACTATTGGATAGAAAGAAATTAATGCTGGAGGTTAGGGAGATGCAATTGTAGTCAGAAGTTCACTAATTAGGAATATACTTGGTATGCCTCTATTTAAGGTATACATTGATCATTGTAATGAATTCCTCAGCATTTGCCAGGTGACGTCTTATTTAACTTGTGTGCTGTTATTGAAACAATGTAATCCCAATACCTTTCCAGATTGAAGAACTAGCTTACAAGGCTAAATTGAGTAGCCTAGGTTTGTATTCTCTCAGGTTTAGAAGATTGATGTAATTAAGGTGTTTAATATGATTAAAGAATTTGATCAGACAGATAGAAAGAAGTTTTTTTTTCTGGTCTGGGGAAGAATTTAGCCAGGTAGTTCAAGTGTGATGTCAGGAAGCATTCTCACATAAAGGAGAGTGAAAATTGGAACACTGTCCCTGAAGAAAGCTGTCAAAGCTTTAAGGTCACCTGGAGGTTTCAGAACTGAGATTGATGAAACTTTATTTTGCTTGCGTGAGGATTATGGAGTTAAATTACAGATCAGCTGTTATCTATATTACGCTCCAGTGGTATAGTGCACTGCAAATCAAGCTCTGCTAATCTTGGAGTCATGACAAAAGTAACCAAGATTTGAAAAAAAAATTGCAGAATTCATCAGTCTTTCAGACAGGGGTTGACAGAAAACAAAGACCAGGTTTCTGTACTTACAATTTATTGTAAATAAATAGATAAACAGTTATGAACCATTGATGAATTAACAGCTGGTTAAGTTTTAACTACTACACACATGCATAGGCATGCACATGCATACGCATGTATGTACATACACAGGTAGGAAAAAGATAATCACATAGTTGCGAAGGGAAGAGAGAAAGGCAGGGAGGGCAGTTTAGTGCTCCCTGTTCACAGGGTTCGTGGAAATGGTCCTTTTGTCTCGTTAGGGTCCGCTGTACCTTTATTCACCTTCTCTAGATACTTCCATTTGCTTGTAGAAGATGCAGGTGGCTGGTTCATGCTTATAAAGTCTCTGGCTTACTGGTTAAGAGTCATAGCTTGCTAAGGGAAAAATAAAAACTGTCTTTCTTCAAGCTTAAGGTGGTTTTTATTGCAGAGAAGAGTCAGCTCCTGTCCTTGTGGAGGTGAAATTGCTTAACCCAAGAATTTACATCCCCAAGCTGTTCAGCTACCTAGGAGCCAGCCACACATTGTTGGCGGGCAGGAGGCTTTTGTCATTTGTGATAACAAAGTGTAGAACTGGATGAACACAGCAGGCCAAGCAGCATCATAGGAGCAGGAAGGCTGATGTTTCGGGCCTAGACCCTTCATCTTCATTTGTAACTGGTCATTAGTCCATAGACCAATAACTACTTGTCATCAGCCAAATGTCTATTCGTATATAGTCCCCCGGCTCCAGCTTATCTGTATCTAGGCTTTCATGACTGTTTGAACAAGTACTTGCAATGTGTATCAAGTTACTTGCTTTTAGAAAGTGCAGCAATCCTTCAACAATCTTTGGTTTTTGAATATTTCAGTCCACAGTCAAAACTGTAGTAGATTTAAAAAAAACACATCCTTTAAATTTAATTGAATATGCAACAGATTAAGGGGCTGAGTGACCTTCTGATTCGATAGCCACCATCAAGAACTCGTGACTTTTCCCTTCTTTGTCAGCATGATCTTCACATCCTGGTTACAGGAATTGGAAAGGGCAAGCTGAGAAATGTTTACTTGTTACTTGTTCACTGACCATTTTCTCTTGTCTGTTACAGATAACAAGGCTTTCTTTGTCATCTCAACATCAACTGATGGTGCCCAGATCTATGAACTGGTAGCCCAGACAGTCTCTGAACGAAAAACGTAAGAATGTAGCACAGTTGCAAACTTGAGATTTTTGGATTTAACATTTTTTGTAATGTTAAAGGACTGTTACAAATAGGTACTTGTACAAAAGCAGTCCATGTTCAAATGCAAGTAGAATTTGTACCATGCAAGTGCAAGGCAATGAGTATTTCCACAAAGAGAGAATTGAATCATCACCCCTTGATATGCAATGGTGCCATCATCACTGAATTCCCCACTATCAAAACTCTAGGGGTTACCATTGACCAGATACTGAACTATGAACTAGCCATTATCAATACTGTAGTTACAAGGGCAGGTAAGAGGCTAGGAATCTCCCAGAGCACAACTCACCTCCTGACTCCCTAAAGCCTGTCCATCATTTACAAGGCAAAAGTCAGAAGTACAACGGAATACACCCCATTTCCCTGGATGGGTGCTGTTTCAACAACGCTCAAGAAGCTTGACACCATCCAGGACAAAGCAGTCCGCTTGGTTAGCATCATATCCACAAACATTCAGTCCCTCCACCACTGACGCTCAGTAGCAGCAGTGTGTACTATCTGCATGAAGCGCTGATGTTCAAGGTTCCTAAGACAGCACCTTCCAAACCCATGACCACTACCTTCTAGAAGGACAAGGGTAGCAGAGCACATGGGAGCACCACCATCTACTAGTTCCAGTCCAAACCACTCACCATCCTGACCTGGATGCATATCACTGTTTCTTCAGAGTTGCTGGGTCAGAATCCTGGAATTCCCTCCCTAAGGGTATTGTGGTTCTACCTGCATTATGTGGACTGTAGTGGTTCAAGAAGGCAGCTCACCTCCACCTTCTCAAAGGCAACTAGGGACAGGCAGTAAAGACTGGGTCAGTTGGTGATGCTCATGTCATGTCAGTGAATCTTTAAAAAGTAGAGAAATGACATTCTACATATTGGGGAAGAATTCAAGTGGGATTTCCTGAACAGTGAGTTCTCAAGAATCATATGGAACAGACCAAATGAGATGCTGGGTTTAGTGTCCTGAATATAAAAAGCAAGCAAGAGATGTGGATTTTGTACAGATTCCTCATTTGACACAGCTTTGAGTCTTGTACAAGGCTCTGAAAATCCTATTTTGGAAGGCCCATTAGAGCACTGAAAGGCAAAGCAGATATTCTCCAGAATGTAAAAAAAGTGTGATTAGAGCGTAAATGACTTTTTTTTAAACTGGAATACGGTATTAATGGGAATCTAATTGATGCCATTAAAATGTAGAAAGATGATCGTAGGCAACATAAAGATTTTTTTATCTTCTAATCAGCAAATCAATAACCACGTGAAAATTATTTAGTTATTGCTGGAAAGAGAAGATGTAAGAATTATGCAAGAGAAAACAATGTACTTTACCAAAAGAGACTTTTATAAGATTGTAACTGGAGCATTGTTTTAAAGCAAATTGGAGTAGTGTTCTAACTCGGAGTATAAATGGACACAGGGAGGAGGCAAGAAATTTTAACTAGGCTATAGTGCTTCAGTTAATCCTCAGGCAGGTACAATACTAAACCCATTAGCCTTGAACCTGTTCGTTGCTCAGATTATGGCTGATCTGTGACATCTCTCCACACTGCTGTCTTTATTCCATATCCTTTTTGTTAACAGAAATCTGTCAACACAGGTTAAAGTTAGCCATCAATCCAGCATCATTTCCACTTGCCACAGTGTATTTTAAATTTGTGATGTCCTTCACATGTCAGTGTCATTGCAACTTTCACTCCTGAAAGTTCTGGCTGTAATGTTTAGCCTATGATCCGGACTCCCAGTCAGTGGGAATGTTAGGGGTTTCTAGTCATCTAAAGGTATTCCATTAGCCTTTTTGATGAGTTTCTGTACTTGTTCATGACATTTTAATGATCCCAGTTTTCTGGATCCGTGTTGTTTGGGAATAGTCCACTTTTGGATCTTGGTCTTGTGAAATGAGAAAAGGCTATGTTGCCTGCCCAGTGCCAAGATTTGGGAGATCTCCTCAAGACTGTGGAGTAAATTAGAGTCATAGAGTAATACGGCATGGAAACAGGCCCTTCAGCCCAAACTGGTCCATGCTGACCATGTGCCCGCTCACCTAATTCCAATTGCCTGCATTTGGTCCATATCCCTCTTCAACCCTTCCCATCCATGTACCTGTCCAAATGTTTTTTAAATGTTGCCTCAACCACTTTCTCTGGCAGCCCATTCCATATATGCACCACTGTCTGTGTGAAGAAGTTGGCCTTCAGGTCCTTCTTAAATCTTTCCCCTCTCACCTTAAACCTACACCCTCTACTTTTCAATTCCCCATCCCTGGGAATAAAAGTCTATATGCCTTCATCCTATCTATGCCCCTCATCATTTTATGCACTTCAGTAAGGTCACCTCATTCTCCTATGTTCCAAGGAATAAAGTCCTATCCTGGCCAACTTCTCCCTATAACTCAGGCCTACTCGTCCTAGCAGCATCCTCGTAAATCTTCTTTGCACACTTTCCAGTTTAACTATGTCTTTCCTATAACAGGGTGACCAAAACTGTACTCAATACTCCAAGTGCGGCCTCACCAACGACTTATACAACTGTAACATAACGTCCCAACTCCCATACTCACTGCCTTGACCAATGAAGGCCAGCATGCTACATGCCTTCTTCACCACCTTGTCCACCTGTTGTGCTGCTTTCAGTGAACTATGTACTTGTACTCCTAGGTCCCTCTGATCCACAACACTCCCCAGGACCTTATCATTTCCTGTGTAAGTCCTACCTTGGATTGACTTTCCAAAGAGCAACACCTCATACTTATCTGTATTGAATTGCATTCGCCAATCTTCAGCCCACTTCCCCATGTGTAATTTTTGATAACTTCCCTCGCTATCAACGATACCTCCTAATTTTGTATCATCTGCAAATTTACTAATCATGCGTTGTACATTCACATCCAGATCATTCATGTAAATAACGAATAACTTGTAGTGGGAGAGAGGAGGAACAGTGTTCGTAGTCCATGTAGATACCAATGACATAGGCAGAACTAGGAAAAATATTCTGCATAGACAGTATTGTGAACTAGGCATTTAAGTTGAAAAGTAGGACCTCTCTGGATTATTAATTAAGCCATTGGTGTAGGGTACATAAATTTAGGGATATTAATATGTGGTTCATAGATGGTGTGGCAGAAGTGGGTACCTATTTGTCGGCCATTTGCACTAGATGTGGAAAAAGTGGAGACTGTACCACTGGGACGGTCGTTATCTGAACCATTGCTGGAGCCAGTGTTATTCTGTTCAGAAATCGAGGGAATTAGAGAGTATTTTAAACTAAATATTCGGGGTAAGGGATCAAATGTGGAAAGATGAGATAAATCAAAGTGTAGAGATAAACTAAGACAGGATAATTAATATGGGAAATAAGGGTCAAAGAATGCCAGTAAGGAGCAGAGACAAAAAGAAAAACCTAGGGATAAACCAACAGTCAAGACTAGAAGTTGCAAAGATAACATAAAAGACAAAACTAAAAGGTGTGTATCTGAGTGTACATAGCATAACAAAGTAAATGAGTAGGTAACACAATAAATAAATATGATGTCATAGCTATCATGGAGACATAACTTCACGATGTTAAAGTTGACGTTTCGGGTTGGGACCCTTCTTCAGAACCAACCCGAAACGGCAACATTCCTGCTCCTCTGGAGCTACCTGGCCTGCTGTGCTCCTCCAGTTCCACACTGTGTTACCTCTGACTCCAGCATCAGCAGTTCTTACTATCTCTTCATGATGTTAAAGATTAGGTCCTGAAGTTTGAGGGATCTATGACATTGAAGAAAAATTGGAAGTGAGGAGGAGAGATGGCATTGTTAATCAAGGAGTAGTATTGGTCATCTCTAACTATTATACCATTGTTCAGGAGGTCAGGATGTAGTATCAGTTTAGGTGATAATGAAGAATATTAGGGGAAACAAGTCAGTACTGGGAATGGTCAACAGGCCCCTGAACAGTAACCACAATGTGGGATGTAACATACAAGAAGAAGTATCAGATGCTTGTGATAAAGGGATGGCCAATAATCATGAATGACTTTAACCTACGCGTAGACTGGATAATTCAGTTTGGCAGTAATAGTTTGGAATTTATGGAATGCATTCAAGAGAGTTTCTTAAAGTAGCACATTTTGGAATTGATAAGAGAGCAAGTTATATTAAACTTGGTATTGTGTAGTGAGACAGGACTAATTAATCACGTCAGAGTTAAGACAATGACAATGGTAACGACAGCCACAATGTGATTGCATTTTGCATCCAGTTTAAAAGGGAGAAAATCGACTCTAAGGCTAGTAATTTAATCTAAATTAGGGGAACTATATTAGCATGAAAACTGAGCTAGCTGATATGAACTGGAATACTAATACCAGATACTATCGGGGAATAGATCAATAGAGATACAGTAGCAGACATTTGGGGGAATATTTCAGAATACTCTAAATACCAACAATAAATAAAAATTTGAAAGGGAGAATGCACCATTCGTGGTTATCTAAACAAATTACGGCAAGCGTCGGATTTCAGGAAGAAGCATATAGTTGTGCAAAGATGATCAAATTAGATGATTTGTCAAAGTATAAAGGCAGTGAATGATCAAAATGTTAATCAAGAGAAAGATATTACTATGAAAGAAAACTAACTAGAACTGTAAAAAGTGGTTAGCAAGAATTTCTACGTATATTTAAAAAAAGAAAAAACTAAGTAAAATGAGTGTTGGCCCTCTGAAGATTGAGAATGGACGTTAATATTAGTTAATAAGGTAACGGATGAAGTGAACAAATATTTTGATGTGTCTTCACTATTGTGGGTACAGAAAAATGGCAGTAATATCTGTAAATTAGAAGATTGAAGAGAGACAGGAATGCAATACAATTACAATCATGAGGGAAATGGCATTAAGCAAACTAATGGAGCTGCAGGCTGACAAGTCACCTGGTCCAGGTGGACTTTATCTTAAGGTCTTAGATTCAGGAAAGGTTCTATTGACTGTAACAAACCCTGTATTCAAGAAATGGGGGATGCAAAAATGGGAAACTATAGCCTGATTAGCTTGCTGTCTGTTGTGGATTTTTAGAAGGCTTTCAATGAAGCCATGCAAAAGATTAAGCGTAAGATTAAGCAAAACATAAAGCGTGTGGAATTGCAGAGTAATGTAGATGGATAGAAGACTGGCTGGAGTATAATGTGGATAAATGTGAGGTTATCCACTTCAGGAGAAAAAAACCGGAAGGCAATTATTATCTGAATGGTTATAAGCTGAGAGGGGGGAATGTGCAATGGGACCTGGGTATCCTTGTACACCAATTACTGAAAGTAAGCATGCACGTGCAGTAGATGGCAAAGAAGGCAAATGATATGTTGGCTTTCAAAGCGAGAGGATTTAAGTATAGGAACAGGATGTCTTGCTGTAATTATACAGGGCCTTGGTGAGACCACACCTGGAGTATTGTGTGCAATTTTGATCTTCTCATCCAAGGAAGGATGTTCTTGTTATTGAGGGAATGCAGGAAAGGTTTACCAGGTAGATTACTGGGGTGCGAGGACTGGTATAGGAAGAGATGTTGAATCAATTTTGATTCTGCTCTGTTCTGTGGAATTTAGAAGAATGAGAGGCATCTCCGAAATCTATTAAATTTAACAGCCGGCTAGATAGTATAGATGCAGGAAGGATGTTCCCAATGACTAGGGAGTCCAGAGTCAAAGGTGACAGTCTAAGGATATGTGGTAAACATTTAGGACTGAGATGAGAAATTTCTTCGCCCAGAGTAGGGAGTCGGGAATTTACTACCACAGGAAGCAGTTGAAGCTAAAACATTATCCAACTGCTCCTTGAAATCAGGTAGAGCACTTGGGGCAAAAGAATTCAAAGTTCTCAATTCAGCAATGGCCAATTTTTAGTAAGATCAGATGTGATTTGGTCAGAATGGGCTGTGAGCAGATACTTTTAGGTAAATCTGTGTCAGAACAGTGGGACACATTCAAGAAGGAAATAGGGAGCATACGGGGCCAGCATGTTCCAATAAAGACAAAAGGGTGCCACCAACAAATTCTGTGAGCCGTGTATATCAAGAGATGTACAGGATTAGACATAAAGGAAAAGGGAGGCTTAAGGCAAACACTGAGGGCTCGAAACAACAGAAGCCCCTGAGGAATATGGATGGGCGAGGAGAAACTTTAAAAGGAAATTGAGAACAAAAAAGGGGCTTGAAAGAATAATGGCAGGTAAAATAAAGGAAAATCCCAAGTATTTTACAAGTACGTTAGGGGTAAAAGGATAACTAAGTAAAGAGTAGGTGTCGTTAAGGGCCACAGTGATAATTTGTGCATGGAGTCAGCTAAGTTCACTAGTGAGAGGGACACTGTGGGTGTAGAAATCAAGGAGAAGGACTGTGATTTACTTAAACAAGTTAGCATATACTGAGAGGAGGTCCTAAGTGGTTTAGCAAGCTGAAAAGTACATAAATCTCCTGGACTGGATGAAATGTTTCCCAGGTTGTTGAGTGAGGCAAGGAAGGAAACAGCAGGGGCACTGGCAATAATTTTCAAATCCTCTGTAGCCCCAGGAGAGGTGCCAGAGGACTGGAGGACAGCCAGTATGGTACCGTTATTCAGGAAGGGAGCAAGGGATAAGCCAGGACATAACAGGCAGGTCAGTTTGAAGCAATTCTGAGGAGCAGAATTAACCTGCACTTGGAGAGGCAGGGATTAATCAAGAAAAGTCAGTATTGTTTTGTTAAGGGGAGGTTATGGCTAACCAACTAGATTGAATTTCTCAGAGGTAACCAGATGTATGGATGAGGGCAATGCTTTTGATGCAGTCTAAAGTTTTTGAGACAATATAGTCTAATTGAACTTCGGCAAGGCTTCTAATAAGGTCGCATTTGGGAGACTAATAACGAAGGTAAGAGCCCATGGAATCCAAGGAAATTTGGTTAATTGGATCCAGAATTGGCTGAGTGGCAAGAAACAGCCGGTAATGGTAAAGGGCTGTTTCTTGTGACTGGAAAGCTAAGTCAAATTGGGTTCTGCAGGGTTCAGTTTTGGGGTCCTTGTTGTTTACAAATATTTTATTAACTCGGCACCTTTGGGACCAAGCATGTGCTAGTTGATCAAATACTCCGCTTGGTTAAGAGGTCCACATAATCAATTTAAAAGGGGAGGTGATGGCCTAGTGGTATTATCATTGGACTGTTAATCCAGAGACCTAGTTAATGTTCTGGGGACCCAGGTTCGAATCCCACCGTGGCAGATGGTGGAACTTGAATTCGATAATAATCTGGAATTAAGAGTCTAATGACGATCATAAATCCATTGCCGATTGTTGGGAAAAACCCATCTGGTTCACTAATGTCTTTTAGAGAGGGAAACTGCCATCCTTACCTGGTCTAGCCTGCATGTGACTCCAGACCCACAGCAATGTGGTGGACTCTTACCTGCCCTCCAGGCATTTAGAGATGGGCAATAAATGCTGCCTGGCCAGTGACGCCCACATCCTGTAAACAAATAATGGAAAAAAACATACACTAATGAATTGCAGGAGGTATGCACATCACTGTTACGTTATTGGAGCAGAAAGGCTGACGTTTCGGGCCTAGACCCCTCATCAGAAAAGGGGGAGGGGAAGGGGGTTCTGAAATAAATAGGGAGAGAGTGGGAGGTGGATAGAAGATGGATCAGTGGGAGAGAGATCCCCTGAGGTTTGTCCGGAGGGAGGAGGGTAACTTCTTCAGGCCCTAACCCTAACCCTAACCCTATCGCACCTTGTCGACACTCCACTCACACCATTTCTATGATCTTTTGGTCTCTCTGCCTATAAATTCTGTGTGTGTGTGCATTCCTTCACTTCACCTGATGAAGGGCAGTGTTTAGAAAGCTTGTGATTTCAAATAAACCTGTTGCACTATAACTTGGTGCCATGTGATTTCTGACCTTGTCCACCCCAGTCCACCACATCATCTAAAATCCAGTAGAAACGACTCCAGTCTGCAGTCTTGGACTGTGAGGCCACAACTCAAATACTGTGTGTAGTTTTGATTTCCTTATTTAAGAAAGGATGTAAATGCAATGGAGCTGGTTCATAAGAGATTTACTAGATTGACACCAGGAATGAGCCGGTTGGCTTATGAGGAAAGATTGGACAGACTGGGGTTATTTCCACTGGATTTTGAAATTGTGACGAGTGACTTGATTGACCTGTATGAGATCCTGAATAGTCTTGACAAGGTGGAGCTGGAAGGAGAGTTTCCTTTTGTGGATCAGTCCAGACAAAATTAAAAATCCAGACAGAGCTTAGGGAGAAATCCTTTTACTCAGACGGTTGTATGTCTTTGTAACACTCTGCCTCCAAAGGCAGTCGAGGTGAGCTCGTTGAGTATTATTAAGAGCAAGGTGGTTAGATGCATGTTGGACAGAGGAATCCACCATTATTGGGGTTGATGGGAATGTTCAATTCTAAACAAACTGATCAGCCATAGATGGTGGAACACGCTTGAGGGACTGATGGCCTAATTCTGCACCTAATTTATATATTTGTGTGTAAAACTTAGTGGTACATATAGGGGCCTCTGCGAATAATGATCTTGTATGATAGAATTTACTATTGATTGAAAGTGGGGAAGTGAATCTCTTTTGCTGTAAACACTTTGTAACATTTGCAAGAAGGACTTTTAGGTGAGTGTATAAATAGTCCGAGATTTCCAAATGTTATAACTGTCGGGACAGAATCCACAGCAGCATCTAATAGAGAAGTGGATAACTACTTCAAAACTAAAAAAAATGCATGAAGCGTCAATATTTTTGGTTTGGTTTGGTTAAAGTCAATATTATTTAAGTTCAGAGTTTAAAGTGGAATTTTAAAATGCTGTTTGGTGAGTGATCTTTGCCTGTTGAATTTACAGGTGGCAGTATTTAATCACACAGACATCAGGATCAATTAAACCTCCAAGCCACCATGTGATCCCTGAGCCAGCAGTTACGGAGTAAGTAATTCAGTCTTGCTAACTTTTCAAAGATGAATTGGTAACATTTGATAAATGTGTTAGCACAATAGGCACATACAGCTATTGCCTAGCTGCTGCTGAGGACAGGGAGAATGTGTGGAGCAGGTGTATCTCAGTTTGGAGCCAAAGCTTTGTTAATGTCATGGTAACAAAGGCCAGTTGCCTTCTTGCATTCCGGAATGAGACTTGGTCCATTGACTGAGTTCTGTACAGAGTAACCAGGAACAGTTTTGTGATTTTGTAATTCTGCAATTGTGCAAAAGCAAATCTTTGGAATTAAATAGATGTTGCCAGTCAAAGCAGACTCAAACTATTTCTTACCTGAAGAATCACTGTCTGTTTCTTCGCTATTCTTAAATCTACTTCTCTTACCTCCAGAACAAATTCCTCCAGTTCTGGTCTCTTGTGCCTCCCTTCTTGTCTTCATCCCGTTGCTGGTGGTCATCCTTTCAATTATCTAGAGTCCACAATCTGGAACTTCCTCCCAGCAGAAGCATCTGTAAAGAGAAAAATAAAAGTTAATGTTTCAAGTCCAGTATCAGAACTGTTCAGTCTACAGATGCTGCCAGACCTGCTGAGTTTCTCCGGCACTTTCTGCTTTTGTTTCGGGTTTCCGTCAGCCACAGTTTTTTACTTTTATCTCTCCTGAAACACTTCAATCTCCTTCTGTTTAAAACACATCTTTCAATAAGCCTAGCGCTCCTCCAGGCCCATGTTTGCTGATTATACTGTTATGAAGTGTACAGGATGATCATTTGTCTAGGATACCTGGGAGACGGTCTTTTAAAAATGAGGCCATGATGGTACCAGATTGTTACCTAACAAATGTAATGGGCAGATATTTCCACAGGAGTGAGCAAGAAGATGAGGAGAATCTGAGCACACTGCAGCAAAGTGGATCAGGCAAAGTTTCAGGAAGAATGTTCGGCAGCAGTGAATCACCACAAGGTACCAAAATCCATCAGAGCTTAATATGTCAGTGATTAAGTATTTTGAATTGTTTGTGACAAACCCCTTAATAGCTTCAGTGTGTAGAGGAAACTGACTGAACTAATTTGTCTTGTATTTAATTGCATTGAGCCCATGAGAAAATGAATCGTCTACATTGTCACTTTTCTGAGAGCATCTCATTGTATGGTTAGTCTTCGGATTCCAAAGAATGCTATTGGAAGAAAAGGAGACGTGTAGAGACTGAGCAGCTTCTGGTTGCATATCCTTCAAACTAGAATTGATACCGATTCTTATGACATTTACTTTCTGTTCATCTGGAATCTTTCACTGAGTTCTTGCTATCAAATGCTGAGGAACCATTTGATAATTAGATTCAAGAGATTCTGGGATACCTCAATTGAATCTTGAATAGATTATTAAGAAGCTCAGGACGTTTACTGCTGTCTTTATCTAAAGTTGTTTTCTGGCTATATGATCTCTGTAAATTGATCTGTTTAGTTTACCTGGGTCATGGCCAGGTCTGTGCTGTGATAGAAAACTGGAGGTAGCAGATTGTGATTGTAGGGAGGCAAATCTCCTCATAGGAAGTATATGTGACATGAATGCACAATCGATCCTGTATATAATCTTGTTAATATCACAATTTGGTTGTTGCAGGTACCTGACCAGCATGCTACAGGATTGTGTGTGTACGTGCCTGTTTACTGAAGGCCAAACTTGCATGGTGAATGCAGGTGCAGGTTAAAGCAGAAAAAAATGTCCTACCAGTTTGAGTAATTGCCAATCTGCATTGCAGGTAAAGAAATGTTATCTGGGACTGAAGACACTCTGAATCTCTCCATGTCAAACCAGCAGAAACCTCATGTAGTCCCCTCCACGCAGGAGACAGATGAGCAGAACAAACCCACAAGGGAGTACTCCAGCCTCCGCAGATCAACTGATCAAAGGCTACCCTACAGAAACACCGAGCAACACTATTCAAACCAGGGTCGGTCTTCAGGCTCACCACTCTCCTGTTCCCGAGCAGAGATTGCACTAACAAACCGTAAGTGAACACAATACATTGTAGCCTGTGCAAATGGCAAGATGCCTCTTAGAGCCACAGCTGGGCTTTTCCAGTGCTAGTCAACACAGACAGCATTATTGTAACCTCGTTTTCAGTTATGGTTTTCAGAGAGTTCCGATCTCAGCTAGCAATCACCCACACAATAATGGTAGGATTCTGAAAAGTGTAGAGGAACAGAGCAATTATGTACGCCCACAGATCCTGAAGGTAGCAGGGGAGGCAGGTTAGATAGACAAGCGGGATACTTTCCTTTGTAATCAGAGCAATTATTCTAGAACTGTATAAACACTAATTAGTCTACAGCTAAAGTTCAGTTTCCTGTTCACCTGGTAAGGTGCGATCACATGGAGAAAGTGTAGAGGTGATTTAGTGAATGTTAGTGATTTTGAAAGATTGAATAGGTTGTCTTGGAAACAGGATGTTGAAGGGAGTTGTAGAGAAATTTGGCTTGCTGTCCTTGGAGCAGAGAAGATTGAAGTGACTTCATTGAGGTATTCAAAATTATGGGCAATCTTGACAGGGTGAAGAAGGTATTTTGTTTCCACTGGTTGGTACAATTTCAAGAGTGTCAGCAGGGGAGCTAGGAGTGAGTTGAGGAGAAACGTCCTTACTCAGATTTGATAGGATTTAGAATGTGCTTTATGAGAGAATAATGCTGGTGAATTACATACAATTTTTCAAAAGAGATCTGGATATACAGATAGGGCAGGAGAATGGGACTAGCTGGGTAGTTCTTTTATAAGACAATATTAACACAATGGATCTAATGGCCTCCTTCTGTACCATAAAATTCTATGATTCTAGAAGATGTGGGCCCTAGATTGTAGGTTGGAAGGATTTATTTCCATTAGCAGAGAGGTCAGTCACCGGGATGTTTAGTTTGAAAGTAAGTGGTCAAAGAATTAAGAGAGTGGATGGTGCGTTTTCGTCCAAAGGGTTGTGCAGTCTCAAACTCACTGCTTGAAATGGTGAGAGAACACCAGATGTCAGAGCAGAATTCAGCTATTCAGCCCACCGAGTCTGCTCCACCATTTGATCACGGCTGATATGTTTCTCAACCCCATTCTTCTGTCTTCTCCCTATAACACTTGATCCCATTACTAATCAAGAGGCTATCTAATTCTGACTTAAATACATTCAATGACTTAGCCTCCACAGCCTTCACCAACAATGAGTTCCATAGATTCACCGCCCTCTGGCTGAGGAAATTTCTCCTCACCTAACTTCTAAAGGATCGTCCCTTCACTCTGAGGCTGTGCCCTTGTGTCCTAGTCTGTCCTGCTTGTTGAAGCAACATCTCCACATCCACTCTGTCCATGCCTCTCAATACCATGTCAGTTTCAATCAGATTCCCCTCATCCTTCTAAACTCCATTGGGTACAGGGCAAGAGTCCTAAACCACTCCTCATGACAAGCTCTTCATCCCCAGGATCCTTCTTGTAAAACTCTGTACACCTCCTCCGATGCCAGTGCACGCTTCCTTAACTAGGATCATACATTCCCCACGCTATGGAAAAAGACCATTCAGCTCATCAAGTCTGCACCAACCGTCCGAAGAGCATCTCACCCAGACCCACCTGCAATACTGTAACCTCGCATTTACCATGGCTAATCCAAATAGCCTGCACATCCCTAGACAACTTGGGGCATTTAGCGTGGCCTATCTACCTAACCTGCACGTCATTGGTCTGGGAGGAAACTGGAGTACTCAGTGGAAACCCATGCAGACATAGGGAGAACATCCAAACTCCACACAGATAGTCACTGAAGAATCGAACCGGGGTCCCTGGTGCTAACCACTGAACCACAGTGCAGCCTTAAAGTTGTAAATGTACAAGCCAAACTCTCCTTCATTCCTCTGCTGAAGTATAAACCCTTTTCAGTATCTCCTACTTCCAGTTTCTTCCCTTCCTGTATTTTGTGTTCAGACTCTGGAGTGGGATTTGAACCCAGAGCCATGTGTTTCGAAGGCCAGGCTGCTACACACTGAATCACAGTGAATACTAATACAGGGCCCAAAAATGCTCACAATATTCTCTCATCAGAACCTTATACAGCGTCAGCAATACATCTCTGATCTTGTATTCTAGCCCTCTTGAAATGAAAGCTAACATTGCATTTGCCTTCCTAACAGCCAATTGAACCTACATGTTAACCTTAACAGAATCCTCATCTGGAACTCCCAAGGTCCTTCATGTTGCAAATTTCCAAAGCTTTCCCCCATTTAGAAAATAGAGTATGCCTCTCTTCCTACCTAAGTGCATAACCGCACACTTATCGCACACTGTATTCCATCTGCCACTCCTTTGCAGAAACCCTTGTTATAGTTAGAACATATTTGGGTCTAACACACTGTTACAGCCCAAGAGCTGGGCAGTAGTAGGAATAGGTCGCAGAGACCTTTTTTTTGTTGGCATTAATATAAAGGGCCTAGTGGCTTCTTCTGAGCTCTAAATTTCTTCTTTTGTGGCAAGATATTCATCTTAGCAGGAAATGGAGTGGGGAGTGACTGGCTGAGTGTTGTACCAGATGTTGTAAGATAAAGCAGTTTGTGTTCCAAGTGCTACTCCCGGTCTACTGGAGCCAGGATTATACATCAACCTTAAAACCTAAAGTTCAGGCATTGAATACTTGACTGTATAGTTGTTGAGTACTGCATGGGTAAATAGTTTTGCATCTGAAAATGCCTCTAAGTATGGTGAATATGGGGAACATGCGACCTTAGGAAGTGATGAGAGAAATTGTGTTCAGTAGATATATTTAAGGGGAGATTAAAGAAGCACTTGAAGGAGTAGCGGTTGTGCTGATTGAGAAGGTGAGTTTGGAGGAGGCTCCATTGGAGCACAGATTTCAGCATGTTCTTGGAATTAAATGGTTCTATACTGTACATTCTGAATAATTCTATGTCATTCTCTACCCCTCCAAAGTTCACACCTTGAAGCAATTGCTAACATTTAACATGCTGAATTTGGATGATGATGGCAGTGATGGAGGCTCGTTTCAGCACCTTCCAGAGGAGGACAGTTGCCTGACTTCTCCAAAGCTAGGGGCAGATGGGCCACTGGATTGTACAGTGTATTGTCAAGGTGAGATATCTGACAAGGTTCAGCAGCATCAGGTAGAATTAGACAATGAGACCCTGGAAGAAACGGAAACTCAAACAAGTCTTACTGAAAGGACTAAAATTTCTCGTCACCTTACGCTGGAGGCAGCTCACACTGAAGAGCACAATCCAGACCCTGCAACAGATGACAGCGGAGAAAGATTCTATGATGCCCCAGAAGATCATGCAGATGAACATCGGCCACAGCAGAACTGCTCCAGTCCCAACAGAGACGAGAGGCCAAAGTCACAAGCACGTGTGTCAGGTGAATATATTTGGCTACCTCCTACAGTTATTTCCAGAGAACAGTTTGGAACGTGATCATGGATTATTGTGGGGAAGGGATATCGGGGGGGGCCAGTTCTGTATTTCAAAACATTTTCCTTTGAGCTTCCCATGACACTGGTTATTTGGTCAGTAGTGTTCGTACATCACCAGTCCATTGGCTGGGATGTCTTGGTAATTCTATAGAGAGTTATACTGTTGATTAACCCGTTTAATCCGAGGCTCCTGAGCTATTCAGTAAACTCAGGTTGTCCAAAGCTTTGCTGCTCCTTATTAAAATTATCTTCATTCACCTTTAACAGGAAATTACATAACCCTGGACGGATTTCCGCAGACTGAGGGGAGCTCCGCTGATGAAACTGACATGTCAGTGATTCAGGCTGAATGTTCAGTGGATTGTACTACCCAAAGCACAGAAGCTAGGGAGGATTGCAGTGTCACTGGACCATGTCATCCAGGTGTGGAATTTGGACAGTTGCTTCCTTCGTTGGATGTACAAAATCAAATCCTTCAATTGATACAAAGCATAGAGTCTGATCTGAAACATTTAAAGGTATGACCCTTCTTGGTAAATACTTAATCAGTCACCCCGACCCTTGGTGCGATAGCATTGTCAGGCTCCTTTGATGGAACTGGTGGATTTTCTCACTTTATCACTGAGCATGAGCTGGTGTCGCTGTCAGTAGTGACATGCATAAATGTTCTTGTGTGTTTATAAACTACATTTTTTAGGAAGGAAGAGTGTTTACAAACTCCAGGTGGGGCCCTGATCAGAAGCTGAAATGGGTTCTGGTTGAAAGCTCCAGTGCTTTTTTTGATGATTAACTTTAATGCTTTTTCGTCTAGGATAGAGAAGACCAACATTTGGCTTGATAGAGATCTTATAAATTATTTAGAATGTTTAATAGGTTGAGGTGTTCTCATTGTGGTGAGACCAGAACAACGGGGATCAATATAAGTCAGTAATAAATTCAGGAGACTTTTTTTTACTTTTTTAACAGCACTGTGGTGTTCCTAGACCTCATGGGCTACAGCAGTTCAAGAACGCGGTTAGGCACCACCACCTCAAAGGCAACTAGGGATGGGTAGTAAATATATGAATAGTGAGAATGTGGAGCTCATTAGCATAGAAAGTGGTCAGAGTGAATTGTGTAGATACATTTAATGGGAAGCCAAAGAAACCCAAGGGAGAGAGAAAGGAATAAAAGGTTTTGTTGTTGGGATGCGATGAAGTTGCGTGAGGAGGATTGTGTGGACTACAAACACCAGAATGGACCTGCTAGTTTTTGCAATTATGTGCTTGCCTGTTAGCTGCTGGGAATTGCTGTGTTAACTGACAGTTGGAGATACTGAGGTACCAGAATTTCTGTAGATGTTGACTCCTTATCTTTAGGAAATGTATGATATCAACTCTGTGCAAGGGCAACCCAGAGCATTGAAACTGCACTGTTAGTCTTGCTGTATTCCTTAAATCCTATCCAGGCTCTGATACTTCCTGGGAACTGAATGGAAACTGGTGACTTGAACTTTGAAATCGAGAGTGAAGGAATCATCATTGATGCTGGGTAGAACAATCTCCCCTTGTTTAGATACCCCTTTCATATCTCTTTCTGTCTATCTGTCTCTCTTCCAGCTCTGTCTCCACCTATCTGCTCAACTCTTCCTTTCTACCCTGGTGGCTTCAGCAGCTACTAACAGGTCTGATGAAGAGTCACTGGATTCAAAATGTTAACTCTCTGCTTTCTTCCCACAGATGTTGCCAGACCTACTGAGTTTCTCCAGCAATTTCTGTTTTTGTTTCTGAATTCCAGCATCCATAATTCTTTGTTTTATTGCGGAATAATATTTTCTCCATTTTCCCTACAAATGGAGTCACACGGAGTGAGTGAGACAACGAAGGGAAGTGACATATTGCAAAGAATTACATCACATTCTGCTCCCTGTTCCAGGTGGTTAACAGACTCTGATCCAGTCCTTGATACAGAATCTCAATGGGAGGGGGAAATAATAGGATAAAAAGAGATACGTTGATGCAAATGATTGAGGATGATCATCATTTCAAAGTATTTTAGAACAATCCATAATACAAAACAACCATAGTCAATAATTTGTGAGAAAATGATGTAGTGCCAGAAAACTGGAAGATTGCTAATGTATTTTCAAAGTTAAGAATAGGTCCAACATGCCTGGGGAATTCTAGACCAGTGATCTTCAATTTGGTAAGGAAAAGGATAATGTGTACCTGGGTAAGGAAGGAAGAGCATCTGGATAAAAGGGGTGGAATGATGAATGCTCAGCATGAATTTCAAGAAGGAAAACTTTGCTTGATCAGCTTTGTTTGTTTTGTTTCACATAACGATTACAGCATCGGGGAAAAACATTTGGGCCATTGTGTCTGCAGTAGCTGTCTGAAGAAGCAGATAACCTAATGTGATTTTCCCCACCTTTTCCCTGTAATCATCTTTTTCCAACTCCCTTTTAAATCTATCAATTGAATCTGCCTCCTTTCCAGATTCAGCATTCATTGTATAGTTTTTTCCTCCTGTTGCTATTGCTTCTGTTGCCAATTACCTTAAATGTTTGCCCCCTCATTCTCAATCCCTTCACAATTATAACAGTATAACAGTTTTTTCCTACCTAGGCTGTTTACACCAGTCATGATTTTGAATATTTCAGTCAAATATTAAATTTTATAACCTCTTCTCCAGATATTGGTGAGGATGTAGAACTTTCTACCATGAGGAATGGCTGAAGTGAATGGAATAGATGTATTTAAGGGAAGTTCATTAAGCATGTGAGGGAGCAACTTGTTATTTTTTAATATTCACATGGGATGTGGCAGTTGCTGGCTGGCCAGCATTTGTTGCCCATCCCTAGCTACCCTTGAACTGAGTAGCTTGGTAGTCCATTTCAGAGGGCAGTTGAGAGTCAACTGCATTGTTTTGGGTCTGGAATCACATGTAGGCCAGACCAGGTGAGGATGGCAGAGTTCCTTCCCTGAAGTAGATTAGTGAGACAAATGGTTTTTTCTGGCAATCAACGATGGTTTCATGCTCATCAGTAGATTCTTGACTCCAGTTTTTTCTTTAACTGAATTCAAAGTCCATCATCTGCCTTTTGAACCCTGAACATTAACTGACTTTCTGGATCAATAGTCTAACGATAACACCGCTAGGCCATCACCTCCCCGTTGCAGACCGTTACGGTTGTAAATTGAAACACGCTAAGCAGCCTGTTTCTGTATATCCAGTGCAATCTTATGCATTTCTCTGTGATTTCAGGAGGTGGAGTTGGAATATTACAGTCAGCAGATCCTGGAATCAGCAGCGTCACATGAGAGAACAAGTAAGTAATCAGTTTGCACTGCACCTTCATTTTGCTGGACTAGGCGTGTTAATTTCACGAGGATTGAAATAGACTCTTCTCCAAAATGAGGGTTTCCATTTTATTGTGGAATCATGAGATTCCTTTTTGTACTTCAACCCGAAATATCTCATCATTCATGTTTTTGTCCCTATTTGCTAAGAGATTAGAAATATATAACACTCTCTCCTATTTTGTTTCAAATGTGTTGAATGCACGCATGTAAATCCCGCACATGCACTATTTAGTTTGTACTCCTCCATCTCTACAGACCTGAATTGATGCAGCAAACAGTATCATGAGAAAGCCAGAATTATATGAAAGTAATTTAGTTTAACAAATGCTATTTTGAGTTAATAATACATAAATCATTACTATGGTGAACAATCTGAAAACCAGTGCCAACAGTAACAATTGTGGATTGGTTTTAGAGAATGCTGTTGAAATAGACACAAGGGAAGGATTCACAACATGGATTTGAGGGTCGTAGTGAGAAGACCATGTCATTGAGTGGATCACCTGTGATTGGATGCTCCAGAGTTGATGAAATTTGAATCTGAATTGACTAATATTTGGTTTCTCAGGAATCCGGAGATTTAGGGAGTAGCAGAACATGAAGTTTTTATTGAAGATCAGCCTTGATCAGCTGAAATGTTGGACAGCCTCAAGGTGCTTTTTAATCAACTATTGCTTCAAATTTAAATGTTGTCTTATCTCCACAGGAGACAGTTAATGCAGTCCGTTTGGATATGGAATCGAGCCAGACTTGGTGTTGAAATGTGGGTGCTTGGATCTGATCCCTCAAAGCTCCGGTTAACTCTGGACTTTGGAGACATTTGTGGAACCAAATGTTGATTCTGTAAATGCCGCTGAGTTCTACATGTCATTTTTGGGATGGTCCTGCCAGTTACCAGTGAGCGCTGCTGGTTTCCGATGCACTGGTGAGTTCCGGAACAGTTGATATAATCGCCTTCCCTTGTGTACACGCACCTCTGTTGATTATAGAACTGATCTCACTCGCCACATGTCCAAAAACCAAATGTACAGAAATTCGGAAGAAAATCAATTTAGATTTTGAAGAAATCGAGATGTATTTATTTGTATCCACTTGCTATGATAATGCAATCTTTTTGTTATAATTTTTATTTTTGTAGTCTGCGTTGAGCTGATATGCAGACGAAGATTGAGATCTGGTCAATAAATGGAATTCAAGCTGTGGGTTCCAACACTGGGGGCAGTGAAATAGATGGAATAGGGGTGCAAGAGATTATTACACAGGGTGTGAGAGAACCACGACACAGTTGGGATGTGAGAAGGAGAGTTAAAGACTGCTGGTGTATGAGAGGATGTTGTGTTATTTACAGTTTCATAGCTGCAGCATAAATCTGAGAAGGTTAGACAGGTTTCAGAACCATCTGCATTTGCTGCTGTATCCTGATGAGCTGTAGAATCGGGGTTCTGGACCAAAGCTGCTTTATTAGCAAAACCTCCACATGGAGAGAAGCAGCAGATTAAAGAGCAGGTAATTGTTTCAGTCTAGAACGATGAACTTTAAAATCTGTCGTTTCCCTGAGCATGTGCAGTTCATTTGTACTTTAAGTGCTTGCAAACGCATTTACCTGAGACAATCTGTTCTTTTCTCAAACATCTATTTCTCACCGAGAGGGAAGTTTTGGAAAAACAAATTATTTGGTTATTAAAGGTAGACCTGGTTTCCGAAATAAAATGTTGGAAATATTAAAATCCTGGGCTTGGGCTGACCAGACTTACCTTCAAGCATTTAGAATGTCACCTCCCAAGAACAGTGAAACACACAGTAAGTGGACCTTCCTATCCATTCCTGTGCCACTTGTTTAAGAAGCTGTTTCCACAGACATGCCGTGTTTAATTATGATTTCTATTTCAGTAATTGGTCTCAGATGTGGCTATGAGGAGTAGTTTCATTGCTGAGCTGACTGTCAGCCCATAACTAAGCTGGAAGTACTGTCATGTAGTTGTTGATGTTTTGTACCAATTACAAAGTGAGCACAGAAGCAGTTAATGTGAACCTAGTGCTGGATTTCATTGTAAAGTCTGATTGAAACAATCACTTTCAGCTCTCAAACGTCAGTTACTTGACTGCATGTTCTAACTCTGCGGATTGCTCCTGACGTGTATACACATCTGGTGTAGCCCCTATTGCTGTCCTATTATATTGCCCTGCACACTACACTAACCTTGCTGCCTCCCCTAACCTATAGTTTTAAAGTTTAGAACTTTGACATATTTCATTTGTTTTTATCTAATTTTGTAAAATAGCATCTCATGTAAGATTTAGTAAAGACATTATGTTACTTGAAAAAATATAATTCTGTTTCTGGGATCTGGGTTTTAAAGAAATGTTTCATTATAATTATAATGTTGAAATATAATTAAAAAGCTTGTGGCTGAAATATTTGCTTCTATTACTTTTGCCCTTGTGTGTAGTTTGTGATTTTCCAGTCTGACCGTCTATTCTTCAAAAATGAGGCTGAGCTGGTTGGTGCCTGAATTCCACGGTCACTGAGCTGTCTGTTCTCCACATATCAACCTACCCTGGACAGCTGAGGGCCCCTCTTCCCCCATGCATCACGCCGCTGCACCTACAGGGGTAGGTGGTGGCCTAGTGGTATTATTGCTAGACTGTTAATCCAGAAACTCAGCTAATGTTATGGGAACCTGGGTTTGAATTTGAATTCCATAAAAAGAAATCTGGAATTAAGAATGTACTGATGACCATGACATAAATGTCAACTGCAGACAAAATGCAGAAACAGCTTTGTCAACTCTGCAAAGTCCTCCTCACTAACATCTTGAAGTTAGTGTCCAAATTGGGAGAGCTGCCTCAGACTAGTCAAGCAACATCCTGATATTGTCTGTAAGGTATGATTCTGTGAGTATGACTATGTCCTAGGCACCATTGCCATCCCTGGATTTGTCCTGTCTCACCAGCAAGACAGACCCAGCAGAGGTGGTATACAGTCAAGAGGGAGTTACCCTGAGAGTCCTCAACACTCACTCCGGACCCCATGAAGTCTCATGGTTTCAGCTTAAACATGGGCAAGGAAACCTCCTGCTGGTTACCACATAGCTCCCTCGCTCCCTCGCTCGCTCCCTCCCTCCCTCCCTGTTGAACAATACCTGGAGGAAACACTGAGGATGACAAGGGCACAAAATGTGATCTGGGTGGGGGATTTCAATGTCCACCACCAAGAGTGGCTCGGCTGCAGTACTACTGATCGAGCTGGTTGGGTCCTACAGGACATAACTGCTAGACTGGGTCTGCGGCAGGTGGTGAGGGAACCAACAAGAGAGAAATACATACTTGACCTCATCCTTACCAATCTGCCAGCTGCAGTTGTATCTGTCCATGACAGTATTGGTAAGAGTGACCATTGCACAGTCCCTGTGGAGACAAAGTCCTGCCTCTACATTGAGAATAACCTCCATCGTGTTGTGTGGCGAGGCACTGTGGGCCATCAACCACAGCAGAATTGTACTCCACAATCTAACCTCATGGCCTGGCGTATCCCCTACTCAACCACTGCCATCAAGCCAGGGGATCAACCCTGGTTCAATGGGGAGTGCACAAGGGCATGCCAGGAGCAGCACCAGGCATACCTGAAGAAGAGGGGTCAACCTGGTGAAGCCACCAAATAGTATGCCAATCAGCATAAGCAGCAAGTGATAGATAGAGCTAAGTGATCCCACAACTAACAGATCAGATCTAAGCTCTGCAATCCTGCCACATCCAGTCATGAATGGTGGTGGATAATTAAACAACTCACTGGAGGAGGAGGCTCCATAAATATCCCCATCTTCAATGATGGAAGAGCCCAGCACATCAGTGCAAAAGATAATTCTGTGAAAGCTTCAGCCAGAAGTGCTGAGTGGATGATCCATCTCGGCCCCCAGCATTACAGATACCAGTCTTCAGCCAATTCGATTCACTCCACGTGATATCAAGAAACAGTTGGAGGCACTGGACAATGTGGAAAATTGCCCAAGTATGTCCTCTACATAAAAAGCAGGATAAATCTAACCTGGCCAGTTACTGCTCCATCAGTCTACTCTCGATCATCAGGAAAGTGATGGAAAGTGTCATCACCAGTGCTATCAAGCAGCACCTGGTCAGTGGCGCACAGCTTGGGTTTCGCCAGGGCCACTCAGCTCCTGACCTCATTACTGCCTTGATTCAAAAATGGATAAAAGAGCTGAATTCCAGAGAGTGACAGCCCTTGACATCAAGGAGCCCCAGCAAAACTGGAATCAGGGGCAAACTCTCCGGTGGTTAGAGTCATCCCTGACACTTAGGAAGACGGCGGTGGTTGTTGGAGGTCAGTCATCTCAGCAGGAAATCCTCAGGGTGGCGTCCGAGGGCCAACCATCTTCAGCTGCTTCATCAATGACCTTCCCTCCATCATACGGGAGGATGTTCACTGATGATTCAACAGTGTTCAGCACCATTCATCACTCCTCAGACACTGAAGCAGTACATGTTCAAATGCAACAAGATCTGGACAATACCGAGGCTTGGGTTGACAAGTGGCAAGTAACATTTGTGCCACACAAATGCCAGACTATGACCATCATGAATAAAAGACAATCTAACCACAGCCTCTGACATTAAATGGTGTTACCATCACTGAATCCCCCACTATCAACATCCTGAGGATTATCATTGACGAGAAACTCAACTGGACTCACCACGTAAATATAGTGGCTACAAGAACAGGTCAGAAGCTGGGAATACTGCAGGGAGTAACTCGCTTCCTGACTCCTCAAAGCCCGTCCACCATCTACAAGCCACAAATCGGGAGTGTGATGGAATACTCCCAACTTGCCTGGATGAGTGCAGCCCCAACAATACTCGAGCTTGACACCATCCAGGACAAAGCAGCCTGCTTGATTGGCACTACATCCACTATCTATAAGATACACTGCAGAAATTCACCAAAGATCCTCAGAAAGCACCTCCCAAACCCATGACCACTTCCATCCAGAAGGACAAGTACAGCAGATAGATGGGAATACCTCCACCTTCAAGTTCCCGTCCAAGCCACTCACCATCCTGACTTGGAAATACATCACTGGTCCTTTACTGTCGCTGGATTGAAATCCTGGAATTCCCTCCCTAAGGGCATTGTGGGTCAACCCACAACAGGTGGACTGCAGTGGTTCAAGAAGGCAGTTCACTCCCACCTTCTCACCAGCCAGCGATGCCCATATCCCACAAATGAATTAGAAAAGAAGTCTCCTGATTAGTCTAAGTGCTTGGTCACAGTATTGGCTGTGATCAGTTGTTTGCCCTCTATCCAGGGAATATGAATATTGCAGGTGTTTGTGTTTTGAACCAACTAATTTTAATACGAATTTTTAAGTGAGCTGGAGTAGTATTTTCTATTGTAATTCCTGATATTTCTTTAATTCTTCAAGTCTATTTGCAGAGGAGTGGGATTCGGCCATTTGGCCACTAGTGCAGGCTCAATAAGGTCAAGGCCGATCTCCACCGTAAAGGTTGATGAAACTAAGATGGTTTAAATCAGAATGAGCCTAAATTCTAATGAAATTGTTTTTATTTTCAAGTTGATCTTCCTACACTCAGCAAAAGGCTGAAATCTTAAAACTAAGAACAGTTCAGACTACCTCCAGCTAAAGGATTGAGTTCTCATGCCTCTAAATTAATCACAAAATCCAGACCTTATGATCCTTCACTATAGTACTAATACTTAAATAAAACAAAGTTAATTCAACATAAATTCCCCAACAGTACAAAAATGCGTTGCTTCTTAAATTCTGATCAATGCCACTGTACTCCTGTTCCCAAAGTGATTGCTTCTGTCTTCACTGTTGTTACAGTTTCAGGTTTGGTGTGTTTATCAGTACCCAGCCAAACAGCTGTGTCATCACTAGAAGTGTGGGGAGAATCGCTGGCTCACTACAAGCACTTAAAGCTGCAGAGACACAAAGAAGAAATGGTTAATTTTGGATGGCAAATAGCATTAACATGTAGGTGAGGAACACACATCAGGAGCCATTGCACAAATCACATTTTGAAACCTGCCTTCGGCATTGTTGTATGTGAGCTGACCGAGCCCCGCACTGACCAACCTGCTGGTCTGGCCAAACTGATTTTGATTGTTCCAAAACTAAGAAAAATCATTTTGTTGGCAGCCTACCTTGACAGTGTTTGCCATCCCAGTGCAGAAATCCAGTGGTACAACTGCAGACTGCGTGCTCCACCTGACTCGTACAAATCTGTTCACAGCCACCGTTGTCCGTCTCACACCAATCAGCTGCTGTACAAAGAGGGAAGACATTCACAACAATGCCGTTAAACTTTTGTTAATGTCACACAGGGTCTGCAATCACCGTCTACCTCATTAGTGTTTGTATAGCACATCCAGGCACCCGAACAATACTGGAATAGTGCAGAGAGTCCTGTGAATTTCAGTGGCTCACAGGACAGACCATAAATGTGCACTGGACTTATGATATTATCAAAGTCTTCCATCTATGCCTTGACTACCTCAAGACTTGACAAGTTGAACACTCTTGGGTAGGGCTTATACAACTAATCGTGTGACCTTGTGTAGTTTGTAGAACAGAGAGATCTAGGGGTTCAGATACATAATTCTTTGAAGTTTGTGTCATATATAGACAGGATGATTAAAAAGGCATTTGGCTAACTTGCTGTCATTGCTCAGTCCTTTGAGTAAAGAAGTTGGGCAGTCATGTTGAGGTTGTACAGGACATTGGTGAGGTCTCTTCTGAAATACTGTGTCCAGTTCTGGTCGCCGAGTTATAGGAAGGATATTATTGAGCTGGAGAGGGTTGAGAAGAGATTTTTTTTTTTCTTTATTCATTCACAGGATGAGGGCGTCACTCGCTAGACATTAGTGAACCAGGTGGGTTTTTCTGACAATTGACAATGGATTCACGGTCATCATTAGATTGTTAATTCCAGATATTTATTGAATTCAAATTCCACCATCTGCCATGGTGGGATTCAAACCCGGGTCCCCAGAACATTATCTGAGTCTCTGGATTAACAGTCCAGCGATAATACCACTAAGCCATTGCCTCCCCTTACCTTGCGATCCTTACCTGGATGTTGCTGGGTGTGGAAGGTTTGAATTATAAGGAGGCTGGGACTTCTTTCATTGGACTGTAGGAGGTTGAGACGCAACCTTATAGAAGTTTATAAAATGATAAAGGGGTATAGACAGAGTTAATGGCAGTTGTGACCTTCAGGTCCAGGCCCTCAGCTCTGGAACAAAAACAGGAGTTGCTGGAAAAGCTCAGCAGGTCTGGCAGCATCTGTGAAGAAAAATCAGAGTTAACGTTTCTGGTCTGGTGACCCTTCCTCAAAACTCAGCTCTGGAAGTCTGCCTCTACCTCTTTGTTTTGAAAAGGTTCTTTAAAACCCTCCACTTTAGCCAACCTTTTGGACACTTGTTCCAATAATGGCTCATTGTGAAATTTTGTTTGTTAACAGTCCTGTGAGGGGCCTTTGGGATGTTTTACTTCAGTAAAAGCATCATGTGAATCCTCATGGTTGGGGAGGGGTTTTGACAAGGTACTTCTCAAAATGTTGTTAGAAGAGCCCACAGTGGCATAAATAGAGAATTGCTGATGGGCAAGTGGGCTAAGGGTTTTTTTTCAGGTTGGTGATCTGTGACCAGCAGGGATCAATGCTGGAACCTCAACTGTTTTCAACATCTATCACTGACTTGGAGGCAAGAAGTGATATACTGTAGTCAAATTTGCAGACAACGCAAAGGTGGAAAGCAGGTTGCGAGAGGGATACAACCAGTTTACACACAGATAGTGATTTGTTAAGTGGGCAAAAAAGTGGCAAATGAGTATAGTGTAGGAAAATGTGATGTTCATTTTGGAAAGGAGAACAAAAGAACAGACTATCATTTAAATGAAAAAATAACTCCAGAAAGCTGAAACACAAAGCTAGCACACAGAGGAAGCAGGTAATTAGGAAGGCTAATGGAATGTTGGCCCTTGTTTCAAGGAGGTTGGAGAATAGGAGTAGGGAAGTCTTACTGCAACTGTACAAGGTGTTGGTGAGACAAATCTAGAATACTGAAACCTGTTTTGGTTCCCTTATTTAAGCAAAGATATCACGTCATTGGAGGCAGCTCAGAGAATGTTCACTCAGATGGTCCCTGTATGTATGGAGGGATTCTCTTATGAGCAAAGGCCAAACAGTTTGGGATTCTCAGGAGTTTAGAAGAATGAGAAGTGATCTCATTGAAAGATACTGGATTCTTAAGGGACCTGACAGGGTAAATGCTGAGAGGATGTTTCTCATGGGAGAGTCTAGGACCAGAAGGCATAGTCTCAGAATAAGGGGTGCTGATTTAAGACTGAGATGTGGAGGAATTTCTTCTCTCAGATGGTTGTGTTTCTATGGGTCTCCTTGCTTCAGAGAGAGAGCTGACTGGCCAGAATCATTGTGCATGTTTAAGGCTGAGATAAATAGATTCTTGATCAGTCAGGGAAGCAAAGGTTACAGGGAAAAGGCATGAAAGTGGACATTAGGATCATGGCTGATCGAGCAGGCTTGAGAGGGCAAATGGTCTATTCCTGTGACAACAAGGTGCAGGGCTGGATGAACACAGCAGGTCAGGCAGCATCATAGGAGCAGAGAGGCTGACGTTTCGGGCCTAGACCCTTCATCAGAAAATTCCTGTTCCCATTTTTTATGATCTTATGGGTTTTTTGTGCAAGGTAAACCCTTTGGCCAAAGAGGCAGCAACTGTTTTGTTAACCAGCATTCTGGGTATTCTGTGACAGCCCATCCAGCACCCTCTGACCAGTTCTCTCTCTTTCTTCCTCTCCTTATTATCTTATTGCTTGCTTTTATCTGAGGAGGTTTTACACATGTAATGATGGGAGTAATCCTGGCCAATATGTGAAATGCTCAACCAGATTGAAACTAACCTCTTTTCCTGATGGGTCCAACAGACAGAATCTGCTGTTTTGTTCGTAGCCAGTCGTCATTGGAGAGCCTCCTGCTGTTTGTTGGACAAGTCTACAAGAACCAACACAGATTCAGTCAATCTACCCCAGCACCAAACCAACTGGAAGAGATGTTTATATAGCTCAGACTCTTCCGATACTATAGAGGGACAGTTTGGGTATTTGTACCAGTTTCATTATACGAGCTCTGAACAAAGGGTCTGTGTGAGCAGTTTGACATTCAGTAATCCAATCCTCACTCAGTGCATCAATTGTTGCCTAGAGTAGGTCCCGTTTGAGGAATGGACAATCTGATTGGAGGGGTTTAGTTTCAAAAGCAAACACCAGGTAAATTCTGCATAATAGTATGAATAGATTTGGAAGCTTGTTCAGTCAGAAATGCTAACAGGAGGCTGATCTTACTCACAACTCTGCAGTTATTTGTATCGGAGTTACACAGTGTCACGTCACAGTGCAGATGGACCTCCTCATAATCACCGATAAACTTGAAAACAACTAGGTGGAAACGGCAGGTGAGAGACACTCCATTCTCCTCCATCTCGATAGTGTTGTCCTTTGAGTTTGGACATCTACTCAAAGCAAGAAGGAGGAGATGCCATCATTATGGATCAGAGGGTGGGGCAATATGTAACCTACCTCCTCCCACAACCACTGGAAGCTGCAAAACACCCTTGCCCCTTGGAGGAGGGGCATTATAAACAATTACAAACAACTCCTGGGAATTTATATCAAAACTCGAGGTAATGATTGTATCAAACTAATTTCATGAGAAAATAGGGTAGACAACGAAAAGGCTGATTTCAGGGGAAATGAAATGAAGGCAGCATTATGAAATAAAAGTATTTCAGAAGATTTCTGAAGGATTGTGGGGGTGGGGGCTGGGGGCTGAGTTCTGTTTTCTGACTGAAGAGAGAGGTACCCAGTTGCACAGGATCACTTTGAGCTGCAGTGAAACAGCCCAGCAAACAGACTCCAGCTGTTTGGCAAGAATATGTGCTTGAGAATTAGGGATGGGATCTGTACTCACATCATGTGCCCATATTAAAAGAAAACCTTAGAAACAGTTCACACAAACCCTTGCTCTATTATCATGTAGCGTAGTCGATCCTTTGGATTCCGGGATGGAGTGGCCCAGCACCGGTTGATGATCAGAATTAAGTGAGTGGCATCTGCTCCCTCGACAAACACTCCAATATACAGGACATCCCGAGTTGTGAGTGTCACCTCGCCCTCTCGATATGGAAACTTGTAAGATGAATTTTTATACAGAGCCATTTTGGTGATGAAACTACCTTCTTTGGTGGGAAGAGTGAGGTTGACAACACTGCAATAAACAAGCTACATCAGTAAATAAATACCATGACGAATTTAAATCTATCTTTCCACACATACCTGGGCACAGACCCCAGCATTGAAATTTAACCATCACAGCCAGAATGTGATTAAACTAAAAACAAAATATTCAGCTGATTCTGATGAAGAGTCAATGGCCTGCTTCCCCTCCACAGAAGCTGCCTGACTTGCTGAGTATTCCCACACACTGTTCAGAAAGTTATTTCACATTTTCAGCATCTGTTGTATTTTACTTTTGTACGAAGACCTTGGATATTTTATTTGAGGAATTTACCCTCTACTGAAAGATGGAAACTTGGCCTGGATGGAGAAGTATTTGTGTGTAGCTTACCTTGGTGCTGCTAAGTCAGTGCACTAGTTTAATTGGCAAACGGTACAGTATGAAATAATTTGATTCTATAAATTACAATAAGTTGAAGATTACAATAAATGAGGTTCAATGCCTCCTGGTTTACAATTCAGTAGCAACAGTGAGATTGGATCTGTAGCTAATATTACTTCTTTGCATTGTAACCGCTAAACTGCAATTTTAACAAATTATTGAAAGACAAGAGTTTGTGGTTGCCCCTAGTGAAATGGGAGGTGTACAATTTCAATAATTTGTGCATCTGTCGGTTGCAGCCTCAAATAGGCCAATATATAGATATCATCTAATCTAAAATATTCAGGAACACTCCAGAGAGAAGATTTATTCATTGAACAGATTTAACAACCACAGTATAAATGATAATTCAGCAAAGTACCTAGAACCCCACAAAATCTGCTTTCTCATCAATTGCCCTTCTCCCACTCATGCTCATATGCACATACACACACTGCCACACAACCTGCTCCCCCATCCACACATACCCTGCCTGCACACACATAGACACAGAGACAGTCCCTCTCTCACACACTCTGCTGCAATAGACACCGTGCTCAGTGCTGGCAGGATCCTGGAGATGGAACGCCATTATATCTGATGTAGGGCATCACTTACCTCAGCATTGGCCTCACAACAGTTTCAAGAGAAACTTTCAGGTCAAGTTCGTAGGCACAGGAGAACTCAACATTAATGACTCTATCACGAGTAATGACATTGTCTGTGTTGTTCAGACTTTCGATCCAGACCGTATTTATGTACATGATATGCGTCTCATTTGTCTGTCGAGAGAGAATACTGTCATCCTGAGACTAGTATCCTGTTATATTCTACAGGACAGTCTGTACACATAGTGTTCCCATCCATCTCTGGCCTGGCAAGCAGACCTAGCACTCTAAGAGCGCTTGTGTTGCAGAGGTACTGTCCCTACCTCTGAGCCCGGAGGCCTGGGTTCAAGTCCCACCTGCTCCACAGGTATGTTTGAATATCTATGAACAGGTTGATTAAAATACCTAGCTACTTGATGAATAGGAAAGTCAATCTACCTTGGTCTTAAAAATATTCAGTGACCATACTTGAATTGAAGAAGAAAATTCCAAAAACTCGCTGCCCTCTGGGAGGAAAAAATAATTCTCATTCCTATCATAAATGAGAGACTGTTTATTTAAAACTGTCCCACGTTCTAATCTCTCTAACAATTGGAAGAATCCTTTCAGTATCCGCTCTGTCATCCCACCAGGCTTTTATGTCTCATTAAGATCACCTCACCTCACCTCACTCTTCTAAACTCCAGTGAATATGGATCCAGCCTGCCCAACCTCTTCTTGTAGGAAAACCCTTTCTCCAAGAAATCAGCCACGTGAACTTTCTGTGCTTCACACATGAGCTTGTGTTGGTGTCCATTTTGGTGTCCAGTGTCCATTTTCCCTTCTTTTCTTCATTCATGGGACGTGGGCATTGCTGGCTAGGCCAGCACTTATTGTCCAGAGAGGACAAGGACTCAACCACATTGCATATTTAGTTCAGACTGAGTAAGGATTGCAGATTTCCTTTCTAAAGGGCCTGAATGAACCAGATGGTTATTTATGACAAATTGGTTACATGGTCACTGTTAGGCTAGCTTGTTTAATTTTTCTACTTTTGTTATTATTGAATCAAATTTCATCATTTACTATGGTGAGATTCAAACCTTTGACCTCAGATCAAACCTTGGGGTTTTGGGTTACTAGTCCAGTGACGATACCATAACACTGCTACATGATCAATCAGGGTAATATGGAAAAGTGTGAGATTTATACATTTTGGTAGGAAGAATAGAGGCATAGACTATTTTCTAAATGGGGAAAAGCTTCAAAAATCTGAACACAAAGGGACTTTAGAATTCTCCTTAAGGTTAATGTGCAGGTTCAGTTGGCAGTTAGGACGGCAAATGCAGCATTGGCGTTCATTTCAAGAGAGTTAGAATATAAGAGCAAGGATGCACTGCTGAGGCTCTAAGACTCTGGTTAGACCTCATTTGGAATATTGAGAGCAATTTTGTGCTCGGTATCTAAGAAAGGATGTGTTGACCTTGGAGGAAGTTTACAAGAATAATCCTGGGATGAAGGGCTTGTCATGAGGAGCGGTTGAGGACTCTGGGTCTGTACTCAGTGGAGTTTAGAAGGATAAGGGAGGAATACTGAGAGACTTTTATAGAGTGAATCTGGAGAAGAAGATGTTTCCACTACTAGGAGAGACAAGGACCCAAGGATGCAGCCTCAGAGTGAAGGGATGACCCTTTAGACTGAGATGAAGAGAAATTTCTTCAACCAGAGAATGGTGACTATGGAGGCCATTGAGTGTATTTAAGACAGAGTTAGATAAGTTCTTCATTAGCAAGGGGATCAAGGGTTACAGGGCAAAAGCAGGAGAATGAGTTTGAGAAACATATCAGCCACGATTGAATGGCAGAGCAGACGCAATGGGCTGTATGGTCTAATTCTGCTTCTATAGTTTATGGTCACTTTCAAAGAGTAAACCATGATTTCAGCTCAGCATGTTTCCTCCTGTTAATTGTCATTATCAATCTACCCTCTAACTCTGCGTTTAATAACTGAGAGAGCATACAGCAAGGATGTCCCAGCTCCCAGCTGGCCCAGACCTGAGGGAACTCTGGGACAGACACTGATAGACAAGCTTACTCTTGTTCTATAATAATCTCTCAAATCAGAGGGGAATTCATCCTCAGCAGCTCCCACTCTCACAGGTCAAACTTCAAGTCCCAACACATTTCTCTCCAAACCTCCTCCTGAAGCTCTGATCCCAGAGAACCCAGTGTGTCCCCCGCCCTGAGCTCAATGATCCCTTTCCCTCCTCCCTGACAGGCCTATGCATCTTGCAACTTGACTCAGCTTCCAAAGAAGGGACAGGAATAGAAACTAATTACAAACTCCTTAACTGAAAGGACTTGAGTCTTTGGAAGAAGAAAGGAAATGTGACTGGGGAAAATGCTAGAACAATTGATTGCACCTGCTAAGAATGAGGACTTAACTAAATCTACTGGTGACAAATACTACAGGTAAGAAATACTCACTTTCACAATATTGCCACAGTTGTGGTTGGTATTATTGATGTGAAATGCAATAAAATCATCTCCTTCCGACCCCATACAGCGTATATCATTAATTCGAACATCTTCACGCTCAAAGCCCAACTGATAAAGTTGACATTTGGAAATATAAACGTCCATCTGTGAATATTTACACACCACGTCTGCCTGGACAATATCATCTGTAATGGCACGGCGAAGGAACAGGATTTAATAGTGAATGACAACTGTCTAAGAAGCAAAACTTGGTGAATGGACCAATCTACATACAGCAGTCTTGAACTGAAAACCCTTTGAATTGATAGCAGGCCCTTCTGGGTGCAAATGTGTAATCTGTAGACGATTCACAGCAAAAGTCTTTTCCCTCAAGTGTTGTATGTGGAACTAGGCAGTGGTTCAAGTTAACAGCAGAAACACATGCATGGAGAAGCTGGGTAAATAGGAAAGGAGAGAAAACTAGAGGAGGTATTAATCAAGTGAGAGGTGGTCCATGTGAAACATATACGCCAGCCTGTTCTAGTTGGGCCAAATCCCCTGTTTTGGTGCCCTAGACAATCGAACGCTATGTATGCCAAGAATGTACTTCAGTGCAGTATTCAGGGAGTGTTGTGCTGGGATATTAAGACAAGGTCTGTTGAACCACCGAGATGGATTTAAAGGATTTCGCAGTATGAACCACAAACAGAAAAGGTTTCTTCCTGGCGTCTGAACATTCCAGTTAATGAAGATTCTGATTAATTACCCAATTTTCTGTTTCTGACAAATAACTTTCAATTTTTAGTTGACTGAAATTGAGAATTTGAGAATCTTGAAAAATATGAAAGTAACTTCTTGCTTTTTATTGAACGAATGGTCTTGACTTTCTGGACCATTTATTTGTGAATGTTATTTCTTTTGGAGGAATCTTGCCAGTTCACACAGGGTCCAGGATCTGTCGCTCAATCTCCATATTTGTGACCATGAATTAACCTTTGGAATAAGATCTAAATAAATAAATTCAGGTTACTGATGTTTGTAACTGGGGTTGATCTATGGAAATCTGTAATCAGAGACCATGGACTGAATTTTCACATTGGGAGGGCAGGATTGGGGTTGGAGCTGTTTCCGAATCCCAATCCTGTCCTGGTCAGCAAGTGGAGCAAGAATAGCATCAGTCTTTGGAATTTTCATTGAGTAGCCCTCCCTTAGTCACATACGGATATTGTTCAATTAATGGTGGGAGAGGGTTCACAAAGTCAAACAGCCAATCAGATTCAACAGTGAAGTGCAAGTTGCCTCATCAGTCCTTTTAAAGAATTAACAGCAGAGAACTGACATGGACATATTGGTCGCCTCTGCACTGATACTATTCAGTGAGAATTCTAATTTACCCAGTCCAACCCAGGAAACTGCAGCTAATTCACCATAAGATATCTATTTTCACATTTATGTGAATGAAACAGCTTCCACCTGAACATATTGCTGGAAAGTTTCCTACACCATTCCTCCTTCAGTTAGAGATTCACCTACTCGGTATTTAGTTTAGGTATTCAGTATTTCTGCATATTTACCACTGTATGGGCTTGGCTCTTCTGGGCAGCCACAGAGATCACCATTACCCTGTCGGCATAAACTGTAGTTGGTACAAATGCCTCCAGCACATGGATCCTCAATCAATTCTGCTAAAAGGAAACAGACACAAATGGTTAACTCTCAGCAACCTCCAGCAACATTCACCTGCCAAGAACTGCAATCAAATGATGGACACACTGGAGTTTGTAGGAAACCATGCAATCCCTGTAAAATATTTGCAGCGTCAGTAGCTTCAGCTGTTCAACTGGAGCCTGAGCTGCTGGCATTGCAGGTTAATGGGGAGAAGGGAGAGTTGCCAGAACATATTAACAGAGTTTGAGAGTTGGTCAAAGGCAGAGGGGGTGACTGGGAGTCCGGGAAGCATGCAGATCCAGCTGCAGTAATAGAGGAAACTCTGCTGTTGACTTTGATCAACAGGTTTGAGGGACTGACTCATGTGGATGGGTAACTGACCATAGCAGCATGGTGTAGGAAGCCATTCAAGTGGGGAGGGTGGGTGGTAATAGAGAATGGTATAAATCGGTGGTGAGAGGAGCGAAGGTAGACTGAAAGGAAATGTTGTTTTTCTGCTACTAGGGTTAAAGTCAAAAACAGAGGGTGGTACGCATATGAAATGAGCTGCCAGCAGAAGTGGTTAAGGTGGGTGTATTAATGACAAGTAAAAGGCATTTGGATGAGTACATAGATAGAAAGGTTTAGAAGGATATGGGCCAAGTGCAGGGAAATGGGGTTAATGTGGATGGACATTTTGGTCAGCGTGGACCAGTTTGGGCTGAAGGGCCTGTATCCGTGCTTTAGGACTCTATGACTCTAATGGGAGGAGCCTTGACAACTGAAGAATGATGTCCTGCTGAGAAATGTTGAGGAATTATGTTCCAAATTAAAAAGCAGGACCTTAAATCGCAGGATTGTTACTTGAGCCACTTGCTCATAGGCTTTGGGTCAAGCATATTAGAAAAATATAGTTCAAAAAGTGGCACGGGAAGAAATGGTTGCAATTCATGGGTCACTAATACCAGTACTATGGAATGAAGGTCCATTTGAACTGGATTGGGTCAGTGTCCTGGCAAAGCGTGTAAGTAGAGCGATTGATAAGGCTGTAAACTAAAAATGGTAGGGGGTGTGGGGAGTGGTGAAGTCTTAGGTGAAGGAGAATTTAGAACATACAAATATTTGAAATGGAAACAGTAGACCATTTGGCCCCTCAAACTTTCTCCACCTTTAATAAGACCAAGGCTGATTTGTTTGTGTTTTGAATTTTACATTTCCATCTACTCCTGATTCCCTGCCTTTAAATAATCTATCTATTCCTGCCTTAAAAATATTCACCGACCCAGCTTTCTGAGACAAAGAGTTGCAAAGTCTCAAACCTCTGAGAGAATAAGAAAGAGTTTGTGTTTCCATCCTGAAAGCACTACCTTAGTGGCCCTAGTTCTGGACTGACCACAAAAGGAAACATTCCTTCCACATCCACCTTGTTAAACCCATTCAGGATCTAAAGAGAAGAGTCAAAGCAGCTGAGCATTGTCATGATTTGGGAAAAGACATGCAAATTGAGACAGAGTCACAAGGGAATTTTATGATAATGCTGTATCACTTCGTAGGAGCTTTCTTAGTAGTTTCTGGGTGTTGTGTAACCAATTAGGAGTAAGGTAATTTTTTATTAAATGTTGTGCTGTATAGAGGTGCATACTAATCTTAGTGTCAGTGACATATTCCAATTTCAGAATTGTTAACTTAAAAGTCATTTAAGAGGGGAGAACTAGTTAAGTTGATTGGGTATATAGTCTATAACTTAGAGTGCTAATAAAACTGAGGAAAAAGCAATTGTTTAAATGAGAGAAGTGCTGCAAAGCTAAGTGCTGGGATCTCAGCTATTTACAAATTTGCATTCCATGAAAAAGTTAAAATTCAGCAAGAAAGATCCATCCATGTTTCAGTAGTAAAGTTACAGATTACATTAATTTAAAGGAAGAAAATGTGGCAAAAAATAGTAGGCAGCCTGAGGAAAATTGTAGAAACCAGCACAATACCACTGAAGTTGATAAAAGGAAAAAAAAATAAAATGAGAGTAAACCTGCTGAGAATATAATGAAAAAATGTGGTAAGAGCTCTTACAAATATATAAAAAGGCAAGTAGCAAAATAAACATTGGTCCTTTAGAGGCTGAAACAGAAGAAATTATAATGGAGCATGAGGTACAGACGTGTCTATACACAACAGACAGCACAATTACATACCAGAAAGCAAGGATACCCCATTGATTTAAGTGAGTGATGAAATTAAGGTAATTCTTTTTCTGTAAATGATATTACTAGAGACACTAAAGAGACTAAAAAATCAGCAAATTCATAGGGTCTGATGACCTCCATCTCAATGCTGTAAAAATGGTAGCTGTAGAGATGTTGGTTGCATTAATTATATAATTTTATGAAATTATACAGATTCTAGAATGATTCCATTACATTCAAAGTTAGTAAATGTAACACCACTATTCAAGAAAGAGAAAGTCCAAACCAGCCAGCCTATCATCAATCATTGGGAAAATACTGCACTCTGTTATTAAGAAAACCTTAACAATACGTTTAGCAAATCATTGTATGTTACGATCAATATGAATTTATGAAAGGAAAATCACGTTTAATTAATTTGTTATTTTGAAGGTGTAATTAGTAGCGTGGATAAAGACATCAAGTAAATGTTGAGTTCTGAATTTCCAAAAGGTATTGAATAAGTGCCACAGAACAGGGTTATTATGCAAGATAAGAGCTAATAGAATTAGGGGTGATATATTAGCAATGGACAGAAGATTAAGGGGCAGAAAGCAGACATCAGGACTTTCACGTTGGCACCTGTAATGAGGGGAAGGCTTCTGGTGGATTGGAAGACTGGAAACATTAAATGATGAGCGTTGATGATGCAAAGGGATTGGTTATGGGACAAATAAAGGAAAAAAGGTTGTGACTAAAGGCTTGGGAATCACAGGGTGGAGGCACAGGCTTAGGATAAGAGGTTGATCATTTAGGACTGAAGTGAGGAGAAATTTTGTCACTGCAAATCTTTGGAATTATCTACTGCAAAGCATTGTTGCCATTCCATCATTGAAAACATTCTTAACTGAGATTAATTAAAATTTTAATCTCTCAGGGAATCAAAGGATATAGGGAAACAGTGCAAAAGTGGATTATGGTTGAAGATCAATCATGATTGTATTCATTAGCAGAGTGGATACAAGGGGCCTTATGGCCTACTCCAGTTCTTCTTTAGTTTTGTGCACTTAGACCATCAGAAGCATTTGTTACATGCATTCAAGTGAGATGGCCTTTTTTTGTCCATTTGTTCACAGAATGTGGGCGCCACTGGTTAGGTCAGCATTTATAACCCATCCCTAATTGTAAAATGGATAGTTAAGGAGTCAACCACATTGCTCTGGGCCTGGAGTTACACGTAGCTAGACAGATAAGAATGACTGATTTCTTTCCCTAAAGGACATTAGAATGATTAGATGACAAAGTAGGAAATAAGGCACAGAATTTATCCTTGTTTACAGATCTCAGCTTCCTAACCACTAGCCCAGTGTCACAGCAGTCTCTCTTTATATTTGGTCAAAGACCATAAATCAATACCTGTCCCTGATTATGCTTAAAACCAACTAGAAAATTGAACATGACATTAACACTATCGCTAGCTCAAAGACCTAAAACGCAAGCCTGGGGGGGAAGGTTGACCCTAAGTCCAGGAAAGAACAGAACCTGATTCCAGGCCAAATTGCCCTCCAATCTGTTACCAGCTCCTCTTACAGCAGTTTTCCTGCCGAATCCAGTCAGTGCTCAGGATCCCCCTCAAACGACATGCTTCTCCGTATGCTGCCAGTGAGCTGCAGATTTGTGATCTTTCATCCCAGTAACAAGTATCTAATCCACAGGATGTGTAAAATGGCATTGGGTTGATGAAGCCATAACACGGCTGGAAGAATCCCTTCATTTCAGTGAGTTTCAGGCACCTTCCTTCGTTCTGTAACTGGATGATGTCCTGATTATCACAAGTGAGTGATAATGCAGTGTATTGATCTTCATCACAACTGTGGGATACACAGAGCTGGTCAATATACTCACAAAAGAAAGAAGAAATCAGATTTTCTTCCTAAAGTCTTAATAATAATTCAGGTGCGAAATTAGGGAGTCAAAATAGTGGAAATAAGAACTGCAATAGAGTCCTGAAGGAGGTTCTATCAATTATTACTCATTGTAATACATCCAAGTTTGCAGACGACCCAAAGTTGAGTTGAGGGTGAGCTGTGAGGAAGATGCAGAAATGCTTCAGTGTGATTTAGACAAGTTGAGTGAGTGGGCACATTCATGGCAGATGGAAGATAATGTGGATAAATATGAGATTATCGACATCAGGAGCAAAAACAGAAAGCAGATTATTATTGGAATATACATCAAGACTTGGGTAACTTAAGCATTGATGGTGCACCAGGCAGTCAGGGAAGGCAAATGGTACATTAGCCTTCATAATGAGAGGATTTGAGTTCAGGAGCAGGGATGTCTTGCTGCAATTGTACAGGGCCTTGGTGAGACCACATCTGGAATATTGTGCAGTTTTGGTCTCCTTATCTAAGGAAGGATGTTTTTGCTATAGAGGGAGTGCAGCAAAGATTTATCAAATTGATTCCTGGAATGACAGGACTGACATAATGAGGAACACTTGAATTGGTTAAGATTGTATTCACTGGCATTTCAAAGAATAAGGAGGGATCACATAGCAATCTTTAAATTTTAAGAGGACTAGATAGATTAGTTGTAGGAAGAATGTTCCCAGTGATGGGGGAGTCCAGAACCAGGGGTCACAGTCTAAGGTTACAGGGTAATCACTTAGGAGTGAGGAAACATCTTTTTCACCCAGAGTGAGGAGCCTGTGGAATTTGTTACCATAGGAAACAATTGAGATCAAAACATTGAGTGATTTAGAGAAGGAGTTGGATATAGCACGTGGGACTAAAGGGTTCAAAGGATATGGGGAAAACTGAGTTTGATGATCAGTCATGACCATAATGAATAGCAAAGCAAGTCTAAAGGACTGAATGGCCTACTTCTGCTATTTTGTATGTAATAAGGGCTCCAAGTATAATACTAGAAAGTTCGGTGGAAAAGAAAGCTGTGAGAAGGATGCAAAGGCTGATTGAGTAAGAAAGTGTCAGATAGAGTGAACTCATCCATTTTGATAGGAAGACTGGAAAAGCAGATTTTTTTTAGAAAGGTGAGAAGTTAATTGAAGATTGGTACTCAGTTGTTTGGGTGTTCTTGTATGCAAATTATATAAAGTTACCATTGAGGATTTTGCTAATACAAGGAATAAATAGTTTGGAGACCAGATTGACTGAGTATATCTCTACAATGTGAACTGGTGAATTTAGTGAGTACAGGAATTCCATACAAATACATAAGAGAAGCTCTTCAAGAACAGTCAAAGAGAGGGCGTAAGAGATAGCGAGACCTGATAATCGAATTCTAGAGCTATAATTGGGTAAAAAGGTAGTGATTTGTTGGCAGATTTTACAGTTATAAACCAGTATAAACTTTTTATAAACTAGAGCAATAGTTTAAACTGAGATATAAGCACTGTATTAAATTTATAACTTGTCAAACTACTGAATAGTACATAACACAGTTTTTGAATGATTCGCAAAATGTGAAACCCTAATTTGTTCTGTTAGTTGAAGTACAATTGAAATGACTTGTCATGTGATGGGTTACAGCTGTAACATATGGGAGCTGCTGACTAGCTGTGAGACCCATGGTATTCATATCTCAGTGACTGCAGTTCAAGGAACATCAGATCCAACACAGCAATGAATCAGAAAGGGAGGAAGTTACTGGAAACTTTTTTCCAGGACCAGTGACACCCCTTAAGTTAAGTACTTCACATTCTATAGTATAGGACTTAGATATTATTTAAAAACAAGAAAGTGTTATTGAAGTATTTTGTCTTGCATTCATTAGGACAATTGCAAGAATGCTGACACATTGAAGCGTTCAACTTTGTTTTACCTGCAAACTCAAAAGGTGATACTTTCTCCTTAACCAATCAGAGTCAACTTGCAAACCAATCAACACCCTTTTCTACTGATTATCAAATTTCGAACATTCTTGTTTTTGTCCTGATGAGTGCAAGACAAAAACAAAATTCAGCAAAATGATTGTTTTCAGCAATATTTCATAATTGCCTCTTGGTCAGGAACAGGAAAGTGTGACTGTGAGTGAGGCAGATATGGGGACCCAAAAAGTAACACTGGAGACCAATTTGTTGCATTTGTGTGGATGAGAGCAGGGACCAGAGGTTTTACCTTTAACGAAGCCATGTTGATTCTGCCTGATTTATATTTTAATTTTCTAAATGCCCTGCATCTACCTCCTTAATAATGGATTCTGTCAATGTGTGACAGATGTTAAGATGTAGTAGGAACTGCAGATGCTGGAGAATCTGAGATAAGAAGGTGTAGAGCTGGATGAACACAGCAGGCCAAGCAGCATCAGAGG